>NW_013528526.1:1638624-1909656 GCF_000836215.1 Papilio polytes
GTATGAACAGCTTCATACAATCCCATACGTTCTATTTTGACACATAGTTACCGCCTAGCGTTTTCGCGTCCGTGCGAACGCTCGCTTACTGTATATACTATTCTATTTTAATGTATTAGTCCTAAACTATTGTAGAATATCTCCTACATCGTGAATATGACAAATGACAATCGCTATTAAAAGTGACAAGAAAAAGCATTTATATTTACTGCACCCTTCGCGATAACATGAACTAAGACAAATTGCGATTTTACTGCCAATCAATCTTCGACGCCATTCCCCTTTATTTATTCAAATATTTGCACCAATTTTTACTACTTTCGTTAAAGTTATTTTATTTTAACATTGTTAGATTCTTTACTATATAGTAGCTGTAATTCTTTGATCCTAAACGCAAAATCTATAAACAAGTTTGATCCTCCTGGGATAATTGTTTCAACGTTATCGTCATTCATTTGCGTAATTGCTTTCACTATACCTACAGTTCTATACTCTAATGATAGAAATAGACTCAATGAAATGACGACAGTGTTCGTTTTAACTGAATATTAAATGTAGTCAAATACATAAACAATAATGTTAACAGAGTCTAAATCTAAAAGTTAACACAAGTTATTATAAATATTAAAAGTATCAGAAAACTTACCCAGACAATGAAGCAGAATTAGAGATAGGAGGGCTGTTGGACTCGAAACCTTCCTTCGGCTTCTCATTAGCCAGCTGCATCTTCAACTGGTGGCCGAAGCAAGCCAAGTCTTCCCTAAACGTGTCGGAGCCGGGAGTCGTCGGCTTGCCATCATCACCCGTTGCCATCCCCTCCGCATCACTCTGCAACGGAGCTTGCTCCGATTCCTCCTCAGTATTGTAGATCTTAAAATACGCAAATGTCAAGTATATCACAGAAATTATAAAGGATGGTATCGGTATCGCCATAGCATACACAAGGTTCAGTGTATTCTGCCACATGTCGAGATCCGTTATTACGAGACCGGGATCAACACGGCTGTAGTAGCAAGTATAGTTGGTGCCCAGAGGTCTGTATTGGCCGTAGAATATGGTACAGTTCAAGATTGGCGGGTATCCACAACCTTTCACGTTGGGGAACAGCCTCGCTCCAGTGAAATACCATTCGGAATCATTGCCTTGCAGACCCGTAGGTATCACATCGGGCAATTCTTGGTCGTCCATTTCTGGAATAGTATCGATAGGTGCTTCGTAATTGTTTTCGTAGTCGTAATCCCTTCTTAACGACCTCTCCGCTCTGATTAGATTCTCAAATTCTGTGGACGTTACGTTCGGGTATTCCCCTAGTTTGTAGTTGACGCGGATCTGTGTGCACTCGTAGAGGTCCTTCGTGCAACCTTCCCTGCAAGAAGCCCAAGTGCAGTTACTGGCTCCTACTAAATGTTTAACTTGGGCGGTGACACATAACGCTCCAACTGGATCGAATTGCATGAATATTGTCGTGAACGCTGGCTCGATGACGAACGGCACTAAGAAGAGAAACGCGAAGAGGCTGAATGTAGCGAGCAGGACGAACGTGGCTGTCGTGTAGAACAGAACCTTCTCGAAAAATGTGGGGGGAATCGGTAGCTTTTCTTCCTCGGCCATGTTGGCGTGGGGGCGCTAGAAGCGACCATATCGCTTGTTTCAGCTCGGCCGTATCATTTCATTTGAATAAGTTCCCGTCTTCTAACTCTCGATTGTTATTTCGTGTTTGATTTGAATTTTCTTCGCGTCTACTTATTTACATTTTTGTCTGTGATTTTCAGGTCGTTTTGCGAGGACTCGTATGGACAGACTGCAAAGAAAAATATCGATTTACAGATACAAAATAGTACATGTCATTGTATATCGGGCAGTTGTAGGTTATATGATAAATAATTCATTACAACCCATATTACAGTTTAATGCGTAATGGTGATCGTTTATCATTCTCGTAGGTCCTTAGGGAGAATAAATTTCTTTTGATTCAGGAATAAAGAGTCTTTGTGGCTACTACAAATTTTATATGTATTGCGACTACAAATTGAGTGGTGAAAGCTTTAATGACCGTTTAATACTTGTGTAGAGATTACCGTAAACTATCTATTCTGTTCCATTTTTACCGACTATGGTCTAAACGCGTTAACCCTCTTTTTATTATATGATGTTATTTGGTTTATTTTTAAATATTATTTTAAATTTCATAAAAGCACCTCGATAAAGAAACATTTGACAGGAGTGTGATCTAATGGGAATAATCCACGTGTCCTGTTTTTTACGTAATAAGGTATTTCCTACTTTATTTTGGATTACGAGGACAATTAGGAAACCGGTCATCACAATTTGAGATGAATTGGTACATTAAAAGCACCATAATTTGGAACATGTTTTATTAATTAATGTTTTTGAAAATTAAAATACTTTTGTATCATAATAAATTACATCATACTAATATTATAAATACGAAAATTTAGATGAGATATATAATTTGGCATAGATGTGGAGGATACTTTGGAAGTACATTTGTTTTTGTTTATTTTATTCTACGCAGACGGACTCGCGGGCGAAACATTACTTATAAAAGATTAAAAAGAGAAAATAAAACAACCCTATGTTTTCTTAATCTTTATATGAAAGGTTGAATAATGAGTAGTTCCATTTTATTCTTTCCAATATCTCAATGTCAGAGAGACCAATAGAAGTTTTTTAATTTCCGCAGTCTAACTTACAGATTTGCGATTTGGGTTTTTTTATCTTTAACAATATTATTTATAGCTTTATTTTTGTGACTTATAATTAAATTCGAAATGAACTGTTCGATTTAAAAAACTTGTCCGACATTTAAAAGTTTGTCGAATTTCTTGGAAAGAATTCAACTCGACAATGCAAATATTGCCCTACTCCTGACTGATATAGGTTAGACTACATTTGAAGCCATATAATATGCAGCGCTATAAATAAAGATTAAAATCAGGGTATCCACAGCAAGGTCGACTTGCATAACAGAACTACGGAGTTAATTCAAGCCACAATCGATATTAAGCCTGAATTCCTGGCTAGACTGACTGGCGGCAATACCTATCATATAGAAGCTTCCAACAAAGTTATTTCGTGAGAGCAATATATTGAGATAAGATATAGGGATATATCAAACCAAAGTAAAGACTAACAAGGATATTTAGCTGTCAGAAAGTATGTAAAAACTACATGCGAATAAAAATTGACATAAAATAAAGAAACATGGGAAGACTTCTTTTAGTTTATATTTCTTAGACTTTTAAGGGCTTTAAGGATTCCGGAGGGCTAATTTAGATCCCTTACCCTTCCCATTAGTGAAATGACAGGAGGTTGTTATTTTCTTTAGATTCATAATTGTAAAGTAGTTGAAAACATTCTTTTAAGTTGTGTTAAAAGACGAAGGTATTAATGCTTGAAATGATGTCAAAGTGGCGAAGTATATGCTTAAAAGGTAAATAAAAAGCTCGGTTCAACTTTGTACTCGGGCGGTTGTCGAGCTTTTTGTCGTGTCGCCTCCAATCGCATTGTTTGAAAGTTTTTATAGACACAGTGTTTTATTGTCGTAATTTTAGATTTCGTTGTATTAATGTGTTTGGTATTTAATGTCTTTTTAATATTGAAGTTTATTGATTAGTTGATCAACATAATTTTGTTAAAACTCTGGAAGAGTTGAAACTTTAACTAAATACTGACAAACAGAACAAGCGGGAAAGAGAACAGTGGTAGTGTCCGCTTTAACATCTTAGCACTGCAGGGCCGGCACGCCCGGTGTAATACCACGACCACACAGAAGACAGACGTGAAATGGAAGCAATTCCGTGTTTCGTCTGATGAGTGTGGTGCCGGAGGCCTAATTTAAGTCCCTTTCTCTTTTCCACCCTTTTTTTATAAGGAGAGGTTGGGAAGAGGAAGTGGATTTGACGGTGGAGGAGATGCATAGGAAGGGGAAATATCCTCTTTATGTGCGTCTCCTCCTTCGTCGTATGGTAGGGTAGGCAACGCATCTGCAATTGAGGATGTCTATGGGCAGCGGTCGCTTCGCCATTTTGGCGGTTTCAGGTGGTCGCTTGCTCGTTTGCCACCTAATGTTATAAAAAAAAACCCTAAACGATCATCTATACTATTATAATAAAGCGTAAACACACACTACTTTGTGTCAGCAATTTTCAGCAATCACAGCATATTTTTGAATAATTATTTCTTTTATATCAAGCCTCACACTTACGTCACGCTTTAGGCTATCTGTTTTCACGCCATTAAACTTAAGGGGTAAATATTTTGGATAAAGCCGTTATGTGGTAAAGAGACCATAAGTTGCTGCCAACATCAAGAAAGCAAGATTGCTATCGTTTGGAATCATGTCATTTCATTTTGACATTTGCAATTGATAATTTGACAAATGTAAACAATAAAATAAAGTTTTTTTATAATTCCATGTGGACAAAGCCACACGGGAACAGCTAGTGTTTAATAAGATATGTAGATTACTAAATACGCCTGCTTATTTATAAATATTATTTTTTATTTATACTTATATTTATATATATTTGTAAATGTTAAAATGTAAACTGTATTTTGTGTTCATTTACGTAAAAAAGACTTGATAATTCATAAGTTCGTGTCAACTGTATCGGGGGTAATCGATGCCCACTCAGGCAAAGTGGTGGCAAGAGCTCTCAAGTTGGTCGTTGATTTACTAAAACTAAGTGGACTTGAAATAAATAGTCTTTCCGATCAACTTTTAGATATGCTGAAGTTTCTGAAATAGCTTTACGATTTTTTTAAATTAACAAGAAGAATGTTGCAAACGAGCCATCTGATAGAAATTAAAAGGTTTAAAATTTATTACCTGTATTTAATGGGAAGAGTAGAGAATATACAGAGAAAAGACAGTTATGCATTATCACCAACCAGCGTATTCGTATATTGGTAGACGGCTATCACTCACGTCTATATTGGGGGGCGGCAACGACTAGTTTCGGACGTATCGGGGGTCCATCTTCAGGGCTAGTGTTATGGGCTTTTTTGGGGTCACGTCGCGCCTTGTACATACATATATAGAAAAATAGACCTGAGTGGTAGCCGTTAAGTAATAATAATTAGATATAATGTCTCACGTAAGTTTATCCCCTCAATACTTGAAGTTTCAAATTTTTTCAAATTCAAATCGCATTGGACTCCTACAATCGATTATATTTTAAATCTAGCTTTCGCCCGCGACTTCTCTCGCGTGGAAAAAAAGACAAAAACTAGTAGCCTATGTGGTCTTCCAGACTATCCTCTACATCCATGCCAAATTTCATTGAAAACCGTTCAGCCGTTTAAGCTACAAACTCTAACAAACATCCATCCATCTAAACTTTCGCATTTATAACATTAGTATATTGTGATTAGGCTGTTTACATGTTACTGTTGACTGTTAATCTTCAAATTAGAAAACAAAAAGGAGCATATCATGAAAATATGTAAAAACATCGTATTGGCTTTTTTACTATTTTTTCCCCATTAGTAAAAAAGATGTTAAAGGGCACACTTATGCATTTTGTAATTTGATTTAAAAATATCAAGCTTTTAAAGTTTAAGTAATGTTATGAACTTATTAAATTTTAATATTTAAGCCATGTTTAAGTTCCACGGTAATGTTAACGTCCCCAACTTGAACTATGAGGTTTATTTAGTAACGAGCTAAGGGATCACTAAACATTAATTACGCTAAACTGTTACTTATTAATAACGCTCTTTAGAGTTAAGAAACAATTAATGCCTTTTGAATGACTGATTTTTATAGTCTTAATGTCGCTGCAGATAATCTTTTATGACAGCATTATTGAACTGTGCAAAATAACTGGACAGTACAATTGATTGTTAATTTTTTTTCTATTTATATTTCTCTATTCAATGTCGTGATAATTGATTTTGTGTAATAAAAAAAAGATCATAAAAATTGTTTGATAACCGGGGAAATTATCTATCTTTATTTCCAAGGATATATGAAAGAGATAGCAATATTCTTCTCAGGTCTGGTTTCCTCAATATCATATATTAAATTACGTTACCAATTAAAGAAAATTTTGTAGGAACAATAATTTACTGCAAAATATTTAACTAGAATTAACAAATATTGCTTTAACACGCGAACTACGTTTCGTTTTCTTATTTGGTTCTCGTTGTTTACTTATATGTGGAATTAAATTAATTTTACAAGAGCCAGGGAGTCCCTCGAAAGTTACTTCATGTAACAGTGCCTACGATATTATATACACAACACATATTGGTTTCAAAGAAAACAATGAAATAACGACTTACTGTGTATAGATTTTAAATTACTAAACAAAGAATTATTAAGCACGTAGCACATTTATCTTGCTATTTTACTATGATATAATAAACTAGCTTTCGCCCGCCACTCCGAGCGGAATTAAAAAAACAAAAGTGAGTGCCTATGTGTTCTTCCAGACTATGCAATTCATATATACCAAATTTCATCGAAATGCGTTCAACCGTTTAGGCTACAAACTCTAACAAACATCCATCTAAACTTTCGCATTTATAATATTAAGTATGATACAATAGTTTTAAGGGATGGATGTTTGTTACTTTGTATCTTCAGAACGGCTAAACGGATCTCTCTGAAATTTGCCATAAATGTGTGGAAGAATGCATAGGTTTCTATTTTTTTTTTAATAAATCGAGACGGATTCACGGGCGACAGTTAGTTATATTGCATCGTATCAGTGGTGTAAAAATTTCGTATAAAATACACAGATTAAAATGTTTTAGAATTTGAACTCTAGATCTCTAGATCGTAGCTTCTACGCTTAACTACTAAACTGTAAGGGTTTTCAGTTTTCAGTAGCAACATAAGGATTACATAACATAACCTCAAAAATCTCACAATGGTGGAAAACTATGTTTCAGTTTGAAATCGATATTAAACGAAAAGGATTCGAAGTATTTGTTTTTAAATCTTAGAAGAGAATTAAAGATTAACGGTTTTACGGTTTTAAAATAGTGTAATAAAAAACTTTTCATGCGCAGTTTAATAATTGTATATCGGAAAAAAACATATTTGATAAGGACTTACGCATTGTGACATAATGCAGCAACTTAAGAAACTCGCTTACCTTTTGCCTAAATTAAAAGTAAATTATAAAATTATTTTTCTATTTGTAAATATATAATTAATTAAAGAATACATACAATAGTGTTGTGCTGTTCAAAAATAACCCGACTGTAGCCCCAAACTGGGGTAAAATCTGCAGATTCCTTGTCTGATGAATTTGAAACTGATTTTGAGTTGATATCACTTTAATTACAAATCAAACACCAAATGTTTATTATTGTTATAACGAAATGTGTACTAAGAATTGTTTCTTTCTTTTTTTTATATTATAAAAGACGTGACTTCGTTTTGCAAGGACGTCAATACGAAACCGCGACCCGCCAGCTACTGGGCGCTGACTGTACGAACCGAATCACAACCTTATGTGTAAGTTTATCGAGACGCGCGAAATTAAAAAAAAACTGTGAATTATAATTAAAAACCAATTAAGGTTATGACTTATAATAAAAAAAAACTTTTTGCAGAATTAAAAGAAACAAAAAAAATCTTGAATTCAATTTTAAAAATGGAACGCTTTAATATTTTTTTTTTGCAAAAAACTTATGATGTGCCAGTTACAATTGATGTTTCATTTTTATTTCTTTTGTTATATTTTTGAATTTGGAATTCGACGTTCGTCTGTGTGTTCTCATACAGTGGGTTGCGCGCGTCGCTCCGAGCCGGTCGATAGAGCTCGTGTCATGTGCTACACCGCTGTATGGCGACAGACTGTCTTTCTTGCTTTACAATTGCGGAGCCCCACGTAAATATGACAATTATTCATGGAACATTCCGGAAAAAACCCCAGCTTTAATTTAATTAAATGCATTTAATCTAGATACACGCAAACTGATGCATTAAGGTTTGAAATATGCGGACAGAGTTGAACTTAGTCCCTTTTGACTTGAAATACTTTGAACAATGAATTCCCTCTGTTTATAGGTTTAAGGTCGAAACTTTAGTGGAATTTTTGGGTCAATAAAGTTTAGCGGATTGCAGTATTAGGGGAAATTTTCACAAGGGTCTTAGCGGCAGCAAAACAAAGACTTTATAGTAGGTCATTCTCATAGAATTTAATCTTACTTCTTACTAATATTATAAATGCAAAACTTTAGATGGATGGATGTTTTTTAGAGCTAGTAGCCTATACTGAAAGGATCTCGATGATATTTGGTATGGATGTAGATGATGGTCTGCAAAAACACATAGGTTTGTAGGATTGCTTTTAATTTTTAATTCCACTCGGACAGAGTCGCAGGAAACCGATAATTTACTATAATTTGTAACAAATAAAATTTGCGTCTGCTTTTGTTTATTGCAAATTAAAGAGTACGATACATGGAAAGGATAATTAGAATAAAGATAGGACAGAATAAAAAGCTGTAATGTAAATATTTTTTTGAATGACAACGTAGAGAAAAAAATTGTTGCTATTTTTTTTTACATTATTTTACACTAGCTGTTGCCTGCGTTTCGTCCGCGAGGTATTACAAAACATACAAACTACATAAATAACAAAAAGCTACGTATCCCTTGGGTACCGGACATTTCTCGGGGATGAACCTTATCCCATGTGTACTCCAGACTTCGTTTTATATCTGTGCCAAATTTTAATAAGATATGTTGAATCTTTGCAGAGTAATCGAATAAACTTAAAAAAACTAAATTAATGAATCATACAGGAACAGTAACTATGCCCGAGATAAATAGCCAATGTATTCTTCCAGACTATGCTCCAAGCCTGTGCTAAATTTCATGGAGATCCGTTCAGCCTAGGCTACAAACGCCAACAAACATCCATCCATCCATCGTACCTTTTGCATTTATAATATTTATATTTATGTGCTTATATGACATGATATGATTATTTACAAATGTACAGTCTGGTATATAACGGGGTATATAGATATAGGATGGTATACATAAAAGGCCAGTAATTAAACGTGAAATGACTGTATAAATTATATTCAAATTACACTAACGACGTCGAACGCGACTTGAAGTGCCGCCACTTTAGAAATAACCTTAAATATTTACGGACTGTTTACCGTAAACGTAACCGCGAGGTTTGTGTGTTTAGTTGATTTTGTATTGTATTTAGAACTATTTTATATCTATTAAAATAAACTATTGCGTCAAATCCACGTATCTAAGTAGATATAATTGTGTTATTTATCTTTAACTGTTTCGTACATAACTTTTACTCTCTTAATGTTTGCATTGTTCTCTTGCTTTGTAATATTGATTTTGAGTGGGAAAAATTCAAATTGGCAAGCATGATCCCCCTCTTCTAAGACTCAACCTAATGGAAGGTAATCTCTTTTTTTTACGAAATTCTGTCTTTTCGATTATCATTTCCGTCGTCTTAATATCGTAACGAGGAGTTTGATTACTTTTGTATTATATCTATCTTCAAAAACCGTGGGACCCTTCAAAAGTAGAGAACAGCTACCTATTAAGCTAGCGCGTACCATCATTCGACTACATCACTTTCTTTAGGTGGGATCGCGGTCAAGCGGTCGCTTAACAAACATAAAAAAAAATATTCTTAATATGTTATTATGCTTTCGTAATTCCTTTCTATACACCTATAGCAATTAACTTGATTACCATAAAACCTGTTTTATCACGAATGCAGTTTGCTGTAAGCAATAATTAGCTACTGTAGGTGAACACTAAATGTAACACAGTGACCTATTTCTGTGTAAATGTAATGAAAAAATCTTACTAATATTATAAATACGAAGGTTTAGATGGATTTGTTAGAGATTGTCGCCTAAATGGCTGAGCGGATCTTGATGAGATTTGGAAGAAATGTAGAGGATAGTCTGGAAAAACGCATAGGCTACTTTTTTTAATTTCTACGGATGCAGTCGCGACCAAAAGCTTTTTTCATTGTATACCAGTAAGCTCATTATAAGTGTACAGCAAAGACCTTTAGCCCGACACACTTTACATGTAAACCCATATGTGATGATGCTCCAAAGCCTTTTATCCATCAATAAAAATCATTCGAACTGTTAATTTAAATGTTAAACTGATGATTTGATTAAACTATCGCACCACCGTTTAGTTTCGCTTTGATTCCTATGAACTTATATGAAGATGCGCACTCTACTCGAGTTTTAGTTGCGTAACTAAACAGTTGAATGGGTTGCGAAACAATCGACAAACGCACAACAGTGCAACTGTCGATTGTTTCTTAGTATACAAGAAAATTCAAATCTTAGGGATTAAAGATAACATTTTCTATTATGTTTTTTTGTTTTAAATTGGAATTCTGGCTGGAACGAATAGCGGTGTGGTACAGTGCCGTGCCAAATGATTCCGCGCCAGCCTTGGCGTATATCCAATATTATTTCACCTAAATCTTCTGCTATCGATTATTGTCAAGGTCGATACACCGTTCAATTTTAATTAAAAAAATATTTACGATATGCATATTAATACGACCTTTATACATGTAATTAAATTGGAGTGTCAGTTTGTAATAACATAAGAAAAAAGCCAGATTTTGAGCAAATGATGTAATTGCGTTGCTTATCAGCTACGAAAATCACATAAAATGTTTTGTCTGTCTGTCCGCAAGCCGCGTTTGTTCTGGGCAATCTCCGAAACGGCTCGCCCGATTTCGATCGGACATTCACTGAAGGGTAGCTGACATACACGGGCATGTTATAGGCTTTTTTTTTCTTAACATTGCATGGACGAAGTTACGGGCAAGTTTGAAAGTATATATATTCATCCAGGCTATGTTCAACTGTGTCAAATTTCTTTGAAATTAGATATAAATTAGATCAGGTTCACAGTAATTAATAAAAGGGTTAGTAACAAAAAATGTATCTGAAAAGTCTAGTGTCTGCATAAAATGTATGGAGGAATGCAGTGTTATTATGTAAAAGCATTGCTGTAACATTTCATAAGCAAGCATTACAAATTAATAAAATGAATATTGAAACAGAGTTATTTATTTAATAACGTAGGCATGTGGCTGAGGGTTATTAAATGGTGGAATAGGTATACGCTATTGCAGTAAAACGCAATGTTCTGTGCCGCCTCGGGTCGTTCAACCCTTTTAAACATTGACAGGTAAACGTGAGGTTACATTGCATAAGAAACGCGATAAGAAAGCTCTCTTTTAGACAAAAAAGGTCAAACAAAAAAAAAACACAAGAAGGTCCTGTTAGTACACTATTTTTATAAGCCAACGGCTTCATCTGTAAGAATTCCCCGTAAAAGTCCCATCGAAATCGACCTAGCCATTTTGAGGATTACCCGGAAAACCCGGCCTTTAGGACAGGAAGACAGACGACACGCATCTGTATATTTGTAACTACAAAAAAATTAATTGTCACTAGCTCTGATTAAGTGTGGTATTCCTTATATTTGTAAATCGCTCCGCTCGTTAATATGTTCGTGTTCGAATACATTTGCTGTAAATTAAATTGGCGCTTTTATTGATCTCCGTAGACTATTTTTATGCCATACAAGTAAATAAGGGATTATGTTGAAACGAATTGTCAATAGATATTGTAAAAGTGTTTTATTTTACTATTGCGTTATATTAATTTGTCTAAGAAAGATAGGCAGTGGTTATTTGCCTTCGTTCATATAGTTTCATATTGTTGATTACCTTTACTATGTTAATCGAAAATTCTTCATGAAAGCCCTAATATTGATTGGTCTATTCATAATAAGAGTTATAAATAATTCAATTTTTTTTCCTTTGTTGGAAGTAGGGTAATCATATCGATTTATATATGAACTCAATTGAACCTACTTGATATTCGTTAAATTTTGTATTCGAATGAGTTCTTTGTAACAATGTAGTTAAAACCGCTTATACTAGCTGTTCCCGTGCGGCTTCATCCGCATGAAATTATGAAAAAAATATTTTGTTGTTTACATTTGTCAAATTATCAATAGCAAATGTCAAAATGACATGACATGACAAATCTTGGCAATCTTACTTTCTTGATGTTGGCAGCAACTTATGGTCTCTTTCCCACTTTAGGGTGTTTTATCCAAAATATTTACCCCCTAAACGTGACGTAAGTGTAAGGCTTTTTATTAAAAAAAGAGTTATTCAAAAATATGCTGTACTTGCTGACATCTTAGGCAACAAAGAAGTTTGTTTACGCTTTATTATAATAGTATAGATTGTAGAACCAGGCAACGCATAGTCGAGTAGGGCGACCGGCCAGGGCGGATAAAGGTGTGCCACAGGCTCCGTGAAGGGGTGCCAGGGCACCTCTTGATGTCTTTTTAAATATGGGATAGAATTACAAGGCCGCCGTAGATATCGCGCTCAGGGTGTAGTGCCGGATTAGCCATATAGCAAGAGTAGCAAATGCTACAGGCCCCTCTAATTTAAGGGCCCTGCGCTCCAAGGCCTGTCTGAAAGTAATTGAAATATAAATTTAGATAGGAGCGTAAAATGTCTTGCATGCTTTAGGCCCTGTTGTGGCAAATTGCGCATCTTTGGAAGCATAGAACAGGATTTCTACAAAGATTTGATTGGTGATATTTTAGTATGTGTAACTTCAGTCCTTTAACTAAAGTCTCGTGGAACAGAATCACGATTGGACAAACTTTTCTCAATAGATTTATTTTATGAAAATGTGCCTAATTCTGTAAAAATTACCATATATCTGCAAAAGTACAACGAAAGTAAAAACTCGAAGTGGTTTATTTGATATAGGCTATGCTTCAACTCGATTTCGTCACAAAAGCATAAAAATAAGGAGGTATTTTACAATGTTTTAACGTTAATGTTCCAATCATACTAATATTATAAATGCGAAAGTTTAGATGGATGGATGTTTGATGGAGTTTGGAGACTAAACGGCTGAACAGATTTTTATGAAATTTGGTATAGATGCAGCGGATAGTTTAGAAGAACACATAGGCTACTCACTTTTGATTTCTTAATTAGACGCGGACGGAGTCGCGGGTGAAAGTTAGTATTAAATAAAAATTAAATTAAAAGTTTACATTTATTTAATACCCTTAAATTGAGAACCTGAAGCAGACCAAAGGCCCCTCGACAGAATTTGCTGCAGGCTCTGCACTCTTAATCCGGCACTGCCAGGGTGCTGACATGCCAAGACCGGCCCTGGTCGATTGACTCATAGCAATGAAATCTTATATTGGAATGTTTATTATCGCGGATTTTTTAAAACTTTTGAGGACAAAAACAGTAATATCTAATATGTCGAATTCTAAGGGCATTACCAAAAAAAAGTTACAGTATTCCAAATTTTAGCTCAAACATACGTCACTTTTAAATCGCGACTCTATCGCCTGGTGCGGCCTTTTGTAAAATCAAATGTGCGGAAAGCGACCTTGATCTATTAGTAATAAGGTACTTATTTAGAAAGCCGTGTAACATAATCTATATCTATACTATTATAATAAAGCGTAAACACACACTTCTTTGTTGCCTAAGATGTCAGCAATTACAGCATATTTTTGAATAACTCTATTATATCACGCTTTAGGCTACATAGTTTCACGCCATTAAACTTAAATTTTGGATGTAAACCCTAATGTGGGAAAGAGACCATAAGTTGCTGCCAACATCAAGAAAGCAAGATTGCTGTTTGTCATGTCATGTCATTTTGACATTTGCTATTAATAAATTGACAAATGTAGACAATAAAATAAAATTTTCATAATTTTATGCGGATGAAGCCGCATGGGAATAGATAGTTAATTAAATAAAACAACGTATGTAGAAGAAGCTTTATTTGTCATAACACTTTGTGTCCATGGTAGTTGTTTGAAGATTAGCTTATGGAATATTCGGAAAAATAATGAAGATTGAAAATCGAAATGTAATTAAATTTAAATGCTTTTTAAATAATTCTAATATGATTTACAAATGTCATAAACAGACTGCTTAGAAAACTGCTTGACTAACGGTTGGTATTAAAAAATTGGAAATTGTTCGTCTGTGGAGTACATTAAAAATTATGTATTCATATAGTTAGAATACGTAAGTTAGATCTTTAGAGCAGCGATAATTCTAGAAAGTTAAGCCTTTGATGAAGATTTAAAAATATCTGAACAAACACTTTAAATACATAAATGTTCTTTGCTGGTATATTTACTCACATTTCGATTCTCAATCTTTATATTTATATTTACATATATAGCAATTTAGAGAAACAATTTATTTTATTTACATTAAAATTGAATAAGCATTTATTTGATTAACAATAAAATTAATCGATATTTACAACAAAAATATTATTTTTATTATAAGATAGATTCATGTGTAATTTGTGTATATTAAAATTTTTATATTTTTAGAGCGGGCGCATACATTTGACTAAACTATCGCACAACTATTGTGCGATTGTCGATTGTTTCGCAGCCTCAACTGTTGTTGAACAACTAAAGATCGAGTATGCACACATATAAGCTCATAGAAATCAAACCGACTAAACAGTTGTGCGATAGTTTAGTTTCAGATGTGCACACGCTCTTATAGAACACATTACTGTATTAAAACTATTGAAACATGCAAATTTTATACAAAGATAATATATTTGCATAATACAATTTAAATAAACTATATTTTGTTAAAGGGAATCATTAAGTGTAGAATATATATTTTTAAAACATTAATATCACTTTAAGTAATAATTCAGCGCTACACTAAAGCATCCAGTTTAAGATAAAGGTACTATTTTGAACTTTAGTGAATGATTTTAAATTACAAATGTAACCTAGAAATGATATCGATGTTTGCATTATGTAAGACTAGCTTTCGTCCGCGTGAAATAAAAAAAAAATAAAAGTGTGTGTCCTATGTGTACTTCCAGACCATCCTCTACATCTGTACCAAATTTCATCGAAATCCGTTCAGCCGTTTAGGCTACAAACTCTAACAAACATCCATCCATCCAAACTTTCGCATTTATAATATTAATAAGATGTTGAAGTAAAAATGTGCAAGTAAGTTCTAAGTTAATGCATAGAAAGCTTAATATAGTAATAGACAAAATTACTCAATCTTTGAAAATCACTTAACACTTATAAATGGTAAATGAATTTAAAAACGAAATGACATTTTTACTTGGAGTTTATCACAAATATTCGTGGAAAATTTTATCAAGAAATCTCATACAAATTTTATCATTATGTTACGATAACAACTCGCAATTGTTTCGCAAATATTTATAATAGACGCTCTAAAATGGTACATTCGTAACTATTTTTTTCTAATGATAGTAAAGCAGAATCATATATTTGCGAATTGTACAAAAATGCGGAAGCGATTAATAATTTATTAATTTTATTTGCACCTGCTCTCTTATGCCTATTTTTTTTAAACACACAATTTGCGTTATCCTAGTACTTAATATGCAAAATATTTTAAACTCTTTAAAACCTAAATTTAATATTGCTAATTCACATACAATAAATATAAATAAACATCTGTTATTTTTAAGAATAAATCTTTAACATTCATAAATAACTATGTAATATTTTATTTATTTGTTAATAACAAATCTATTACTTGATTCAGGTTTACTTTGTATTGAAAATTACGCGGTCTTATCACGTATAATCGTGAGAACATTTTCGTAACGCCATCGATAAATGTGCATGTGCAGCGCTCCTGGGCGTAAAGTACACTAACAAGTCACATACAAAATTTGTCGATGACGTCACGAATACTGGTCTCGCAACTGTCATGCTAATATTCGTGATAGGCCCTCTAAACTAAATAATGTCAAAAATTCAAAAGATCATGTCTATTTCTGGATTAAACGTATCTCTTAAAGAATATCCTAATGTAATTAAAAATCTAAAATGCAAAGCTATATTATTAAATTAATTAAGCTATTTACTAAATACAGCTATTTGTTAACGTTTTTATTAATTAAATTGCTAAATATATAACTAGAATATCAGCGTAATTTATTGAAATATTTACATAAATATTGTCTTAGTTAACATAATTTTGCATATACAACCTTAAAACTATCCGGCCTAGTCCGAATTTAGAATTAAGAGACGATATTCGACTTTTTTATATTTTTTTAAATTTCACAAAGCAAAGCCTTTTTGCTTGAATCTTAAACTGCCTTTTGTTAACCACACTCTTAAAAACATTCTATTGTTCGAAATTTGAAATTTAAATATAAAATTGATTTAAGAAAAAATAAAATCAGATATTACTTTTAAATACTAGATATTGATAAGAATTAGGCGTTATTTTAATAAAGATAAAATTAAAGCTTATTAATATGCATTAGCTGAAATCATTCGTGGTCGTGTTTCGCTACGGCGCAGCTTTTATGCTACGGCGTAATTATATGCTACGGCGTAGCTTTTATGCTACGGCTTAGCTTATATGCTACGGCGTAGCTATTATGCTACGGCTAGCTATTATGGTACGGCGTAGCTATTATGGTACGGCGTAGGTACTATGCTACGCAGTGCTACGCACCGCAGAGGTTCATAGCTGCGTATACCCTTCAGAGCGTGGGGAGGCACGTCGCCTAGCAACAGTCGCTCGGCGTCAGAAGACGTCATCACTCGGGTCTTCGTCCAATTCACAAAGGAGCTTGCTACTGTGAAAGAGAGTTAAAAATGCAATTAAAAAAAATGACAGTTGGTAAATCTGAACTTATGGTGAAGGTTAAGCATTAGTAAATTTACTTCTGCTAAGTTTTAAAAAATGAATAAAGGTGGTTTAACATCACTAAAGGAGGTAGATTACTAGCTATTCAAAATGTGTTCCTATTATATCTTTACTATAATTAAAGAATTTAGTTCAAAATTCAACTGCAAAAGTTAAAAATAATAGAAAAGCCTCACTAAACCTTGAGCTCTATTGTTCGCTTCCAACAATGTTCACAGACTTTTTTTAAAAAAAATTCTATGATGCTCAAAGTTTTTAACAAGGAATATTTTAAACCTAACACTATTAGTCTATGTGACTCAGTGCAATAGACTAACAAAGAGACCACTCTGCATTGTGAAGGTGCTTGCGAAGAATTAACGTACTTGTCAATACATACATTGCAAGTACCCAATAATTAGGAAGATCCATCAGCATACGTCAATTGTTTATAGACCCTGCAATTTTATGGAACTAATCACACTTATAGATAAGCCAATTAACATACTAATATTATAAATGCGAAAGTTTAGATGGATGGATGTTTTTTTTTGTAGCCTAAAAGGATGAATGGATTTCGATTAAATTTGGTATAGATGTAGAGAATAGTCTGGAAGAACACATATAGGCTACTCGATTTTGTTTTTTTTTTTTAATTCCACGTGGACGTAGCCGCGTGTGAAATAGAGTTAAAAAAGAGAATAAACCTAAATTTGAATTAAAGCAGTACGAAATACTTACTCCTCTTTGCTCGTGAATGACTCAGCGTGCACCCGTCTATTGCAAGCTTTATTGCAGCATCGACAATGCCAGTAGGCGAGCACACTAAGACTGAATACGAAGACAGTGGTTGGTAGCACCAATGCGAGGATCAACCCTCTCACAGTCGATTCCCATGAGTATCTTGCGACAACCAAATCTGGTCGTGTCAGACTGTAGTAACATGGGAAAGTTTTCGGGGCTCGAGGACCAGCGTAGTCACTTGCGAACACCGAGCAATTCACTCTCGGTGGATATCCACAGCCTTCGGGATTTATCAAAAATCGCAAGTCTGTCTCGTCCCATTCAGTTGGTGCGGGTGCTCCTTCCACAAAAGGTTTCCTTGCGAGATTTACTCGGATTTTATGACACTTAGTGTGTGCCGTAGTACAACCTTCCCTACACGATGCCCATGTACAGTTCGTCAGTGTCTCCGCATGAACATGGTCGGCAACAGAACAGATTCCCGCTTCTGGTACGAATTCAGCGAGAATCGTCTGTATAGCTGGTTCCACCACGAACGGTATCAGAAAGAGGAAAGCGAAGACAGCGAGTATAGCTGACGTACCGAGGCAGAGTGACGTGTAAAATTTAAATCTTTCAAAAAAGTGATTTAGTAGCTGCTCCCTTGTCGGCTCCAGCGGGGTCCCGCAGATTCTCCCATCGGTAAAGTTGACCGTTCCGACGCCGCTGGCGAGAGGCTGGCTCTTGATCTGCTCAACGTCGACATTAGGAAGATTTAAGGCAGTTAAAGCATTGAAAGCACTTAGTCGTCTCTTAAGGAACTAGCCGGACCCTCACAGAGGAGGGGTACGCCTGAAAAAAGAGAAAAAAACATGTATTAGTTATTGTAACTTCCAATATTCAATACCAGACGCATTAAAATTATGATATGTCACAAAATTTTTACACAGTAATCTCTATAACTTTGTATCCCCCTGAAATATTTTTTTACGTATATTCAATCCATATAAACTACTGTAGAAACGAAAAAATATGTCAAGGACGGCACGAACTGCTTTCACGTAATTGTACCGATGACGTGACTTTCTTCGTTGCGCAGTCTAAAGTAATAATAAAAAAATTTATTCGTAATCGTAACGCATCATATTTAAACAAAGAATCTCACGTGACTGATCTCAGAGGGGTGATACAGGATCGTTCGGATGCATTTGCATTTCAGCTTGACCACTGGCACAACCCTTGAATCTCATCTTCGCATCATCACCAACTTCTACAGTCTTCTGACACAATAGCAAAGTTATACACGACACTACTACTAAGACTGTTGGCAAAACTAATGCCACTAAGAATTGACGGAACGTAGCATCTAAATCAAATCTAGCTACAACCGTGTCGGGATTATTTTCGGTATAAAAGCAAGGGAATCTGGCCTTTGCATTATGATCAGTACCATCACGACCATAATCTTTCAAAAATTCTTTGCATTCATCAGCGAGCGTGTTCACACAACCTTCCAGATTTATCATTAGACGACTGTCATTGGCTAATGTCAGTTCCACTTCTGATGGAGCTATGAAACGGTTTGGAGTAGCTCTCATTGTATATAGGTACTGCAGATATGTGAAATTAGTCAAATCAGCGATATCAGCTCGAGGTAGTAAGGCTGCGTTAATACAGTCTACGGCAACCACTCCAGATGTTCCATTATGGACTGCATGACAAGATAGCATTAGAACTTCCTCCCCAGAATCAGTCCATACAATATTTCCACCATCTTCTTGAGCTAATTTGGCACATCTAGCTAAAAATACTCTGTCACCACTAAGCACGATAACATTCTTGTTACGTGTCGGAATATCAACGCATCGTCGGTCGCAATTATAAGGTGTTCTAATTTTTCTACAAGTTCCTCGATTACAGGAAAATAAACCATGCACGTCTATACATGTTATCTTTCCACGTCTGCCGGAACATTTTAACGGTGGATCAGTATCTCTGAAGGCACATTCGAAAGCGTCCGTTATGTTGATGCATTTTCCTTCTGTACAATTGAACGTTCCTGTCAGATTTCTGCACTCGTCGCGGATGCAGTGGTACTTCTTGGCGTTTTCTTGATCTATTCCATAGCATGTTTTGTTAGCGGCACTACCACATTCAGCCAATAATAATGAGGAACCATTCTTTCTGACGTTGACATAGATTTGAATGCAAGCTCCGGAGGTTTTGCTGAGACACCATTCTCCACACGATCCCCAATCGCAGTTTTCTTTGTTAACAGCTCTTGTAGTGGTACACATGATTGGTGTTGGATCGATTCCTGAAGCGATAGCTCGAGTGTATGGCATGTATATGGCGACGGTCAAATAGACGATTGCGACGGCACTCAAAACAGCTGTCATTTGACAAACACAGATCGTTCCGCATATTTTCTGGTCTTGCGGTGGGATGATCAGGTCTTCGACGGGAGTCGGCTTGGGCATGGCTGTGTTTCGCGTCCCCGCACCTTCGCACCACTGACGTAGGGTTGCCGGTAGCACGCGTGCGCGGTCGCGCGATCGATTGGGCGCAGTGCAGGCAGCCCTGTTTGAGCTATTTTTTTAATTGATGTCAACGGCCGGTCGGATGATGCCAGAAGTTATTTAAAACATTTTTTAATGAATTATTGTTACACTGTTTATTATAATTTCGTTAACGATATTAATTTATATGTTTACATATTTAATTTTTATTCTATTACTTTTGCACCTTAATTAGATATGATTGTTAGAAATTAACACTGATAAAACATTTAACGGGGACATTTTAGCTCAGATATGCACACGACAATTTCGAGTAATTTCCGCGCACAATGAAGTCAAATAAGGAAATATCAAATTATTACGCACGTAACTCTTATTTTCCTATTTCTCAATTCCAACCAACACTGCCGTTACTAAATGTCTCAATAAAAACAATGTTTTACTAACAAATGCGATTTATAAGAGAGATCGTTTCAACATTGAATGTATTTAAAAGTTTGGTTCGACTTACCTCGTATATGCAAAAATCAAGCAAAAAATTAAATACAATTCCACTAAACGCTATCGTTTTAACTTCTTTATCTCCCAATGTAATTGCAACACGGAATTTGTAAATAACTTTACTATATTTTTTGTATTTCAACACTGTTTTTCGACTCTCACTCTCGTATGTTTTGCTTGGTACAGCAATGAAGTTGGCAACGATTGCGACTGCGCAGTGCGGCCCGTACCGGCCTGGTATTAACTTCAAGGTTCACTGCATAGATTACATTATTCTATACTTCTAAAATTACTTCTTTGCGTCAAATTTTATACCTTTTACACATATATTTGTAGCAGTAGCATCCTTTTATAAAAATCAAAATTAATTTTAAATGCTTTTTTGCTTGATTTTTACTATATTAAATTATTATTAACATTAGATTTTAAACCCTACGTTAAGATTTTTTTAATCGAAATTCGGTCTTTTAAAAGTTGAACACTGGTATTTTTAAAACTGCAAAATTAAACTATTCAATTTGTTTAAAAAGTTAAATTTGAGAAGGTAAACTTTGAATTTAGTTATTTATTGCAATAGACAAAAACTGTACTAAAATAAGGAAGAAGAAGCAAAAAATTGATTAAAAATATGACAAAGACAATATGCGACCTCTATCTCTAATTATTTGAAAACAATTTGAGTTATTTAAGTCGAAGTAAGATTTGATCTTTGAACACAATTTTTTTTGAAAACAAATGACTAACACAATTACAATAAATAATCTTACCTTTATGTGCTTCCCAAAAAACCATTTTTTTTATAACAGTAATCACACTTTTTGGTAATCTTCTTGTTTATTTCTTACTCTTTACACGTGTATAGTGTTTAAATATTTTTAGTACTGCATTAGTGTTTATGGAACAGCGCATGCGTTTTGGTTTGCCAAATGCTTTTTTAAGACCAATCTGAAGTTGCATCCAAAATTATATATTTATCGTTGCTAGTATAAGTAAATGTTCTGCTCTTCTTTTGCAAGTCCTGGGTTTAATTTTAAAAGGATGTTTTCATTCATTGTTGAAAAAAGCGCCACCTATTTTAAGTCAATTCGCGGATGCAAAGGTTTAAGAGCAGCGCCATCTATGATTCCGTGGTTGATACAGACATGTTTGTCATTTTAGTATACCAATTATCTGTAAGATGTCGCTGTAAAATGTTTTAGAGCATTTTGAGGCAGTAAAATTAGAATTTCTATTGTTTGTTTTTTTGATGCTTTTTTATGAATTGTTGACTAATCGAATTCGTTTTATTTTATTTTTAACGCAAGATGCTTTACAATTAAACTATTTAATTACTCGCCGGAATTTTTAAAAATAGTATGCTACATTTTTCAGACATTTATTACATCTATGTTAAATCTAACTTCCATTATCCAAATGACAAAGATAAAAATGTGCTCTAGTACAAGTGACATCGAATTAAAGACAACTAAGGTTATAAAACAATAATATTTCCACAGATTTCACTACCAAAGCGGACAATCAATTATTTCTCAACATGTTTACTGCAGATGTCGCTAAACGAAAGCTTGTCCTTTAAAGTGCATCTTTTCACCTCTATAAAAGGAATATTATGCAATAAAACACATTATAAGAATATTTCTTATTGCAGTTTTGAGAGGAACAATTTAATTATCTTGGTTTTTAACAAAAGACGAGCGTAAGATGAAAAATATTAAAGAAAGTAGATTTTTGATCTCGATTATCAGTCACGTAGGGTTGGCGCACAAGGATTTATAAACCTTAATATTTTGACTTCATTTCTACGATCCTCTACCTTCTCCAGTCAACCCTATAAGTAGATATTTATCAAATGTAACATATTTGTTGGTAATTTTGGGAGGAATTGTTTCTTACTAATGTACACTTAAGAAACCGCTTGTGGGATATTTTCTGATGCAGATATTTTCATCAGTCAGCAAATATTTGTAAAAAAAGAACAATTAATGTATAAAATTGCTTTCATATTTGAGTTTTATTACCTGGATTAAATAAGTATTCTCTTTGCTTACTAAAGTCACTCGTATGACCCACAAAGGATACCACGTCCTTATTTATTAAGAACAAGTCGTAAATTGTTAGTTAACCTTGTTGCGAACAAGCGGACAGTTGAATTAGATAATTATAGTAATCCCGATTGAACCGGCGCGACGGGATACTATTGATTGATTGACGCTGCAACTAATAGATTGTTCTAGAAGTAAACAGGTTCATCATTAAAAATGAAACAGTGATAGAGCCCACTTTAACATCTTCGCAGTGTAGGGTCGGCTCGCCCGGTGTAATACCACGACCACACAGAAGACAGACGTAATGTGGAAGCAATACCGCGTTTCGTCTAATGAGTGGGTTCCCGGAGGCACAATTTTAACACCTTTCTCTTTAAACTCTTTTCTTAAGAGGAAAGGATGAGTATGGAAAGGATTTGACGGTGAATTAGACGAACAGTAAGGGTAAATATCCTTTCTTCCCCTTTCGATTAAGGGGAAGAAAGGATATTTCTACAACGCTTCTACAATTGCAGATGTCTATGGGCAGCGATCACTTCACCATTTCGGCGAATTCAGGTGGCCGCTTGCTCGTTTGCTACCTTATAAGACATAAAAAAAATCTTGTTCTTTTAGTTTGTAAAGTCCTACACACCATCGTTTTTAACTGTGTAGTTTGATTGTTCAATTAAAATTGTGCAGTTACTACATTTTTACTCTCGTATTATTTTGTACATCTTCTATCTCACTCTATTTAAAGTTAGCGTAAAATATTTTCGGTAAAGGTCTGTTAGCTATTTCAGAAGCCACTTTCTTTTGATCTGGACAATAGTATTGTTTTCAATTTTTTCTGTTCTTCAAAATGTATCACAAAGCATTCAAAGCAGATCGTAAAAGGTTGCAAAGGTTATGATGCAGGGGCGACGCACAAATCTGCGTGCATCCAATTGCAAAGTTATTCTGTGTCTCTGTTCTTTTATTTTATTAACCGGTTTGAAACAAAGTGTTGCCATGGTAACTATCCTAACGCAAGGTCAAATTTACCAATAGATAGTTCGTAATTTTCCTACAAGGGTCAACGGACAATAATAAATCACTGGAAGCGACCGATGACAGAGCGTTTATTGTGTTACCTTGTTAGTGAATTGCCCGCTTGCAATTTATCAGTTAGGCCCAATTTCGGACTCACTGCGAGTGGTTTTTTTGGCGTCAACAAATATTCACACTGGTGGATTTTATTACAATACTAGCTTTCGAACGCGACTTCGTCTGTGGAATTAAAAAATAAAAGTAAATGGCCCGTGTTCTTGCAGACAATCCTCTAAATGTATACCAAATTTCATGTGGATCTGTTGAGCAGTTTAGGCTACAAACTTTAAAAAACATCCATCCAACTTTCCCACTTATACTGTTAGTAAGATTACTAGCTTTCGCACGCGACTTCGTCTGTGGAATTAAAAAAATAATAAAGTAGGTAAATGCCCTATGTGTTCTTACAGACAATCCTGTACATCTAAGGCAAATTTTATCTAGATCTGTTAATCATTTTAGGCTACAAATTCTAACATCCATCTATTTATCTAAACTATTTATAATTCAGTGAGTTAAGATTAAATTAAGAGGTAGGCCGAAACTTAGATGGCTAGACGAAGTCGAACGCGATCTTAAGAACATCGGCGTCAAGGGCTGGAAGCAAAAGGCCCAAAATAGACAGAAGTGGAGAAGTTTACTGGACCAGGCCCAGGCCCACACGCGGCTGTAGTGCCTCAGAGGAGGAGGAGGAGTTAAGATTAGTGAGCTACGGATAGATTTGGTCTGCTGGCTGTGGTCATATGTATATTATTTGTGGTCTTTCTATAATTTCCTTATTAATAAGTTTTATAAATAATAAATTAGAGCATTGAATGATGCTTGTTAATGATATAAGCAGAATAAATCGTTATCTTAACAAAAAAAAATGACAAGTGGTTGTCTCTACTACCTAAAACACGTTTTTTGAGTTTTTTCTAAAGGCTTGCAAGATATTTAATTGATTGGTTTTCCTTAATAAGATTTTTTTTATAATGCAAATATAATAGCATCATACTTGTGTATTCTAGAAGGATAAGCAGTTTTATGAATTGTTCCATCTGTTCTGGTACATTGGTCATAAAAAAAAAACAAAAAAATCTTATTTTTAAACATAAAAGATAAAACATAATATGTACAAATAAAAAGCTTTGTCTTGTTAGACGTTTATTAGTATCTAAAAAGTGTTTTAAATAAACCAAAAAATATTTCAAAGTTTGTTTTCTAAGAACATTACGATAAATATAAAAAAGATGCGATTAGCAAGCGTCCAAAAGCCTGCACAGACAAAATAAGATGGCCGTCTTTTTTGCTTGTTTTAGATAAACGCATATTGATTTATATTCAAGCATTAAATACGTATATTGAATTTTTTTGTTTCCTTCAAACTATGAATGTGCTGACACTGAATATATTTTTTTATATGTAACTATACTCAATACTATTATAATAAAGCATAAACACACACTTCTTTGTTGCCTAAGATGTCGGCAATCACAGCATATTTTTGAATAACTCTTTTTTTAATAAAAAGCCCTACACTTACATCACGCTTTAGGCTGTATATTTTCGCGCCGTTAAACTTAGGGGTAAATATTATGAATAAAAACCCTAATGTGGGAAAGAGAATATAGGTTGTTGCCAACATCAAGGAAGCAAGGTTGCCATGGTTTGACATCATGTCTTATCATTTTGACATTTGCAATTGATAATTTGACAAAGTGAACAATAAAATGAGTTTTTTTTGTTTTATGCGGATGAAGTCGCATGGGAACAACTAGTTTATTTTTAAAGTTGAAAATCAAAATTAAAAAAACATCATGATTAAATAAGGTTTATATTAAACACTAGCTTTCGCCGGCGACTTTATCCTCGTGGAATTAAAAAACAGTAAAAGTAAGTCTACGTGTTACAAACTATCCTCTAAATCTATGCAAAATTTTATCAAGATCCGTTCAGCATTTTAAGCTACAAACTCTAACAAACATCCATCCATACTTTTGCATTTGTAATTTAAGTAAGAAGTAAGATTATTTTTATAAGTTTCATGAAGAATGACAAAGTTTTCCATAAAATCCATTTTTTTAATACAAGTAGATTTTTGATTTACTAATATTTCCTTTAACCATTCCAACTAAGCTCTAGATTTGTGCTAGGATATGGTTCACGACAATAGTCGAATGACGAGATTCTAACCCTCGACCGCAAGATCGGTAGTCCAAACCATTAGGCTATTGGCGCTTAAAAAAATTGATTATCAGAAACCTTTACATCAAAAGTCAAATGTTCAACAGACAGATTCGAACCTAAGATATCAAAAGCATTAAACTTATAAAGGTTCCATAAAAATCGATATAAAAAGCATCCAGTGTGTATGGTATTGTTCGCAATGCACAAAGAAGGGTCACATGCTTTGCCTGGATAGTTCCAGAGAAACCCACGCCTGGCGGTCCAGGGGTACGCAACATTTTTATAATAATGTACACTTAGTCTATTATTTCTATATCTTATTAATTTACATTCAATTCCTTATTTGAGCTGGAGTATGGAAAATTAATTAAATAATAAAAAATAAATTCGCATGTACCCTTAAATATACTACACTTCAGCCCGCGATAGTTGAACGGAGCAGTCGAACTGTTCAGTTAAAACTATCTCACTTTTAGCTGAAATTGTACAATTAAAATTATAGTACAGCGGACATTTTAAATTCCGATTACAAGCGTATTGTTTTAACTAAGCCTTTAGCGGATATTAATGATCAGACAATCGGAATTGGGTATTCATAAATACACACACAATCTACAAAACATATTGATATATCTGTGCATAACCCTATCAGTCGGGGTAAAAAGAAGATAAACAAATCTTTCCGGATTCAATGGAATACAATTAAATCAACTTATGATAATAAGCTCATTAAGGTAACAACTTAATTGTCACAATTGTGTTTCTATTGTTCGTGATAAATTCTATTTAAATATCCAGAACAAAGGCGAGGAAAATGTTTACACTTTGCACTGTGTATTTGCGCATGACATTGTTTTCAATATCTTAAAGATTCTAAATAAGTTAACTTTAAAATGTAAATTTAATTAAATAAATCATACGTCGATGAAGTTTAGACGTTGTTATTAGAATCTTTATTATTACATTTATTAATCAGTAAATTTAATAAAATTAATAAGATTGACCAGCGTTCCAGAAAATGTTTGCAACCCCTGATGATCGACGGATCCCTGTCTGCGCGGGCGCAGTCCCAGGTTCATTCCACCCCGTATAAAAGCCGCGGCTGCTCACAACCGGCAATAGTACACCTGTTACCTCCGCAACATGAAGTATCTCGTTGTTTTCGCCATTTGCCTCGTCGCTGTACAGGTTTGTTTTCTTTATTTAAACTGGTGTTCTATTTTCAAAAATCGGTTCTTTGTTCGTTAGTTTTATTTCTTTTTGAAATACTGGCTGAATAGACAACTGATTGAATAGTCCTTTTTGTTTTTTTTAAATGATTGAATACTAGCTGTTGCTCGCGACATCGCCCGCGTGAAATTAAAAAAAATGTAAAAATTGTAGCTAACAGTAACTCAGTGATAACATAGCTTTTTAATGGTGCAAGAGTTTTTTTATACTTGTGATTAAACAAAACAATTTTGAATTAAAAGGAGAAATACTTCTACCTTTATACAAAAGACTTCTAATTAACAAGAAATGTTAATAAAACTATGTTAAAAAATCTTAAAGCTTAACATAAACAATATTTTTGTTTTTCATTTAAGTAGTTGTAACCAGTTTTTGTGTCAAAACAACTTATTTCCATTCGTTACCTTCTTATTTGAGCTTAATTGTATGTAGTTGCAATAACCGGTTAGCATTATTTATTATAACACAATTCACTTGTACTTATATAAAAAGGTAAGGTTTGTATTTTTGTATGTAATTAATAAATTTAAAAACTACTATATCGACTATTACATTTTACTTAATAACACAAGCTAGTTTGATTACATTTTTTTAATTCCGCGCGTACTAAGTCGCCAGCAAAGCCTAGTATTATTTTATTTAACTATTAAGACAATCAGAAAATAATGTCCATAGTTGTAAACTCTAGTGATACCACTATATTTCTTTATAGAGAAAATAGAATCCTATTTTACAAAGACAAAGGAGATATATAACTGAGTTAAATGATATTTATTCAATACTAGCTTTTACCTGCAACCCCGTCCACGTGGAATTAAAAAACAAAAGCATGTAGTCCATATGTTCTTCTAGACTATGTTCTACATCTATACCAAATTTCACCCAGATTAGTTTAGCCGTTTAGGCTTCACACTCTAACAAATTTCCATCCATCTAAACTAACAAATTTCTTTCAGGCGCTGACAGATGAACAGAAGGAGAAGCTGAAGAAGCACAGGAGCGAGTGCCTCGCGGAATCCAAGGCTGTTGAGGAACAAGTCGACAAACTCAAGACCGGAGACTTTACCGTAAGTTTAAAACAATTTTCTAAACTATGTCCATTAACGATAACTAAAGAAGACATCGAAGGACTTAAAAGTACTGAAGAAGAATAGATACTAAGACAAAAACGAGGAAAAGTAGTAATTATCTTGCTAGTTGTAAAGCAACTGTTGCTAAGGCTTTTATAATAAATCTGTTATTCTTAATATATATGATATGTAATTAATCGTATATTTTGTACACAGAATGAAAATGAGGATCTGAAGAAGTACGCTCTCTGTCTGATGGTTAAGTCAGAATTGATGACAAAGGATGGGAAGTTCAAGAAAGACGTCGCCCTCGCTAAGGTTCCTAACGCAGGTAAATATGATAATAAACTCAAACTATTAGGGAAAAGTATGGTGCGAAAGAGTACATGCTTGAAGGGAGTGAATTCAGATATGACGGCTGATAGAGATGTATTGAGCAACACATACTGTGCCGACCTTCTGAAGGGACAAGGGTCAGTTGATGAAACTAAAACTATACATAACAATCTTACTATTTTTATAAATGGGAAAATTTAGATGGATGAATGTTTGTTAGAATTTGTAGCCTAAACTAATGATCGGGTCCCAATGAAATTTGGCATAGTCGTAGAGGAGAGTCTGGAAGAACACATTGGCTACTTTCTTTTGTTTATTTTTAATTCCACGCGAATGAAGTTGCGAAATGAAATTATTGATGGAAAAATAATAATCACAATAATAGTAGAATTCTAACGTCATTAGTTATAAGGTGAAAATGAAAGTTTTTTTTCTTAAACAATGGCAAGTTTGTTCATTGAAATTACAAATTTCTTATCGCTTCATACAACACACAATAAAGCTCGTAGAATCACAATAGAGTGTAAAACGTACAAAGCGAACAATAATGCGTGTTAGAAGACACGTAAATCAACTTAAAAAAACAAAAAACTTGCTTAACAAAATTTACTTCATCGTTCAAAATTCACTTCAAACTTCATAAATGATTGTTACAGCTGACAAGCCAACAGTGGAGAAGCTGATCGACGCCTGCCTCGCAAATAAGGGCAGCACTCCTCAACAGAACGCGTGGAACTACGTCAAGTGTTACCATGAGAAGGACCCTAAGCACTCCATCCTCATCTAAGTGAAGCTAATATGGAAACAAACACTGCCTTAGATCTGAAAACCTAATTGTAAGAGATGTTTTGTGTCTCCTATGTCAGTATTGTTATTGAATAATTGTCCAATTGTAATCTACCATCTGCAGTGTCAATAAAGTGTGATTATCTAAATGTGTCATTCATTTTTTCACGTATAACCTCAAAATGTATGTTGAAGTAGACCGAGACAGTCAGGTAAAGATAGACCTAGAAAGAGATGGATTGCGTAAAACGTGGCATGAGAAAGAAAGGAGTGATGACTAAGACGGATGATAGACTTCCGTAGACGAAAACCTGTTGCCTATATAAGAAGGATAAGGGAAAAGATCTCTTAATAATGAGAAAATTATGTCTTTATGTTATTGTACAAAAAACTAATGAAACCACTAACAGCACCAATCGCACAGAACAGCAATCACATGTCAACAATATTTCGCTGAACGAAAAAGTAGGTCTCTATCTAATACTGAATGAATACTTGTACATTGACTTTTGTTAATCATGTCAAATTGGGCTAATATTATAAATGCGAAGGTTTAGATTTTAAATTAGGAACTTGCCTTGCCTTAAACGGATTTGGATACAATCTGGTGTAGATATTATCTGGAAGAACACATAGGTTACTTTTTTTAATTCATGTGTACGGAGTCGCGGGCGTAAGCTAATTACATCGACTACGACAACCTATTATGTAAGAAAGAATGACAAGAAGGAAATTCAGTCTTACCATAATTTATATATTCCAGTATTACGTAAACCCACTTGACTAATTTTCTGTGAGGACTTCAGTTGACGGAAATACGGCACTCTTTTGTTTTGCCTAGAGTAAGACAACTTTTTGATCATAAAATACAACCGATACACCTTTACAACTGCTCATTACAAATAGAAAAACGTTGAGAGTAAGATTAAAGTGGTCTTTTTGTTAGGTAGATGCCACACGAGCGGTGCGGAGTCGTCTACTATGTAAATCAAGAATAGTCGGCCGACATGAAGGTAATCGGACTGTCTCGTCTCAAAACTAAACACAGACCCTAGAATGTAGGATACTAGCTGTTTCTCGCGACTTCGCCCGCGTGAACTTAAAAAATAATAAAATAGGATGTAGACTACGTTACTCGCAGATATATTACCTTTCTAACGGTGTAAGAATTTAAAATCGGCCCAGTAGTTTTTGAATTATTTCAATACATACAAAAATACAAATCTTTCCTCCTTATAATATTAGTATAGATATAGGGCTGGCGGCGCCATTAGGCCCTCTGCCCCACTTCGGAGACATAGGACAGTAAGTAAATACGGCTCAGATTTTTTTTTTAAATTCTAAATTCATTGTGTTTCGGAACCATTCGCGTTTGATACTAGGGCTGACTGGTTCATAATTCACGTTGTTCACGCTACTTGGGATGACATAAAATTAGCGATAGCGTACCGCTAGTGTGGCATTACCTTTATTTTATTGGCCTATAACTATTGTTTGAAAGATATTAGCTATAGTACGCGCTGTATCAAAACATTCTCTATAAAACTAAGGAAGTATATTATGGTTGCTTGAATAATAAGAAAATTTACACAATGACCACATTTATTTATTCATTATTAATAACTCATAATATAATACATTGTTTAGTTATATATAAAGAATAATTTAATAGACTAACTCAATTGTTCCTCGCAGTCATATCTAGTAGTCACGTTAGTGTATCTGTGATCATCAAAATGCAAATCAGTTTATGGTTAATTTGCTTATTAATAATTCAGGTAACTATTTCTTATCTATACTATTATAATAAAGCGTAAACACACACTTTGTTGCCTAAGATGTCAGCAATTACAGCATGTTTTTTGAATAATTCTTTTTTAAATAAAAAGCACTACACTTACGTCACGCTTTAGGCTATATATTTTCACGTAATTGAACTTAGAGCGTAAATGTTTTGGATAAAAACCCTAATGTGGGAAAGAGACCATAAGTTGCTGCCAACATCAAAATCATACAGATAATTTTTTCATACTATCTCCCGAAGTAAGTTTTGAAGAAATCTTGGTACATACTTAATTAGAGATGTCTTTTAAAATAAACAAATGAACTCGAAATGTATTCTTTTGTTTTGATGAACCGACATCTGATTGTTAGTTTCTTTAATATGGTTAATTTTTATAAGAGATATTGATTTCAGGGTTCCCAAGTCTACGCAACATTTAAACGGGGTATCCTAGAGTGCGTCGAAGAGTCGAAGGTCAGCCCACAGTTGGTTCTGCAAGTGACGTCAGGCAATTGGGATGTGGTAAGTCTACAATCAGAATTGATTTTTGTTTCAACTATGAAAGTACTAGGAGCATATAAAAGAATAGCGTCTAGTTTTAGCCTGAGGCAATGATCATACCCTTCTACTATTCTTTGTTTTTTTTTTGTTTTTTAATTGGCATAACAGTAACAAGTCATCCTTCGCTTTTAGATTTTTTTGTGAGGTTCGCTGAATCGTTCACTTACTGTTTTACATTTTCGTTGCTCGCGACTTCGTCCGCGTGAAAATATTGAAAAACATAATCTGTATTACTCACTTATAACGTAGCTTTATAAGGGTGTATGAATTTTAAAAATCGGCCTAGTATTTTTTGAGTTATTTTAATACATACTAGCTGTTGTTTTCGACTTTGTCCGCGTAAAATTAAAATGTAATTAAAATAGCCTATGTTACTCACAGATAAATTACCTTTCTAACGGTGAAAGAATTTTTAAAATCGGCCCAGTAGTTTTTGAGTTATTTCAATACATACGAAAATGCAAATCTTTGTCATATTAGTACAGATAATAATATAATACGTTATGTTCAGAATAATTTTAATATGTCTTTTTAATTACAGAGAGAAGATTACAGATTAAAAGTATGGGCTTTATGTTTACTTCTTAAAGCTAAGATGATGTCAAAAGAAGGCGTATTTCATCTAGACGTCGCTCTCACTGGAGTACCAGAAAATGGTAAGATGTCATCGGTTGCATTTGTTTGAAAACATAATTGAATACTGGATATAGAACAAAAGAGTGCTAGTGCTAGTTCCACTTACATTCACTGCGTCAGGTGTCGCTAGTGGGTAGCGAATTTATTTCTTTTAATGTGTATCTCTTTTTTTTTCAAGAAATTTGAACTAACTACTAATAGATTTCTGTTATTTTTTACAGAGAGACGCACCGTCGACAAAGCTATTGACGATTGTCTATACACAACGATCCACAAGCCTGAAGAAACTGCATGGCATTTCCTTAAATGTTATCACAAAAATCATCCGAAGTACTCGTTTTTGTAGTTAAGTTATAAAATAATTGTTAGCATTATTTATTATTGTTATTTTTTTAAGTATTTAGTGATCGTTAATAAGATTTGTTGAAAATAAATTTTTAAAAACACGCCATCTATTATCATTCTTGTGCAACTTTATGGTAATGTCCGAGCAAACGTTTCTTCATTCAAGTACTAGATGTCGCGATAAAAGAATCGAACGATATTTTATTTTTCGAATAAAAATAAGATAAACAAGAATTACAATCCTATTGCGATAAAATAATATTATATCTCTTACATAATTTCATATGTAAGTGAAAAACATAGTCAAGTAAATTCAGTTAAATTCTTTCTTTCTAATTCACAAGAGCGGAATTAATTGTTAAAAACTAAAATAAGAGAAAACTCATCTTTGATAAAAATTAATTAAAAAAAAGCATTAATTGTGAATTTTTTAGGACGTTAATACATACTTAAATAAATAGAATACCTAAGAAAAAAGCAAGATAAGTAAGTCCTTTTATTATATTTAAGCGCCCCAGGCGATCGCCAAACCGCGCCCGATTTTAACACCGGCACTGGTCCTCGCCGGTAAATCGCACTATGCTTGTTCTGATTGCATTGGAATTATTGTATTGGCCTACTTTGTACCTAAACATTTCCTATTACATGCTTCAATTCATAATCTAAAATCTGCTACAAACGCAGAATTCTGTCAGTTATAATTGATTACTTCAACTCTTAAAAAAAAGGTAATTGGAATTAAAAGTTATAAAATCGTATAATATAACCTTTCAATTTGTATTTATAAAATTTATGACCGATTTCCCAAAAGAAGGTACTCAAATCGTCTGTATGTTTTTTTTTTATGTTACGTCGTAACTCCGCCGCTAGTAGACCGATTTTGATATTTCTTTCATCCGAAAGGTAGTGCTTGCAGGTGGGTCCCATTTTGTTTGTTTGATTTTTGGAGTCAAAGACTACGACGTAGTTAAATAGTTTAGCTCAAAATCGCGCGACGAAATTTGGGATCTTTTTTGCTTTATGTACCAAGTTTAATTCAATTTAAAATATGAAAACAAGATGAACGTCTACATTTATGGCGGCTTACGATTTCACTTTTATGATTATTTTGTGGAAATGAAGTAAACTTGTGTTGTAACTTCTAGAAAATAAAGAGAATAAGGGATGTTGTTATTTAGAAGAGTAACGACTTATTAAAAGCATAAGTGTGATTACATTTTAAACGTATTTCCTCGGTAAAGCAACGTATGGGTTCAACTAGACTTAGGAGTCTTTAGGAGTCTTAGGAGGAGGACTTACCTCGTACTAATCTTACTAATATATGCGAAAGTTTAGATGGATGGATGTTTGTTAGAGTTTGTAGCCTATACGGCTGAAACGATCTTAATGAAATGAGGTACAGATTTAACAGTGGTAGAGCCCGCTTTAACATCTTCGCATGAATGGGCCAGCTCCCCCGGTGTAATACCACGACCACACAGAAAACAGGCGTGAAGTGGAAGCAATTCCGCGTTTCGTCTGATGAGTGTGGTGCCGGAGGCCTAATTTTAGACCCTTTCCTTTTCCACCCTTTTCTTAAGAGGAGAGGGTGGGAAGGAAAAGTGGATTTGACGGTGGAGAAGACGCATAGGAAGGGGAAATATCCTCTTTAGATGCGTCTCCTCCTCCGTAAATGAAGGGTAGGCAACGCATCTGCAATTGCGGTTGTTTATGGGCAGCGGTCGCTTTCCATTTCGGTGGATTCAGGTGGCCGCTTGCTCGTTTGCCACCTTATATTGTAAAAAAAAACAGATGTAGAGCATAGGCTAAAATAACAGATAGGCTTTTTTTTATTATTTTATTTTAATTCCAAGCGGACGGAGTCAAGTGCTAAAGGTAGTCATTTCTAAAACCATGTTAAGGACATACAATCCTAATTAAAGTAATGATTATTTTTTCGTAACTTCATAGTTTCAATAAAAAACAAAATTTAAATTCAGATACTTGCGTTTTTTAATGATTTTCATATTAATTCAATTAATATTTCTAGCTCTTTCTAATCAAAAAGCTCTACAGAAAAACTTCTGCCACTAAAGTACTCTATAATACAACCTTTAGACCCGCCCCTGACTGCCCCCGGATTGACTACTGTTCAACAAACAGTAGCAAACTGTAAAACATATCCGTCCCTTTCACTCTAATACCGTATCAGGTATCATAGGGCTTCCCTCTCCTTTTCACTCATAGCTCATTGCTACGATTCCAAACTGTTCTAATGTTTTTATACGTTATTTGCTATCTGTACTTTAGAAACGTATTCCTAAATTCAACACAAACAAATGTCAACCTTATTCCGTTGAGTTTAAGTTGTTATTACTTTGTTTGATTTTGTGTGTAATATCGTTTTGTTTTTAATTGTATTTGGTATAATTTTAACACTGGCCGTTTCTACCAAATGCCATAATCGCCAGTAACTCGGTATAATGGCGGACAGTTTTTTTTTAAACTTTAAATTCTGAAAACGTTCATTGTTGGCCGGTGTTCGTAATTATGTTGTTATCTTGATTTTAGATAAAACATTTTTACATGCTTTATTGGGAGGTGTCCTTCCGGTGCTGATATTTATTTATTAATAAACTAGCTGTTGTCCGCGACTTCGTCCGCGTGGATTAAAAAATTCCTCATTTCATCGAGATCCATTTACCAGTTTAGGCTACAAACTCTGACAAACATCCATCCAAACTTTCGCTTTTATAACATTAGTAATAAGTAAGACTAGCTGTTGATCCCGACTTCATCCGCATATGATTTTACAAACTATGTTCTACATTTTTGGAAAATTTTATCGATATATGTTTAGCCGTTTTGGATATCTGTAGTGACAAACATACATCCAAACTTATGTTCATATTATTAGTATGAAGTATGATAGAAAATAAACCCAGTTTATGTTATTGTGCGAAGATAAATTGGTGCAATTTTGTGTACATGTAAATCCGTTTACTCGGATTTTGATGTGAGATTACCTTTTTAAATATTGTAAAACATGACAATGCACTTGGATAATTTGTACCTTGCCTATCTTTGTTTATGATAGTGATATATATGTGATATTTAGAAACTTTTAGTACTACAGTTTTTAAGGGCATTAACTTAATCAATTACTTATGTATCTATACTAATGTTATAAAGAGGAAAGATTTACATTTTTGGATTTTTGTATGTATTCGATTCAAGTAAGAACTTCTGGGCTTATTTTAAAAAATCCTTAACTATTAGAAAGGTAATTTATCTGTGAGTAACATAGGCTACAGTTTTTAATTTCACCCGGGTGAAGTCGCGAGAAACAGCTAGTGATATTATAAAAAGGAAAGATATGTATTGAAATAACTCAAAAACTACTGGGCCGATTTCAATTTTTTTATCACCAATTACAAAGCTACGTAACCAATGTATAGTATAGGCTATTTTTTTATTACACCAAGACGAAGTCGCGAGCAATAAGCTAGTGATACTAGTATCACTTAAAGTTAAAACACTCTGTTTCCTAATTGTATAACAAAAAATATATAAATAGATGATGTTCCTCCACCTTCAAATCCAGATGTTTTATTTTGCCATCTGGTAAAAAAATGCAAAATATAACATCTGCATTTGAAGGTGGAGGAGACCCATATAAAGGAATATTTACATACGAAAGAAAGTTAATAAAATCTAGGTTAGACAGTTAAAATTTTTCTACAATTCAAATAGGAATCTTGGTAATGAATATTAACGTCTGTACAACGCACTTACCTTTTTCGATGTCGGTTTAAAAATGCAAAATAACTATAATAAAAAACCTAGCAAATTACCAGAGCGCATGCCTGATTAACATTATTGTTGTTTATTCAAGTAATGTACGTTCATTCCTTAAACGGACGCCCACTTAGAAATCGAGAGAAGCGCGTTCGGAATAATAAGTAAGGAGTTCTGTACAAATGTCGCAGAAAGGTGAATTTTATTTATATAAACTGGTTATAAACCGACTAGCTGTTCATGTGCGGCTTCATCTGAATTATAAATACTTTATTTCGTCACTAGCTGGTCTCGTAAAATTATGAAAATTTTATTATATCATTTACATGTGTCAAATTATCAATTGCAAATGTCAAAATGACATGACATGACAAACCGTGGCAACCTTGCTTCCTTGATGGCAGCAACTTATGGTTTCTTTCCCACATTAGGATTTTTATCCAAAATATTTACCCCCCTAAGTTTAATGGCGTGAAAACATATAACCTAAAGCGTGACGTAAGTGTAGGGCTTTTTATTAAAAAAGAATTATTCGAAAATATGCTGTAATTGCTGACATCTTAGGCAACAAAGAAGTGTGTGTTTACGCTTTATTATAATATATATTTTATCATTTGAATTTGTAGTACTCTTAATTAAAAATATCAAACTACACAGAAGACTACGGAGGCCTTAACAATTACCTTGACTAATTTTGCTTCTTTACTGCTATTGGCTTTTAGTCTTTGTTCCTTAGTTGACAGTTTTTTTCTATTTTATTCACTATTTAAATTAAATAGCGTGAAAACATATAGCCTATAGCGTGTCCTAAGTGTAGGGTTTTTTATTAAAGAAATAATTATTCAAAATTTTGCTGTGATTGCTGACATCTTACGTAACAAGAGTGTGTTTACGCTTTATTATGTTAGCATAGAAGAATGACATAAATGCTTGAAAAACTCACCGAGTTAATTTCGATAAAACTGTAATGTTCAATATAAAAATTGCACTTTCCTATACTAAAAACTTGATTGCAATTATATGATACTATTATAAATACGAAGGCGTAGATTTATATTAGGATGGATGTTTTTTAGAGTTTGCAGACTAAACTACTGTACGGATTTCGATGGTAATTGGCAGATATGTAGATGATAGGAAGAACACAAGGGGTACTTACTTTTGCTTTTTTTTTAAATCCACGTTAATTTACATAATATTTTTTTTATATTCTAGTAGGATTCTTAACTAACCAAGTTATTAATATGTTGGTAACTCAAGTCTGTCATAGAACCTATAAAATTAACATTGCACAATAATTGTTATAGTTTGAATAAAAAAGTAACAATTGAATGTTCAGCCTGTTGTATTATCTACATCACTTTGAACTTTTTTAAGGGTGCTTATTACGCTTTTAGTTGACAACAGCTTGTGTTTTTTCCTTTGGAAGAGGACATGGAAAGGGATGGACTACAAAGTAGACAAGAGATTACTTCTGGAAAAACCAAAAAAAAATCATAACCTATAACTTAAGTTTTTTTATAAGGAATATGTTTAAAACATGTTTAACTACTTTTTGTCCGCGATTCCGTCTTCTCAGAGTAACAAACAAAAGAAAGTAGCATATGTGTTATTCCAGACTATTTTCTACATTTGTGCCAAATTTCATCGAGATCCGTTCATGTCAGGCTAAAAAATCTAACAAACTACCATCTATCTAAACTTTCGCATTTAATAATAAGAAAAGGATTTATGACGTGTCTCACTGTACCCTAAATTGTATACGGGCGCCGATGTAACGCTGCAAGATTTTCTCTTTGCTTTGAAAAAAAACATCGTAACGCTGTCGACCGCGATACTAAGAAAATTCGTAATTGCCACACCTTTGCATACGATACATCAGTCCAACAAACACTAATTACTGATAATCGATGTTTAACAACATTGATTGATGATAATTTTTATTAAATTACTAGCTGTTGCCCGCAACTTCGTCTACATAATACTTAGCGAAAAGTAACCTATAATATGACCGTCTATGTTAGTTACCCTTCAGTGAAAGTCCGTTCGAAATAGGCCCAGCCGTTTCGGAGATTTCCCGGAACAAACGCGTCTTGCTGACACAGATAGACAAAAATATATTGCCTATCTAATTATACAGGGTGATTCTTAACGGACGGATCAACGGCTGTTAAGAATCCTGTATTTATCAATATGCTGAATTGATGTGTCACTTTTAATATTTACAGAGGGCGCTAGTAAACGCACAGTTCAGTTCGACTTATGCTCACCGGGTCAGATATTTGTATGGATCTCTGTATCATTGTAAACTGCATTAAATTGCTTCACTAAGTTTTCCCAGCCCAGATATCGTAGGAGTGCCATGGATATAACATCGCCAAGCAATTAACTGACAGCGCAACGTGTTGGCGATTTCTTGTATCAGAGTTCGCTGCGTCAAGAGTATAAGAAAATGAGTAATTATATAAACTCGACAGTCTTATAGTAAATACTAGCTGTTCTCGTGCGATTTCATACGCATAAAATTATGAAAAATTCATTTTATTGTTTAAATGTGTCAAATTACCAATTGCAAATGTCAAAATGACATGACATGACAAACCTTGGCGACCTTGCTTCCTTGATGTTGGCAGCAACTTATGGTCTCTTTCTCACATTAGGGTTTTTATCCAAAATATTTACCCCCTAAACACAACAAAGAAGTGTGTGTTTACGCTTTATTATAATAGTATAGAAGTATAGATATTGCCGACTGAGAAAAAAATAATTTAAAGTTATCTAAAGCCAGAGTTAAAACTATAACTGTACTTCGATAAAGCATAAACGTTATCAAAGCTTTTAATGTAGAGCTTTTACAATCTTTAAGTGCGAATATAAAATTACTTAGATATAAATAAAGAGTTTTAAAGGTTAAATAATAAATTTCAATTAAATACGAATAACTATTTAAATTCTCTGTTTTATTATTAGAATAAATAATCCATACAATAGTTTTAGAAAAGTTTTTTTTATATGAGTATACATTATTTTTAAATTCTACCTACCACAGTTAGTTTTCTAACCCTTGATAAGATAATGAGACGGTATCTTTGTCTATTTGACTTAAATGTCATTGTTGACCTGCCACTTTAAGTTGAGATATCCCGTTCCTCTTCAAAGATCATTAATGTTCCTAATATGTGAGTTTGTACTGGGTTTGAAAGGTCTTGTATAACTGGTGTAGGAGTCGGTTTCTTTAACATTGGTAAATAGGCGAGACGAATCGTTCGCCGCGGCTCGTTTGATGTTTGCGGCGGCGATTACAAAGTGAGCTTGTAATTGGTAGATCTGTACGTGGGTTCTTTTCAACGATGCTATGTTGTAACGGCTCTGGTGTAATCATGCGTAGATTTTTATGTGTTTATTTCTTTTAATGCAGCAGGATGAGTCGCGTGCTGAAGTTAGTTGTGTGAAGTCAACCAACACGCAGTGGTGCAGCGTGTATGACTAAGGTACTCACCTCTAACTTAGGGTATTCTGTGCATCTCTGTGGGAACGTATAGTGCTGGAGATGATTACGTTATTTATTTACTCAGATAATTTCAAAATTAGAATACAATTTAGTTATTTTATAACCATAAAGTTGACGATGGTGTAACTAACTGGCCATCCGATCAGGTATGTTATCTTAATATAGGTAAAGTAGGTTCATATGGCTATATCTGTATTTTCCTATTTATCCTGCAAATCCGTTTACGCAGAAAAAAAAATTAGTAGTCCTACCAGGATATGGTTTTCGTCTGTGTCAAATAAGCGTGTTATGGAAAGAGTAACTTTATTCGAAAGAATTTTCAAAAAAAGAATGCATTTAAAAATAAAAATTATTCGTTTAAAGAATATTTTAAAGTTGACAATTGACTATCGGCGTTTTAACATTGCTCGATAATTCACTGACAGCGCATTGACAAATATAGAGGCCTTGTGTCGGAAAGGGCACGTGCCCGTACTGGATAATACATCAGGCTAAATAGTTATTGCCTTTTAGGTCCTAGATTATTATCTAAAAGTTGAAAGTTTTATTGATTCTAGTAACTTGATATAAGGGAATCGCTTAAGGTTGATAGATCTTTGAACTTTTCAATGATTGCAGATGCGTTAACTTTGATCGACGTAAAAAGGGAAGAGGATATTTCCCCATCCTATCCCGTCTGTCAAATCCACTACACTCTTCAGTCAATTACTTATAATAAATGGGTGGAAACGGAAAAGCGACTAATATACCTTCGGCAAGCACACTTTTCAGATGAAATGTGGGGTTTTTTTTGTGACTGATTTGTCACTGTTTGCCTTGAAGAGGCATTTACAGATTCACCGGGTTTGAGATGGCCGAGCGCAGATGGCGTTAGCCTAAACCTCTCCTATGAGTAACTAGGCTCGTGGGCCCCTTCAGAAGCCTCGGCTTGGGCCGTTACTTCGTTATTACTACCGGATTGGGAGGCCACCGAGCTCTTAGATCGCTTCGGTGGACGCTCCATAGAGTGACTAGGCACAAGGGCCCCCGAGAGGGGACCTCGGCTTGGGCTGTCACTCAATACGCGTTTAGCATTTCGATTCAAGGGTGCCCGAGAGGGCCGAACTTCGGCTTGATCGTTTGCTGCTATCTGATTACTATATGAAATGTGGGATTACTGTCACTTGTTGTGTCTTATGGTAGTGGTCGTACAAGGCAAGTCTGCCTATTGTTGTTACCACACTTTTTAGAACCATTCAGAGTATTAGGCGCTTACAACGAAAACCACGCGTTCAAGCAATTGTAATAAAAACTTTACCGTACCGTCTCTTCAGTTAGGCAAAGGCAACTATTAAAACACACTGCTGTAAAGAATTATTTTTAAACTAGAAAACATATGCATCGCGAATGACTAACCACTTTTAAATTAAGTGGAACTAATTTATTTTAATCTACCCTGTACACAGTTTACGTCAAACTTAAACGACCACAGATCATCTTATCCTTGTTACAAAAGGTTAGTATATTAATTAAATTGTGCACAGTGTAATTATAATGTAGAGTGAGCAGTTACAAACTAATCCCTCTGGACAAACGGACGTTTCCTTTTAAGAATCGAAGGGAAAAAATACCGCCTTTTCAATGTTCGTGATAAATAACAGTTTGAATAATTGCAAAGGTTAGTTGGCATTGTCACCTTGCGTCTGTCTGATTTCAGAGATACGAGACTGTTGAATTTTTGTTTTTAATTAATGATAATGTTTTGACAAGCTGTCGAAAGTGACGTTTTTTCGTGAGGATGAATTGACTGTAAACGCTTTCGAACTTATAATCGACTTGTCTTTGTTTACGGAGGGTTGCAAAGTGTGTACTCTTCCTTACATCTCTATCAGCCGTCGTATCTGAATGTACTCTCTTAAGCATATTCTCTTTCACACTATCCATACTTTCTGCGGTCTTCCTCTATGTAGCCATCCACATTCTATCTTAAAGTGATGTACTTACAAATACTTGAATTTCTTTGAACAAACTTAAATAAAGCATGAGATTGAATATAGATGGCTAACAGGGTAGAGGAAGACCGAAGATATAAAAAGATTGTGTGACAGTGATGCGTAAGGGAATAAATATAACGACTGATAGAGATGTATGGATGAGCAGTACATACTGTGATGACCATCTTTAGGGGCAAAAGGACATCCTTCGACTACATCTTCGCTTTAGTCTATGTGGGATACTGGTCAAGTAGTAGTTCATAGATGATAAAAAATAAAATAAAAAAAGAAAATCTTCGATATTGAAGTCGGGTAAATAATACTGGTTATTGTTATTGTGACGAATATTGACTATTCCGATTATAGATAAATTTTCTAACTACCTTTTTTAAGGGATTTAGAATAAATGTGCAAATTTTCTCGCTTAAGAAGGCGGGTAGTTTTGAAATCGCGTGCAAGTCAATGGTAGTGCTAACTTCGAGGAATCGCCGCCGATTAAGATGGCTATCGAACAACTGCTTGTTATTAAATGTAACTAAAGGTATTAATGAAATATTATTCCCTTTAATTCGATGGTATTATGCGGAAGTGAACCATTCACGAAAAGGTGAGTGAGCGACTGAAATTAAAAGTTGAAAATTTATTAAAAATTTTGTAACACTGTAGACACTTTTTTTTTTATAACATAAGATGGCCAACTAGCAAGCGGCCACCTGAATCCGCAAAAATGGCGAAGCGACCGCTGCCCATAGACATCTGCAATTGCAGATGCGTCGCCTACCCTTATCCGACGGAGGAGGAGACGCACATAAAGAGGATATTTCCTCTTCCTATGCATCTCCTCCATCGTCAAATCCACTTCCCCTTCCCATACTCTCATAAGAAAAGGGTGGTAAAGAGAAAGGGACTTAAATAAGGCCTCCGGCACCACACTTATCAGACGAAACACGGAATTGCTTCCATTTCACGCCTGTCTTCTGTGTGGTCGTGGTATTACACCGGGCGTGCTGGCCTATTCGTGCTAAGATGTTAAAGCGGGCACTACCACTGTTAAACGTAATATTTTAATAATACAATTATTAATAAATAAATAAAAAAAACATTAAATCCATGAAATCGTATTCTACAGCATTTTCAGAAGGAATATAAGTAAATTCTTCTCTAATCAGACAATATGTTTAAACTATAAAACAAGATATTATAAAAAAATCGAATTTTGATACACTAACCACAAAATATTACGCACATCTTGTTGGTAAAGAATGATGACGTTTTGTATTATATTTTCACTAAGCTGCAGCAGCGAACACAGGAAATCAGCCCGGTTTCGCAATTATTTCGTTTATCAATGTAAGGTAAGCAAAAACGTCACAATTTTATTGTTATGTTTTGTAAGTCAAAATTATAAGAAAAAAAATATCTCTCTGATTTAAATTGTCATATATTATTAGCTTCGCCCTCGAGTCTATCTGCGCGGAATTAAAAAAGTAAGTAGCCATTCTTCGAGACTATCCTCTAAATCTATGCCAAATTTAATCGAGATCTGTTCAGCAATTTAGGCGGCAAATTAACAAATATCAACGAATTGTTTTGCTGATCGTACACATTCAAAAGGCGTTGTTATTTCGCAAGTTTGCAATGTTTAAGCACTAATTTAGTACTCACTGAACGTATGCCATCGCTCAACGATAAAGACCTTAAAACATGGAGAAAATAAAAAACGTACTAATCAACTTTCTTGAAACGTATCGAATGTCACTAATTTGTTAATTATGCAATTTTAGCTTTCATTGCAAATGCAATATAGTCTAGTTTTGCTTGATGTATTTTCACCCTTATAGGTTATCAATAATGATTAAAAATAAATAAGAAAACGTCTATCATATGTGGCGATGCAGAGAAAAAGCAAGAGTATTTAACGTTCTTTTGTTTGTACGATAAAATACCAGTCACATTTAAACTGTACTATATTATAACTAATCTAATAACAATACGAGTATATCTACAATTGTGTATATTGACTATCAAATTGTTTGGGTATTGTAAAAATGTTGTCAAGAAAGATATAGTAAACTCTATCTCTATAAAAACTACAAAACATTCAACACGTAACCTTAGTTCTTAGTTCTGAGAATTAAAAACATTTTTATTCTTGTCCTTGGGTAGATCACATTTAGTAAGCCTACGCAAAATGTATCAAATAGTAAAGGTCACAAACAGCACAGGGCGCTAGTCACAGTATAAAAAGGCAGACGGCTATTTAAGTTAAAATGGATTTTTAACACTTAATTTTGTAAAAGCCCAAAGTTAAAGCTTAAACTTTTAAACTATAGCAAATTTACTACTCTACAAGAAATAAATTCGATATATTCTATATTTTATTTAACGGTAATAATTAATTTCAAGACTGTCACAATTATAATTGCACGGCGATATGACAATACACTATATTCAATAATTCATACAACAAGTACATTCGCAGAATTCCGCAGTGACCCACTTCAGGAAAAATTCAATAAGCAACGAGACAAACTCCGTCTCTCCCTACAAATAATCAATCAGGTAGAAGTGAGTTCCACAAACAGGATAATAATTATAAAAGAAAGCAAAATCGGTCCACAGGAGCCGGACACATGCGGTAACACACATTAAAACGAATTGATGACCTCTTTCTTTTGGGAAGGCGCTTAAAAAAAAGCATATAGCCGTGTACCACTGACCGTTTTTTCATAAAGAAAAAAAAAGCTGTAGTAAGTGGACTCAATGCGAACAAGACACACAAGCAACTGTTACTTTTAAGCAACAACAGGAATACTCCCTGATTGTACAACCGCGAAAACCAGCAGTGTTCCACTTCAGGAAAAATTGCCTTGTTCATTGCAAGACAAACAACTCTTCCTACAAATAACTCATTAGATAACAGTGAGTGCAAACGAAGAAATAATAATAAAAAGCAACTTGTGTGTCACTATCCGACTTTTTTATAAGCTGCGTTGTATTGGTTTTCGTTCCGCGTCTCGTTTCATTGTTTAAACGATTGTAGTTTTTATGGTGGACCGCCAGTTTCCCCGACTGTACTTACAAGTTATCATAATGTCATCTAAAATGTCCTCCCGTTAGTTTCTTCGCATATTTTTTTGAGTAATCACCTGTTTTGTGTTATTTGATGTCTTAAGTATTGGAATTTACATTTTTAATGAACACGTCAATAGAATTTTAATTACAAAGGAATAATAATTACAATGGTTTAATGTATTAATTTGCAAACAGATGATAAATAGCGAGTTACGTTAAGGAAGACAGGTATGAAAAAACTTTTTTTTTGTATGTCCCATACTAATAATTAATTTAATGAAGTCGAATGCAAGTCCGCTTCCGCATCCGTAAGAGGGGAACTTCCGCAAGAAAAGATAACTCCGCATCCGCTTCCGTTAAAATTTCCTCCATTACAACCCTAGTCCCAATCTAGATTCTCTAACTTATTTCTTTTCTTTTTTTATCTGTCATCTCTGTGTAATAAAATCTTTAGTTTAGTTTCAGTATTTATTTCGGTATAACACTTCAAAATGACTAGCTGTTCCCGCGCTGCAACCTCATGTAATTATAAAAACTTTATTACATTGTTTATATTTGACAAATTCTCAATTGCAAATGTCAAAATTACTGTAATAACCTTGCTTCCTTTTTCCTTAATCTAGTCAGTTTGTAGTTTATGGTCCCTTTCCCACGAGAAGGTGGATTTTCCAATTTATTTAGCTAAGTTTAATATCGTCAAAATATATAACCTAAAGCGTAAGTGTAAGGCTTTTTATAAAAAAAATAATTATTCAAAAATATGCTGTGATTGCTGACATCCTACGTCACAAAGTAGTGTGTGTACGCTTTATTATATTAGTACAGAGTAGATAACAATATGTTGGGTCAGTTGAACTATTTATAAACGACACCTATGTGGTCTCATTAAATTACTTATCAATAAAAAATAGAATCATTAATATAAGCAGGAATAAAAATTGTAGAGGGCGTTAGTCGCGGAATGTAAATAAGCTTTGATGTGACCGCAGCCGCCAGCGCCTCCGCAATCCATCTCTATTAATTAAAAAGCTTCATGTTGTTTACGTTGATATTTATAAAAAAAAATATTGCATGGTGTTACTATATTCTCGTAATAAAGAATAACTATGAATGTAATACTAGAAATGCCAGTTGAGATGGATGGATTTCTGTCTCCCCAGAACGGTTTAATGGATTGCGATGAAATTTAGCACAGATGTAGAACATAGTCTAAATGACCATATAAGCTACTTCATAAGTGTTTCTTATCCCTCGCAGTCGGAGTCGAGGCCGACAACTAGTTAGCCATAAAAAGGCAGTAAAATTTTTCTATATTTCTATACATATGTTTACATTATATGAATAAGATATAAAGAAATCAAAAGTGTGCAAATGAACATATACTTCTTTCCTACGTGTCCTGTTCTATGCCAGTTTCACCTACCCTTTCTATCCAGCACGAACATTTATCTCACAGGATTGTTATTAAATGGCGCCCGTCTTCTGAGTGACGAAGGGAATACTTAACATTCATGTTTTGAAATTCTGTTGCTTACTTAAACATCAAGTGTTGTACATTTTAAAGGCAACATACTCCTTCAATAACTCTTAAAAAACAAGCTATCAAGGATCATGATATGAACAATATATAATTATTGTCCACGCATAGAAAAATCTAGCATAATGTAAAGTTTACACGAAGACTTTTGACTAAACTAACGCTGAACTGTTATGTGATTGTCGATTGTTTCCCAGCCTTCAACTGTTTAGTTGCATAACTAAATAATGAGTAATGTTCGCATCCATATAAGATCATAGAAATCAAAGCGCACTAAACAGTTGTGCGATAGAATAGTCAAAGGTGTACTCTCTTGGGTGTACTCTTTAACAGTGGTATAGCCCGCTTTAACATCTTCGCATGAATGGGTCGGCTCGCCCGGTAAAATACCATGACCACACAGAAGACAGGTATGAAGTGGAAGCAATTTCGCGTTTCGTCTGATGAGTGTGGTACCGGAGGCCCAATTTTAGTCCCTTTCCCGTCCCACCTTTTTCATTAAGAGAAGGATAGATAGGAAAGTGGATTTGACGGTGGAGGAGACGCATAGGATGGGGAAATATCCTCTTTATGTGCTTCTTCTCCTTGGTCGATTTAGGGTAGGCAACGCATCTGCAATTGCGGATGTCTATGGGCAGCGGTCGCTTCGCCATTTTGGCGGATTTAGGTGGCCGCTTGCTCGTTTGCCACCTTTTTGTATAAAAAAAAACTCTCGCTCTTAGATAGATAGAATGTAGTTAGATAGTACATTATTGCTACTATTTAAACGCAAAAGCAGTGAGACAAGAACACTGTTTTGACATTCTCGGCAGTATTTTAATACCGGTATAAATTAGGCACCGTCAAAGCAAAATATCTCTCAAAAATAACTCATTTTGAATGTTATCTTATAAAAAATGTTACAAAAGCATTCTGTACATTCTTACTAATTCTGTCCTCGTGTGAAACATAACTTACATAGTATAAGTCGAGAAATTATTGTTTCCTTTTATGTGTTGAGCATTTGTTGTGTCCATTTTTTACAATTTCCATACGAGTATGGAGTTACTAGACCGCGCATAATGTTACAGCTTAACGGGCGTATTTTTAATAAAGGGAAAGAAAGTATGCGAAGAATAATTAAAATAAGGACATGTTTAAGAGTTTTTTTTTCATTATAAGGTAGTAAAGTGCCAGTTATGTTGATTTGAAATATATGACGTAACTACTCGCGAATCTTTGTGAGATAAAAAAAGGAATTAGCCATGTGTTCTTCCAGACTATGCACTACATCTATACTATATCCGAGATTCGTTCAGAGGTTAAGGCTAACAAACATCCATACATCTAAACTTTCGCATTTATGACATTAAAGTTAGATTTTTGTGATAATTTGATATTAGACTGGTTATGAACTTTCAGGTAGATATTCTATCCTGTCATAATATCAACTAAAATGTTAATCTATACTATTATAATAAAGCGTAAACACACACTTCTTTGTTGCCTAAGATGTCAGCAATTACAGAATATTTTTGTATCATTCTTTTTTTAATAAAAAGCTCTACACTTACGTCACGCTTTAGGCTATATATTTTAACGCCATTAAACTCAGGGGTAAATATTAAAGTAAATATTTTGGATAAAAACCCTTATGTGGGAAAGAGACCATAGGTTGCAGCTAACATCAAGGAAGCAAGGTTGCCATGGTTTGTCATCATGTCATGTCATTTTGACATTTGCAATTGATAATTTGACAAATGTAAACAATATAATTAATTTTTCGTAATTTTATGCGGATGAAGTCGCACAGGAACAGCTAGTGAAAAATAAACAAGAACTCTTTATTTTAATAAAAAAAGTACACTATTTATATCGTGTAAGATAATTTATTGAGCTATTAAATTACAAGACCAATAGACAGTCCCATCGCTTAAGCAGTCATTAAGTATAACTTGTTATAAAAATGCAACTTTCGTGAAATAGTCGAGGAAATAAATTCCCTTCCCATTTGGGAACTAATATAATTCTACAAACTGTCACAAAGCTACAACTAACCATGTATTTCTTGTTATATGTTTTCGACCGATTTACTTGTGGTCGCTATATGTTATTTGACTAAAGTGGATAGGAAATAAATGTCCCGGACTATACATTCTTTTTTTAATTAAAAGTCCTCCTTAAAGGTCACGATTACTTAGTACAAGTGTGGTTTTTATGTTCGTAATCTAATTTTAAACTGTATGGCCTGGCCACACAAGAGAGTGGAATAAAACTGCGTTTGTTGATGTAATATAAATGCAATACAATTTAAAAAAAATAAGAAAAAAACGTAGATGAAATCAGTTCATACATGTTACAAAGAGGCGAGAGCCTACCCTATAGTAGAAGTGACAAGGCCTCAAACAGCTAGTACAGGTCGAAACATTTGACCTGGGTTTGCAAAATGGAGAAACGAGAAAGAATTCTGTTTCAGATAGATAAAAACATTAATTTATTTCAGTTGTTGGCATGTAGCTTTGTAATACGCATTATTTTCGCACTAAATTATAGGTACAATTTTTTAAACATTTGTAACTGGCTAGTTACTAACTCTTTTATTCAATATGTTTAAATTATAAAAAGCTTAATATTCATAAAAGTTCAGTCCAAATTACCATAACAAAGCAATAACAGTAACTTTTAAATGATTAAAATAACTTGAAATAGTAGTGTAAAACCTTTTTACTGCACAGAAAATTAAAAATAAAAGTGCTGTCACTTGCAGCGGTGCTGGCAATCAATAAAAAAACAACCGACAAACGGAATAACGGAAATAAATGCTGATAAACTGCGACGACATTGTATTTTATTATTTAGTACTTTTTATTTATATATTTTTATTTTAACGTTCTGTTAAGACGCTTTGGTGATAAAAATGAATGTAATTAAGATATTGATTGCGTATAATTGCGCGTGCTTGGCGCAGGTGCGCTTTTGTTGCGGGGAAAAAAGATGGACGACATTCAAGGCCAGTATTCATTGGAACTCAACGTGTGTAATTGTACCGATAGAGGGCGTTTTTTGCAATTAATATCGAATTGTTTAACGTTTTTCGTCATATGAATTTGTAAACTACGTTTTCACACTCATGTCTCACATTTTCATTCTTTAATTACAAAATTCGTTGAAATTGTTAAACAAAGAAAAAATAAAACATTTCAATAAAAATGTTTCTTGTAAATTGCATCATTTTCGTTAACATCATTCCTACAGACAGTAATGCGATTAATTGCGTTGCGGGATTCACTTTCGCTGGAGTTATTTTAAACTGAGAGACATCGTTACTTGAAAGTTAAAAAAATCTTCTTCTATCTTCATAAATGTAACAATATTTATTTTCACTGGCCAGTCTCATAAATAGTTTTTATTACAGTTTTAATACTGTTGATTTTAGATTTGAAATAATCAATAATAATTACTATTGACTGAGTAAAAAGATCAGTTTTTAAATCTTACTAATATTATAAATACGAAAGTTTAGATGCATAGATGTTTGTTAGAGTTTGTAGCCTAAGGTATAGATGTAGAAAGTAGTCCGGAAGAACACATAGGCTACTATTTTTTTAATTCCACGCTATTAGTTAGATAAAGTAAACATTTAATTTACTAGACAGACATGCTTTTGTAACTTTTGAGAATTAGCCACTGCAAAATATAAGCATTACAAAAAACAATCGTTTGCTCGCGACATTCGCGTGGAAGAAGAAAATATTGTAATAAAATGTTTATAACCAGACCAGATATTTATACTGTGTAGCTTTCTAATCGCAGAGAATCGCACAGAGGGGAGATACACCCTTCTAGATAGTGTCAAGGAGAGTGGTCGCGACCCTCAGGAATGAGGAAACGATCCGGAGAGAGAGAGACCTTTGTAATGATAAAAGAACTTTTGAAATCAGTCCACTAGTTTTTCAGTTTTCGTCACACAAATACAGACCTAACCTTTTTAGTATGGATGAGTTAAACTTTAAACATGGCCAGCATGTCTAATCGAAAGAATAATTCTACATCTACCATACCCGTGGCATTTAGCGTTATTCCCCGAACATACTATCACAAGCATAAAATACGATACCCAGTGTACTGTTACCAAGTCACCACAGATAAGTTACGAGTTTTAAAACAATAAATATAATTGTAAATGTCGCGGCTGTTACCGCTAATCGAAGATCGAAATGTTAAAAAAATATTCCGTTTTACGCATTTAAAATTGTAAGTGTCCGACAATATGACATTTACATTTCAACTTTATGATTTATTAATTCCCTAACTAACCATAAATTAATAGCTAGCAACTCCTTGCTGTCAACTTTGTAGATTAAAAAATGTAATCGATTTTATACATCTATTTTTATCTTGTAACGGTTTTAATAAACATTTGAAGGTTTGGAAAACATCTTTATTTCTTGTTTGTACAACTGTTGATAATTGCTAGATGTCTGTTTAGATAAATATGAAGCCATTGATGAAAAATTGTATTAAATAAATAAACGCATTTGTAGAGGTTATTATTTACCTTTTGTAGTAAAGTTCTCATATGACTTACTAGTTTATCTATTCTTTATACAAATATAATAAAGCGTAAACACACACTTCTTTGTTGCCTAAGATGTCAGTAATCACAATATGTTTTCGAATTACTCTTTTTTTAATGAAAAACTTGCGTCACGCTTTAGGCTATACTTTCACGCCATTAAACTTAGAGGTAAATAGTTTGGATAAAAACCCAAATGTGGGAAAGAGACCATAAGTTGTTAAAGCAAGGTTGCCATAGTTTGTCATCATGTAATGTCATTATGACATTTGCTATTGATAATTTGACAAATGTAAACAATAAAATGAAATTTTTATAATTCTATGCGGATGAAGTCGCATGGGAACAGCTAGTTATATGATAAAACGATTGTATATTCAACCATGTCAAAAGAAACATATTCACATTACACTAATATTATAAATGCGAAAGTTTAGATGTATGGATGTTTGTTAGAGTATGTAGCTTTAACGGCTGAACGGATCTAGATGAAATTTGGCATAGATGTAGAACATAATCTTGAAGTACACATAGACTACTTACTTTTGTATTTTTTTTAATTCCGTGCGGACGTAGTCGCGGGTGAAAGGTAGTATACTTATAAATATATTTTATACCCTTATTCGATGTCTATTTCTTGATGACCATTTTCAACAAATCTTATAAATATTATAGCGAATGTTTGGATGGATGTTAGAGTAACCTAAACTGCTGAACCGATCTGGATGGCATAGATGTATAGTCTGGAAGACAACATAGGCTCACTTTTTATTTAAATTCATCCGGAGTCGCGGTCGTAAGCTAGTATTTTTATAAATAACTATTGTATTGGTAGCATCTATTTCATATTATAATAATATTTAATAGGCACATCGGGGCTTATCAATGGGTAAGGTATCGCGTGACGCCACATTTTAGCCACAATTTACTTCTTCAGCTTGATTAGTTTCACGGAACCAAATCCGTCCGGTGGCTGTGCTAAAGAACAGGAGAGTTGTGGAGTTGCCTTTTTATAGATAAAACGGTAGTTAATATGGAATAATAAATAAACAGTAGATGAGATACTATATATTTTTTAGTGTACATATATTTATGAAAAAAGTATAGAGAACATTTAATAATGCCAATGAATAAATAAATCAAACCTTTTAAATACATGGTTCAAGGTAACAGGTCAAGTATGTCAAATACGAATTAGAATTATAAATCGCTTTATTCTGAAGTATTAACAATATGTTTGTTTTCTATATCTTTAATAATATTATAAAGAGGAAAATTTGTATTTGTGTATGTATTGTAATAATTAAAAAACAACCGGACCGATTTCAAAAATGCTTTCAACATTACAAAACTACGTTTTCGCTAAGTTACATTCGCTAAATTTTTTAATTTTCATGTGGACGAAGTCGCAAGCATCAGCTAGTCTTAAACATTTGATGTTAATATTGGGTACAATAAAATCATGAAACTTCTCCTTCACTACTAATAAAGGGGGAAAAAACTACGGCGTCTCTACAGTTTTCTTATAGAACTCTGTCCGTACAATATTTGGGTCTCTCATTACTGTGTCAATGTAAGATTAGGGATAAATCTAATTTTTCCACGATGAAAAAAAGAAACAAACCATTGAAATAAGTGAGTTTTTTACCGTCGCCCGCCTAGCCCGGGACACAATTACGCCGCAGGACTGAATGAAATTAGGCATTGTAAAAAATAACCAACCTGTCGATGGTGGAATACGAATTTCTTGTGTTCTTTAAACGATTACAATACCCTTAATAATAATATGCAGCCGCGTTTGATTGACAGCTCGCCGTAAACCCAACGTTTGTGGCGCCGAAGCGTTTAAAAAAATTCGGACAATCTCCCGATTTGAAATTCGAATCGATTCGAATTAGCCGACGATTATCGTTGAAAATTTTCTACGTAGCATATGTTCGAATTTTAAAATTCGAATTTGCTATCGATTAATTTAATTATTTCGTTTATAAGCAAAAAGATGTTTCTGTTCTTTTTACTAAATACAAAATAATATAGACACTGATTAATGGTTAAAATAAGTAAATTATATTATTTTAATTTGTCATTTTATTAAAGTATTTTTATTGTTTTTAACTAAACATTTGAAGCAATGCGTCACTACAAAAGTATAGGTATTGATTTTGAAAGCTAATAGTTTGGTAAACTGCCACGAAATTCTAAGAAAGAAGTTCAAGTCTTTGCTGATAGATGGCGTTAAAATAAAGTGAAAAATTAGCATAGGGTTTTATTTTCTTTATTTTAATTGTAAGATGTACAGATAGTACTCATGCCTGTGGTACGTTGTACTTATTACTTCCATGCCATGGAAAGAACACATAGGCTATTTGCTTTTGTTTTTATTAAATTCCACGCGGACGGATTCGCGGACGAAAACGTGTAGTATTAGTTTCGAAGATTTACGTTTCCTTGCATACAAAAGGCTTAACTGTACACCTTGATAATAATGAGACATTTTATAAATGTTTTGCGTCCAAATTAATTCCACGTTCATTTTTAGTCCACAGCTGTGTTAAATTCTTGAATCGTATAGTATCGGAATTATTTTCATGAAATAACATAACTCACACCCATAATCCTGAGGGGCAGGGACCACGGACAACCTTCTTCATTACATCTAGATTGTTTGACATATTGTAAAGGTGACTAAAAGTGTGAACTTTACATGAGTAGGTATAACTTTTCCTTTACGAATTCCTTTTGCCCTAATTCTATTGCTTCACTTCCTTTTAGAAATGAACTATTACACATCTATACTATTATAGTAAAGCGTAAACACACACTTCTTTGTTGCCTAAGATGTCAGCAATTACATCATATTTTTTAATAATTCTTTATTTAATAAAAAAAAAACCCGTTTTTTCGTCATTAAACTTAGGGGGTAAAATTTTTGGATAAAAACCCTAATGTGGGAAAGAGACCATAAGTTGTTGCCAACATCAATGAAGCAAGGTTGCCATGGTTTGTCATGTCATGTCATTTTGACATTTGCAATTGATAATTTGGCACATGTAAACAATATAATAAAATTTTCATAATTTTATGCGGATGAAGTCGCACGGGAACAGCTAGTTAATGATAAAACTATTCGCCTATCTACTGGAGAATCATTGCTTTACTTCCCCGAGAAGTTGACAAGGCGTTATTTGCAAAAAAATGTGTTGAATTTTTTTCTTAGATTCGTTGAAAAGTGGGAGCATTGGAATATGTAGGCGTCAATATTGCCGTTCAGACGTGGGAGTCTAAGATTTAAAGACTTGAATCAAGAGTTAAGTATATGCGTTTACTAACTTAGCGTGTACCATTCGGTGAGTGGTCAAGGGCTGGTATGTTCATATAAAAAAAAGCACGGATAATAATTATATCCACCCCAGTATAGTAAAAAGCGTGATGTATACAATAAATGAACAAAATAAAATTACACTTCACGCGCAATTTTCATCTTTAAATTACCCATTTTATTACTAACTCTAAGTTATGGTTCAATTAATTTGAAAACATAACGAAGTAAAGAATTGTTTTAAGTAAATGCGGCTTCATACGCTAACTAGAAATAATTTTTATGCCACATTATAACAATAAAGCAAAAAATAATGCCGCTTTTATGGACACTTGTCCCTAAAATTTTACTACGCACCTTCCGCCGCGAATCACAGGAGGTAGCGTTTTATTATTTATTGATGTACCATTATATTTAATTCTTTCAATACAAATATTATCAAAACTACAGCCACCGTTAGGTCTATTATCAGTGATTATACGTAATTAATTGCACTGTAGGCAGACAATTAAATAACAACACTGGACGGTACAAGAAAAGGGCAATCGGGTATCAAGGAATAAACTTCATTGCCATTAATAAAATCTAGAACTTTCTGCTCATTAACAATGCCACCCCACGCTTAAATGAATAATAAAGATTACCAAAAAACTAACAGATGTAGATATTATTGAAAGTTAATTATTATTATTAGTAGTAATTATTGAAATACATCAGTCGCGGTTCACTTCCAACTTGGACCAGCTCCACAATCAAAGTAGACGTTCGTAAAATGCGTGAGTTTCGGCAATTCGTTTGTGATTTACCGTCGGGGATGTCTCTGCAGACGGGAGGGGGCGGTCGTAAATCATAAAGCTTTATAGTTACACTAGTCGTGTACCCTGTCTTCGCTTAACTTTAAGTAAATAAAATCATGTTTTTAATCTTGTTAATATAATAAATGCGAATAAGAAGTATGGATGGATGTATGTTTGTTATAGTAGTCTAAACTGCTGAACGGATTTCGATTAATGATAGATGTCGTTGATAGTTTACAAGAACACATCGGCTGCTTGCTTTCTTTTATTTTAATTCCACGCGGACGGAGTTCCTGGCAAAGCTAGCTTTAACATTTTATTGGTTATGGTGTCCGAAGCAAATAAAAAATCAATTTGTTTATCAAAACTTTCTTAACTTAAAATTAATAAACTATTTTTTTTATTTTTTTAAATCATTAACCATACCTAACTGTTTGAAGTTTGTTACCAGCGATATTAAAAACATATTTTATAAATTATGGTATAAATCAGACTACTGGGTATCTACTCATTAGTAAGTAAAAATATAACATTTTTAATATTAGGCAGTAAATGCATAATATGTTTCTATTAACTGGTGTTTACATTCTTCCTTTAAGAGGAAACGCGGAAGACAACACAAGCGATGGGAAGATGACATAAAAAGGCTGCAGGAGAGACCTGGTCAAGAAACCTAAAAGAAGGGGAGAATGGAAAAATTTGGAAGAGGCCTATGTCCAACTACACACAGATAATAAATAACAAATCAAATAAAACGAAAAAAAAAGATAGTAAAATTTAATTAATTAATATAATTCAATTTAACTTATTAAAACTTTCGTGAGACATTATACTATATAAATTATAACACGGCTAAACTCACGTGAGTTTAGCCGTGTTATAATTTATATAATTCAATTTATGTAATGTCACAGTAATTTAATTGTTTGAATAAAGGCTTATTATTATTATTATTATATATTCTTCCTGATTAGCCAGTAAGGTTTTTGATTACTGTTAAAAAAGGTTTATTTAATTACGAATTTAGATTTTACATATAGTCTTAAATCTGCTATCTGTTCCGGTGGGGTTTCATTCGAACGACATAATAAAATTTATTTTATTGTTTACATTACGAAAATAATTGCAAATGTAAAAATTTCAATGCTCAATGAAAACTTTTATATTATTGAATAGTAGGTAATTTGGGCCAAATATTGTAAAGCGTTTGTTCTAACTTTGTGTAAACGTAATTATAAGGTTTCTTTATTGTACATTTAACATGTAACGTGAAGTCAATTAAAATAAGGTCATCAGATTAGAATGAAATACTAATTGACGAAGCAACTTTATTACTGTTGATAAAATATTAAAAATATATACGAATAAAATATCAAACTGTTCAAAGAAGCACATTATTATAAAAAAATATATTCAAAAAGCAATGATATTTGATAATTGATTGAGTAAATTCTCTGACTTCATACTTAAGGCCTGTCCCACCATGTAAATTGTCTGATAACAATCCAACATGTAAAATATGTGATTGAAATATCGGATTTTGTTACCTTATCTGACAGTAAGGTCATTTTTAAGCCATCTGAGCTTCTATCAGCCTGTGGTGGGACAGGCCTTAAACGAAAGTATTGATTGTTAGATGTTTGTTAGAGTTTGTAGCCTAAACGCCTGAACAGATATCGATGAGATTTGGCATAAATATTGACCACAGCCTGGAAGAAGAAGAGAGTAGTAGAGAAGGTAAGGAGTAAAAGGTTAGCATGGTATGTTATGAGGAGGGATGAATCGCATGTTACAAGGAGAACGTTAGTTATGAGTGAAGGGTACATCGGTAGAGGTAGACCTAGAAAGAGATGGATGGATAGTGTAAAAGGTGACATGATCAAAAAGGGAATGATGACTGAGATGACGTATGATAGAGTTATGTGGAGGACAAAAACCTGTTGCATCGACCCTACGGGAGTAGGATAAGGGGATGATGATGATAGAGCACAGTGGAAGAACACATAGGCTACTTACTTTTTTTTTAATTACACGCAAACAGAGTCGAAGAGAGTTTAAAAACAACTATGCAGTTAACTAGTTAGCATACGTCAAATGAACAAAATATAATTGCGATTTTCTTCCTTATATCATTAATGTCCGGCTTCCCAGCTACGTTTAACCATTCGTTAGTTTTGGTTCGATAAATTCATGAAATAAGTTTCTGAACTACGTAACTTGAGTTTTACTCCTATGAAACAGTTCAACCTAACACTAGTTAGACTTCTAGGTAATTCTATTTCTGTTCTAAATGAATTACAAAATCATTAAAACAAAACATCCTGTTAATCACGTTATACTTTTACTGTTTTTATAATGTACTAGCTGTTTTCGTGCGGTGTTATCCGCATGAAAATTTTAAAAAAGATATTGTTTACATTTGTCAAATTCTCAATTGCAAATGTAAAAATGACCGGTACCATAATAACCTTGCTTCCTTAATGCTGGCAGCTTGTAGTTTATGGTCCCTTGCCTATATGAAGGTTTTTTCCAATTTATTTACCCCCTAAGTTTAATAGCGTGAAAATATATAGCCTAAAGTGTGACGTAAGTGTTGGGCTTTTTGTTAAAAAAAATTATTCAAAAATATGCTGTAACTGCTAATGTCTTAAGACACAAAGTAGCTTGTGTTTACGCTTTATTATTTTAGTATGGACGCGTAGTCTCAAAACTTAACTAAGTTAACCGCAACAAGCTTATAAAATTATAATTAACCAGTTCGCTAAACAAGAAGTAAAGGGACTTAAAAACCCCTATCATGAACGAACACAAAGGCGTCGCTAAACTGCGTAGGCCCTTTTCCCTTGTTACCGAAAAAAATGAAAATATTTACAAAAGGGCCGCCTGTCTATTTGGGTCGACGGCTGAGGGGAAAATGCGAAAATTCGCCCTCTAACGGCAGCCATCTTGTGACGTCATTGCTATCGTAAAGGGACGGATTCGGACAAAGGAATTTTTATTCTTAATTAGAGTTTTATTTATAAGGTTTAACAGAAATTATATTATATTTAATAGTGTTTTCTGCTTATTACATTGTTTAAAATATCCTATGGATTAATGAGCAATTAATTGATTGATTTGATCGTAAAATAAATTAAAAAAAATCATTTATGTCTTAAAAACGGTTTGTCTATAAAGATGACATTATTTTACAGTAACAATTAATTTTATAGATTTTATTACTATTAGAGAAACATAAAAATATATCTCATAAAGCCATTCGGCGAGCATGGTGGTAAAATAGAATTGTTATGTAATCCCAATAAAATATACATAGTAATTGAAAGCGACGTTTTCTTGTCGACGTCAATGTTGCAACTGACATTTTAGAAGTTACTCTCGAAATAAAAGCGAAAAGAAAAAAAATACGTATCGACAAAAAGCGCAAAAGAAATCGCTTCAGAATTGTTTTGAAAAATAAAAATGAACGTCAGTCAATACGTCCCAGTGCGCTTTGAAGTCGACGGAGCATTCTGATTGGGTGGTTAAGAGTTTGGGGCGTGTTTTTAGTAAGCACCGCCTATCGCCGTTAGGGGTCTTTGTGATCGCGCCGCCAAACCACATCGGGCGCTCGCCGGCGGCGCCACGCGTGCACCACCCTAACCTCAAATTCAGACACGTGAATAAAAAATTCAGGAACCGATCGCGATTGTAGACAGGTGCGAGCTTAATACAAAGTGAACTTTCCAGTGCTAAAACGGTTGCAGACTAAAATTCAATAAGTGGTATTCCAGTTTGTGATGTTAGCTGCATAGGAGACGGTGTAATCGATAACGCGGTGACCTCTGTTGTATAGCGTGAACTCAAGACTGAGCATATAACGTATCTAAACAAATATGTGCAATTGACAATTTGTGAACATTGGAAAAATCACCGAAATCTTCCAATTTGAATTTCTCAAACAAAACATTTAATCACGCTCAAAGAATTCTTCCAAAAACAGCTTAAAGTGATAATCTTATTAACATTTAATAAAAAGAAAAATTACTAGGAAATTTCATTGAATCAACAAGGTATTCGAAAGGTCTAGAAATCAATCCAATAATTTGACATACGATTTTATTCAATAAAACTCAATGCATCTTAAATTAACGGATAACTTTAGCAAAAACATCTTTGTCTAAAACAAAGAGTGTAGATTTACCGGCGGAAGTAATTATCGCTTAAACGTCAATATCGAGGCCACAAGCAGTTTCTTAATCAATATTCAATTCTAGCATCCATTGCTTGGATATAATTCTTTTGTTAACGTTTCTTGCAATTTGTTGTAGAAAATCTAGTAAGTGTTTTTTTTACAATGAAAGTTAAAGCCCGGATTAAAGTAAATTTTTAGAACTAAAAACAGATTTAGGGAGTAAATTAAATGAAAACAGATATTCAGAAGTGAATAATAAAGTTGACAAAATCAATGAACTAGAAATTGATAAAACATTGACTATAGTGGACGTTGTTACGTATGGTATACAATAGATGCAGCGTTATAACTTAGATGATAAAGAACTGGATCTGAATAAAACTCGATTGATTACTTAATCGGTGTATTGTACGGTTGGTGAGTCCCGCATGGGGTATTCTTGAGTATCGTGCCGGGAGAAGCGCGGCCGTCGCCCCTGGCGCCGCCAGCCGTCAAGATAGCCACAGAGTCGAAGCTGGCAGTGTGCGGCGGCTGGGGGCAGGCTGGCTACGCACTCGAGGGCTGCGTGGACCCCGGTCTGCTCCGGCCTCCGCAGCCGCACTCGAACCAACTCGGCACCGTGTACGCGACGAAGAGGAGAAGGAGGAATGGAAAGAGGTAAGACCAGAAAAATGGTGTCAGAGAAGAAGCATAATAAAGAAATTTGTTATAATTAATAACGCCCATTTTTACTTAAAAACTGTTGAGTTTTTTGACGATTTTGGTTTGAAATAAAGTCTTAAATTAATAATTTTAAAGAAGTCACGAAAAAATAAATTCTGCTTCCTATGACTTGTACAGATGTTTTATAATATTTTAATGTATATTGTTTGTGTAAAGTTAAAATTCAAATAAGGTTATTTGAAATAACTAACAGTTCTATATTCTAATGTAAAATTTAATTGGACGATGTCGTTTTTCTTATCTTGTTCTTTATTAGTAGTCGCGAGAAAGCTGTTGCTGAAACAATGTTCTGTTTGCTGTATTAATTAAATTTACTAAGAGACAACACAACAATTGCTATAAGGAATTATAATCGTCATCATCAGCTCACTGTCCCGTTTGAAGGGTTTGGAGCCTACCCTAGAAGTGACTAAGCCATAGTCAACTCTGGCCTACTGATTTCACATTACATACCAAATTGCATATAAAATTTGCTCATAATCCTTATCTTGTTGTTTCTGCTTTAAAATTAACTCGACCGTGGTATTTACGCTTTCACAGAACGATACATTTCGCATTAAAGTTTTAATATTTATAAACAGTTTTAATCTTCATATGATTGGGTTTTAATGTCAGTAACTCGATGGCTCCGATTATACGATATATCCTACTGTTAGAAAAATATTTAATGGTTTCTAAGTTAATTTGATGATAAATATATGAATTTTGACGTTATTATATTCCAGTTGTCCATTCTGCATTGTCTTTTATATTTGATATTAATAAAAATACAATAAAAAAAACTTTTATAAATTAAACGCTGTTGGTCGCGACTTCGCCCGCGTGAAATTACATAGCCTATGTTACTCATTGATATATCTTTTTAATGGTGAAAGAATTTTTGAAATCGGCCCAGTAGTTGAGTTATTTCAATACGTACCAAAATACAAATATTTCCTCTTCATAATATGAAGAGCTTGCTCACTTTTGACTAAACTATCGCATCACTGTTTAGTCTCGCTTTGATTCCTATAAGCTTATATGGAAGTGGGCATAATACTAGATTTTTAGTTGTGCAACTAAACAGTTGAATTGGCTGCGAAACAATCGACAATCGATAGTTCAATCAAACGTGTGTGACCGCTCTTGTTATGATATTTGTTGACCAAAGTAATGACATCTTTTATTATATGTCCTAGCTTGTTTTCTAAATTTAAAAGCATATAATTGTGTGAATTATTTAACAGTTTTACTATTCGGATATTAAATCTATCGATTAAAGTAAAAAAAATCGATATTCGTAACAAATTGATTTACAGTAAATACGGCATCAAAAACATCCCGGATGATTGACAATATTATAACGGAAATTTCAACCTTAAGTAAATAAGTTTTAGGCACATTCAAGCTTGTTTCAAAAATGGTATTTATTAAACGAAGATATCAAGTTACTGGAAGAGTCTTATTATACGATCCAATTGAATATTGTAAAAATGTTATTCTTTGCAAGCAAAAATATTACTAATCTAAGAAAACATTTACGTATCAATTTAAAAAATCACACTTCACATTATAACCAAAACGCCGGTCTCCCTTACTTATGTATGCCGTAAAGTTTCATTTAATTTTTGTGTTAAAAAACCGTATCTATCAATTAAAATTGAACCAGTTATCTATCGATCGTGCCTCAAGTTATTGCATAGTTTATTTTCAATACCGAAGCGAATGTATTTTTAATATACGACAGTAAATGAACACGGGCGTTGCCATACTATGTCGTTTCCAGTACTTTATAGCTACGTTGTAAAGAGCGTACAAAATGGCGCATTCAAAAATTAGTCGCGGCCTATTATATTGATTCGATTAGTAATTTATGGGGTGAGTAATGGGCGTTATATCGATACAGTTGAATCGATTCTTGCCGTGAACGTACGACCGTGCGGCGATTATTGTTAATCGAGTGATAATCGAGTAACGGATCAAGATGACTTCGCGGATACGTCTCTATTCTGCGGATATAGATGCATATTTGTTATAATTTTAGTCTCTATCAGATTGCTTTAGATTTAACTTTTTACACAATATACCTACCTAGTTTTTCCTCTTAGAGACATTTGGAATGTAGGTTAAATCCACATTTAGATTATTCATATATCTTTGATGTACATCAGATATGAAATTAAGATTATTTGTATATATAACATATGATAAGCTCAGTTACTACGTAATTGATTAAGTTTAATATACTTATGATATATGGTATGGACATGTTATGAGGAGGGATGAATCGCATGTAACAAGGAGAACGTTAGTTATGAGTGCGGTACACTGGTAGAGGTAGACATAGAAAGAGATGGATGGATGCGTGAAATGTGACATGATTAAGAAGAGAGTGATGACTGAGATGACGTATGATAGAGATATGTGGAGGATAAAAACCAGTTGCGCCGTTACGGGAATAGGATAACGAGATAGATGATCTATGATACATGAAGGTTTTTCAGTTTTTAATTGATTTTATTTTTTATTGTAAATACGTTTCATTGTTTTAAATATCCACTTCCTGAAATAAATCTTAAATCCATCAAAGAGGTTGCATGTAGACGTTACTTAGAAAATTTATTAATCTAATCAATTTTGAATGGTAAAACATTACAATTAAGTTTCTTTTTTTAATTTCGAAACACCCTGTATCTGTTGAAATGTGTATAAAAGGTTAATTTAAATCGTTTTATGTGTTTTAACAAAGATAACTTGCGTCTTAACGCCTACAGTAGCATTTATATTGATTTATTTTAACGAAGATATGATAGCGAAGGTGTTCTTAAGTGTTTTAACAGAACAAGTTTCGGTTCAAAGTTATTTGGAATTATCTCTTAATTACTAAAAAAAACTTATATTTAATACTGAGAACATAATTCTAACAGTCACCGTTTAATAGTGTTTTGTTTTCTCCGTGTTCGAATTTTAAATTATTTACATAAAAATTAAAACATCTTTTTCTTCTTTTTTATACATGATAAATGTGTGCTATGAGTAGCCACCTTAATTCGTCAAAACCAACCACTACCCATAGACATCCGCAATTGCAAAGCTTAATAGACGGAGGAGGCGTCACAAAAAGGATTCCTCTTCCTATCTTCCCTCTATCTCTCCGTCTTCTCCACTAGTCCATTAAAATTCTCCAAGTACGGTAATTCTCTCTTAAAATGACGTAGATAAATCTATCTAAAACATGATATTTGTAAAATAATTCACTTAAACCAGCCGTCGACGTGTTCAAACGGCCGTGCGAGTGGACTGGGGTGTGCTCGGGAACCATAAGACACCTTAATTACCATCGAACCCCACCTCACTCGGCAGATGGGAGATAAGCAACTGCTGTGGCATATGCTATAACGTAACTTTTAATTATTATTTTTATAAATTTTACAATTACCATACAAATATGAATAACTATTGCCCGCGACTTCGTCCTCGTGGTATTAGAAAACAGACTAACTATGTAAATTACGTGTCCCTTGGGAACCGGACATTTTTCGGGGATAAACCTTATCCATTGTGTACTCCAGACTTTGTTTTATATCTGTGCCAAATTTCAATAAGATATGTTGAACCGTTGCAGAATTATCAAGTAAACATCAAAATACAAAATTAATGCATCCCACGGGAACCGTAACTATTCCAGGGATAAAAAGTAGCCTATGTGTTCTTTCAGTTCCGATTTTTATGCAGATCCGTTCAGCCGTTTAGGCTACAAACTCTAACAAACATCCATCTAAACTTTCGCATTTATAACATTTATATGATTAGTATAATATGCTTTCGGCGCGATAGATTCCGCGCATATTAAAAAACTTAGCAATCTGTGTATTCTTCCAGATTATATTATCTTATCCAGATTATATTATTATCTTAATCTATCCATTCAAACTGTCGCATTTTTAATATTGGTGAGTTATTGTTCAAGAATCAGTTAATGACTGTTTAAAACAGACTAATGTTGTCTAACATTTGTATAATAACTCTAAAGAAATCTACTGTTTAATACCAATACAATATCTCGTATGGACAAGTACTGAAACGAAGTCTTAATATCAATGGAATTTAGAGGTTAAGACTGACTTTATAAATTAGTTATTTATGTTTATGTCCAGTATTCGGCTGTTAGTTAGGTAACTAATTATAGAAGTGAGAATTAGTATCGTATTTTGTTACTCTAGAAAAAAAATTCGAAACGTTTTGTAGCCGTTCCGCCAATCAAATAGAAAAGCTTTGATTAATTTATGTTGTCCCTATTAAAATTTTAAGACTGATTATTCTATACTTGATTGATGTTATTAAATGTTTTTCGATACATAAACGAATCGCGAATTCAGACACGGTAGCTTATATTGCGAGGTGCGCACGCGCCGGCCCACCTGCCCCGCAGATGGTCAGTACTGACTGATTGCTGGTTTACTTACGTACGATTCTAAATATTCAACTACGGTTGTTTTAATCTTTATAACTGTTCCCGTGCGACTGCATCCAAACGACATGAATTAAAAAAAAATAAAGAATAAAAAATTCAATTTAAAGTTTTTAAAAAATGTATCCAAACGACACTATAATATTTTTTTTTATTGTATATATGCCGTAAAACAATCAATTTCAAATGTTCTAATACTTAATGAAGACTTGCTATTGGATGAATATTTAAGTAACCATAGCAACCTTGATTCTTTGCTGGTTCTTGTAATTTGGTTACTTTCACGCAGGGTGCTTTTTTTTTGAACCTGAAGTGTGTCGTACGTATAGTTCTTATTAGAAAAAAGTGTTTGTTTTAATGCCTAACACCTAATAAAAAATAATAGAAAATATTATTAAAAAAAAAATTTACACATCAAACTTAACTACATGTCCACCACTCTAAAGAAAACTTCAAATCAACTTACCTCACACGTCAAAATCAGTTAAGTTTCTTAACTATACGTTAACGGTTTTACGATAAAAACATAACACAAACAAAAAATGTATGTACAATATCTAAGATAAGGAATTGATACCTAATAACATAAATAGTAAGTTAATACTTGATCACATCCCATCAGTAAATAATAATGGGTCGGGGGATCATTTGATAGCCATCCGTCAAACCAGCAGCTACTCCTCGATACGTAAATTACTCCTAGACTGCACTTATATTTAACTGGAGTTTGATTGGTACTTGAGATTGGATAATATCGGCTTTTGAATGAAGATCAATTTGTGAAGCGTTTAAATCTTTTTTACTGGGAAAAAGTGGATAAGAACTTTGTAACTACTATGTATATTTAAAGCCTGTAATACACCATCGGTTTTAACTGTACTATTACTAAGGAGGTTTCTTTATGTCAATTTTATCGTTACCTGTTATTGCTTAAGTTGTATTCGTTTCGCAAGACATTATCTGTATTACCCAAAATTATTATATAATATTAGCTTTCGCCCGCAATTCCGTCCGCTTGGAATAAAAAAACAAAAGTAAGTAGCCTATGTGTTCTTTCATACTATCCTGTATATATATACCAAATTTCATCAAGATCCGTTAAGCAGTTTAGGCTATAAACTTTAGCAAACATCCATCCATCCATCCATCTAAACTTTCGCATTTATAATATTAGTATCATTTTAAAAACCATGATTTCTCAAAAATCTGCGCCTTGTAACCTGATTTAACTGTACAGTTAAACCGACAGTTTAAATTTTGCCTAAACATACAGATAAAAATAAATTATAACCGAAGATGTGACGCGGGTTTTAAACCAGTAAACCGTTTTTGACAACTATCATTCAAATATTATTCGTTCCTACAAAGTTGCTAGCTCGTTTGCCACCTTGTATAAAAATGGAGAATTTTCATTTCATAATATCAACAAAAACTCGATTCGAAGAGTCGTTTTTTACGCGGATACCCTGATAGTATTTAAAAGGCTTCAAGTGGTTTCACGCCAAAGATTAGACTGCGGTATTTAACATCGTGCAAATAATTAGCCCGTTAATGATCGTGGTTTGCAATTGTACGGGTGACCGGTTAAGCGGTATTCAGTTCGAAAAGACCACCTTTAACACCCTGGCTTGCTAAACCTAACATCAATAACAAAAAAACTGTAATTACTCATTTTTGTGTCTGCAATTTAAATTGGCTACAAAGCTAGCGAAAGGAAGTATGGATTGTGTGAAAGAGGATATGGTTAAGAGGGAGTACTGGTCATATAAACAAGAAAGTGTTAAGAAGGAATGTGGATGGCTACAAAGGTTGAGGAAGATCGAAGAAAGTATGGATGGATTGTGTTAAAGAGGACATGCTTAAGGGAGTGAATTCAGATATGACGGCTGATAGAGATGTATGGAAGAGCAGCATACTGTGCCGACCCTTAAGGGACAAGAGGTTGATGATGATGAATTTAAATTTATTCGATTAATTAGTGTAATTATGTTCAGATAATCATGCAGCCAAAACTTTAGTAATAATAATAAAAGCCTTTATATACATAATTTGTTTAATAGAAAAACTATTTTGTTCCGCCGACTGTTGGACCAAGGCCTCCTCTAAAGATTTCCACCTTTGTCTATTCCTAGCTTTTCGAATCCACAAACGACCTGCAACTTTTTTGATGTCGTCTTCCCATCTCTTTACTTGTCTTAAGTTGACATTTTTATCCAAAACTTTAGGGAGCATCAAACGTTTTATCTTGTAGTTAACTTTTACTGGCATTTTACAGGTGGTGATAATAGTCCACAATGACGCCTTTTAAGTAACAATCGTATCAACTTATACAATGTAAGGCAAGCATATTCTGCTAACTGAACTAAAGCCCTGTACATACAAAGAGTTTCATACGCGATTGTTGATAAAAATTCGCTTGCGTAATTTAGAAGTCTTGTCTGCGAAAATTGAATACGGTTGTATTTTGAATGTTGCGAATTAGGCTCTTTGTACACGTGATGCAAATTTTCTAAACCTAACAACTCTTAACCTAACAACTATTCTTAGGTATGTATGTTTATTTATGTCAATTTTAGTAGTAATGCAAATGATATTGACACAATGTTAGTTTAAACAGATATAATATATCATAAAGATGACATTTTATGTTTGTATTTAAATAACTTAAAAACTACTCGGCTAATTCCTTCACCTTTGAAAGGTAATTTATATGTGAGTAACATAGGCTATATTTTTAAAGATTTTTGAATATCGCGCGGACGAAGTCGTGAGCAACAGCAATATTATACAGAGGAAAGATTTGTATGTATTTGATTCATGTTATACCTACTGGGCCGATTTATCTGTAAGTAACATAGGCCATTTTTTAATTTTCATTCTTTAAATTTAATTTTTTAGAATTCGTAAATGAGTTTTACTTTTGTCGCACGATTTATACGTGTGTACACGAAGCTTTATATAAAACCTTTCCACTTGATAGACAAGGCATGCGACATCGTAGCTCTTTAGTTTTTTATAATCTTATTGAGACATTATACAAACATTTATAGGAGGAGATTGTTATCGATGAAGGTGTAGGCGTTATATTGCTTTTTAATTTAGTTTGGTTTAATTAAATGCAATGTGTAAGTTAATATGGTTGAATTAAGATGTTATTTAATAAGAAAAAAAAAGTAAAAACCATGTTCAGGATTTTTAAACATACAGAAATACTAGCTTTAGCTCAAGACTACGTCCGTTATATAAAAATCAGAAGTAAGTAGCCTATGTGTTCTTCCAGACTATCCTCTACATCTATGCCAGATTTCATCGAGATCCCTTCAGCCGTTTAGACTACAATTTCTTTCGTATTTATAATATTAGTGAGATTTATAGAAATTAGAAGGAATGAATCGCATGTAACAAGAAGGACGTTAGTTATGTGGAGGTACACCGGTGGAGGTAGACATAGAAAGAGATGGATGGATTGCGTAAAAGGTGACATGATCAAGAAGGGAGTGATGACTGAGATGACGGATGACAGTTATTTGGAGGACGAAAACCCGGTACGCCGACTCTACGGGAGTAGAATAAGGGGAGATGATGAATTACTTAGATTTAAGGCGGTTATTTAAGTTAAATTTGACCCGATTTTGATGCGTAAAACACTATTTGCTTCGTATTTTTGTAGTTCTTCTTGTTATTGTTGAAGTTTGGTATTCAATTATTAAATGTTATGGATAACTGTAAAACATTCCATTCAAAGGATGCGTTGTTCTACGTTTTAACGCAGGTGCAAAGTTGTTTAATTTACTAAAATAAGATAGCTAATTAGCGATACAACTCCTTATAAGTAAAATACTAATTAAATGGCGCGCTCGAAACATAACTGTCGCGTTCTTGACAAATTATGCACAATAACAGTGGGGTTCCACTGCCGAGGCACTTTTGTTCATACATTAGTTGTCTCCTGCGACGTCCAATGGAAAATTTATTACATGTTCTACGTCTATGCCAAATTTTAGCGATTTCAGATAACCCGTTTTGAAGATACGTAGTGTTAAGTAGAAAACGGTACATCGCGGAAATAGCGGCGGAACACTAGATCATTGCTATATAGCAATATATAATTGCGAAAGTTTATATGTATAGATGGATGTCTTAACTATTCAGAGCTGCTTAACGGATCTCGTGGAAATGTGGCATAGATGTATAACATAGTCTGGAAGAACAAATGGGCTACTAAACAAAAACAAGTGACAGTGTGCATAAATATAGTGTGATAGACACTCTTTAATTTGAATATCGAACTTGATCCAAAAAGGTTTTATATATATGCACTTCTAAGAACTTTTTGATTCACCCTCGTAGATGTATAACATAGTCTGGAAGAACACATAGGCTACTCATTATTTTTTTAATACCCCGCGGAGTCCCTGGAGACATTGTGACATTTCGTGTCTAAGCGTGTAGAGGAATGTACAACGCATTTTTGTAAAAGATATTTTTAACCAATCCAGCTCCGGTATTTGGGGATAAATAGGATTAGCGAAGGAATAAATAAGCGCTTTAGAATCTTGGTTTTTAATAGAACATAGCTAAAGTTAAACCCAATAATCGATCTTGATTTTTTTTATTTATCTAAAATAGTATTTTTAATATACTTTTTAAGATTATACAAGAAAAACACACATATACTCGTATATAAGGCCATAAAAAATGTAAAAAAAATATGTCAATTTAAAAGGTAAAAATACGTAAAATATGACGAGGTTATCTTACTAATATTATAAATATGAAAGTTTAGATCGATGTTTGTTAGAGTTTGTAGCCTAAACGGCTGAAGGGATCTCGATGAAATTTGGCATAGATGTAGAGGATAGTTTGGATTGGAATAACACTTAGGCTACTTGGTTTTTTTTATTCCTCCTTTAAAGGTAATATTTCATAATTTTTAGTACAAAGCATTCTTGTGTTGTTATTTCAAGTAAAGTATTAAACAATATTGAACTTTAATTTAAACAATTAATGGATCGCTAAAACTTGGTAGAGATGTTTAGATCTATTTCTGTTATGATCGATCTTAGATCGATTATGAGGTTTGAATATATTTCTGTCCGGATAAACCAACTGATTTAAATGTGCTCTATTCAAAGTAGTCGGTTAATCATTTCCACAAATGGCAAATGGCATTAGTGCTGGGTTTCTGAAGTTCCTATTTATTTTATCATTACTTAAGATTCATTAGTTTTAGCTTTGTTTAAATGGAGTAAAACTCAAGTTACGTATGGAAACACATTTTATAAATATGTCGAATCAAAATCCCTAACGAATGGTTAAACGTAGCTGAGAAACCGGCTATAATCCGTTCACGCTTCGCTGTACTTTGGCAGTTATTGAGAATTGCAAACAGGAGTATGTACGGTTGTTGACTCCGGTACTGTGGAGTTTTTTTTTAAATTATTTTCAACAAATAAGGGCAACACTACATTGTCATATTGTATAGTAATATCACATGCAATGTATTGATTTATTAAATAAAAATTACCTACAATTAAAAGTAACATAATTGAATGAAGGGAATTTTTTATTGTTTTTTTTAAATTTCAAATTTAAGTACAGACATATGTGAAGACCAAAATTATAGAAAATGTTCATCGCACATATATGAGAAGAGTTTATTGCTTGTATCTTTTATTAATTTTTAATTTATTGTTTGAGATTTAATTATTAGCTGTTATAACAACCAATGTATGTCGAGTTAAAATTCAATGCGCGTCTCATCTTGGGTACTGAACGTGACGCTTGGCCATACCGACGGTGAAAATTGCAGAAAATTAATTCATTGATACATCTCGTACTCTAACATGTTCAATGCGCGATAACCTTTAGACGGCTTTATTCTGGAATAGCTTAAAGTCAAAAAACTTATAGGTATTTTAACATAGTTTTTGATTTATTATCCTTAATAATGTTAAATAATTTACGGCAGACTATTGAGACGACTTTTAAACATTTCGCTTCGTAATAATCTCTTACAATCTGAATGAATTAATCAAATTAAGCGTTTTAGAGTGGTCTTATCACGCTTTTACATATTTAAATGTCGTTTCGGTATTTAGCAGTAAATTATTCATTTCTTGTAAACATAATAATAATGTACAAGCAGTGAGTCATCGGATTCCGCAGCCGGTGGACTTCTATTTTTTTATATAATGCGTTTTGTTTTTTTTTTTATAAAAAAACATGCTATATAAAAAATAAGAAATTAAAAAATGTACAAGCAAAATATTACACGTTATATTCTTAACGAAATAGACCGGTAAACTTACAACTCATAGAGTTAATTGCACAGACAACCCCTCTATACCGTTATTTAAGACGTTTATGGTAATCTTAGACTTAGCGGTACTTAGGGGGCCAGTTCTACCATCCGTTATTCTATGTAAGTCATTAAAAAGGCAAGGGATGCACGGACAAAAAAAAATCAACACAATATAGATTAATGCAAAGACAGTAACGTCACTGATATTTTACTTAGTAATTTAGTTCCTCTGGTGTTGCGGAGTCTGGGCGTCGTTGACTACCTCTGTGTCCCGCCGCTTGTTTGTCCCCTTCACATATAAAAAAAAAACAAAATTTTTCAACAATGTTTAAAATTAACGTTTCAGTATAGAATCGTGTCAAATGGTCTCTGTCTACCCTTCTGAGTTAATCCGTGAGTTGTGTTGATTTTTTAGGTTTTAACTAAACACACTCAATGCTACGATTCTCCCGTATTATATTGAACTTTTTAAGGCAATGGACGTATAAGTGTTGATACTTGTGTGTAAGTTATATGCGTTTAAATTTATCAAGTATTAAAACGGTGTACACCTGTTTGTTGCATCTGCGGTAAATGTATTTTTAACATTAAATGTACAATCGAGGAATCTGGCGGTGACACATAATTTCTTTAGTCACTTGATTTTTTTCTAAACATCGTAACGACGACATAAAAACAATTAATAATAGGATGCAATTTGTTGTGTCTGGACGATACGTCGCCAATGATACACACTTTATTCCTTTCCATTATTATGGACATATAACAGGCTAATTTTGTAAATAAATAAGGTATTTTTTCTGTAGTAACCGCTTAAATCCGCGACTGTAATTTTCGTCCGATAGGCTGCATCTAAAACAAATTTATCGACGAAGTTACGATAATTTCTCGCAAACTTTCGTGCTAGGTTCCAACTTCGCATTGTATTTCGATTAATCCAAGCGTGATAAAAAAGAGGGGGTAGAAGAAAACTTCAATTTGTCGTGTTATAAAATTGCGATATTTCTTGTATTCGTAGACATGTAATTGTTTGAAAAAAATAATGAACAATGTCTCGTAGAAAGCCTGATTCCGTTGTGAATCCGTGTTTATGCTAATGGGGTGAACAGAGCATGTAAAGATTAATTTTCTTCGTCCACACGTCAGTTTGACAGTAACACCATTTTTATATTTGTAGTTAGTGTGTGCGTTTTCATTTCACTTGTAATTTTTTTCATGCAGAACACATAAATCTTTATTCTCGTGTCGCATGTTATGATTGAAAAAAACATTTTTACTTGATATTGGAAAAAGACTAAATGACAATATTCAAGTATTAATTGTTTTCTAATGGCCAAGTATTAAAACGATATTAAAATATGTAACAGCTTTAAGGGTTTGAATATCAGATTTTCAATATTAAAAATGTAAATTAAACTAGTCTGAATTACGGTATTTTTTGTATTAAGGGACAGTAACTGGATTGTCACAATAAGTGTGAACGCTTACTGGCAAGCCATACAATTTATGAACTGCGGTCGCAACTGTCCGATTGTAATAAGTGTGAACCGGGCATAAGACTCTATTGCAATGTTTTTGTTTTAAGAACGACATTGACTGATTATCTCAGTCCATCTTCCCATGGAAAGATATCTAACGATATCCCTAATGTTTGTGTGCTTACTGTTTCATTATTATCCACGAAATAATCGCGATCTGCCATTCTTAACAATTTAATGCACTGCTTTCTAATTTCCGATCTTTAGGATTATCTGTTGTACAATCGAAATTGAGTTGTATACCATTTGTTTTTCGGTTTATTTTCAATTGCATTTACTTGATCACTTACACCGTTAGATAAGAGAACTCTGTTATACACATTAATCATACCAAACTAAATTGTTTGGTAACAATAGCAGTACAATGTAATTTGGTTCTAATGCTGTTGTTACACAGTTGAATTTAGCGTTCAATCTGTTTCGTTTTAAGGCAATCGCACACTGACGTAGAGATTGACATTTAAACGCCAAAGTGGAAGTGAAAGGCTGAGAAGGTGATATTTTTTGATTAAAATTGGAAAATAATTGCGTCTCCCACGAGGTTGCGACGGTTCACGTAAGTGTCGGTTTGTTTTTTCGGGTCTAATCGTTTAGTTCTCGAACAGAACTGGTTATTTCCGGTTATTTTGTGTAAATCTATACGCACTTTTGAGTATCTCTCTTATATATCACTGTTTTTACTGTAATTGTAGTAAGAAATAAGATTTGGATTCAGTCTAGAATAGTCGATTTATAGTTTTATTTGGATTCTATAGAAGAGGGACGACCCCCATCCCTACCCTGTCTGGCGATGTCCATACTTGTCCATTTCTTATGGTATTTTAATATCGCCGAATTAATATTCTTATCTATTTTAGTACAATGTGCAAATTTCCCCTTTCATTGTCTAAGAAGACAGAGATAGAAACATATTTTACACAGGTTATCTCGCAGTGGAATCCCACGGTTAATATCGAAGCAAGTGGAGCCATTGCAGGTTGCGTTTGCTCTTGTCGAATTAGAAAATTTACCGCCAATTTAACCGCGCGCCTGACATTTGCTGCACACCGCTGATGTGTATAAATGGATAGGCGATTGTTTTGGAAATTACAGATTTGGATTTTTAACTTAAACGCATCTTTTAATGTTAATTAAAATTTTAATCTGGCAACTATCAGCGCCAAAATTCGTAAAATTAAATAGACGTATAATACTGTAGTTTAGCCTGTCCACGTGTAGAGGTCAGTGTTGCAGTCATTCGCAACATCTGCCTATAATCAGTTGAATAAAAATTATTTTTAACATTACATTGGAGTATGGGTGGCCATACTTATCACCGCTATTAGAATAAACTATGTATTTTATTGCATTTCAACATTCTGATATAATTGCCAATTATTTTTTGAAAAGAAAAATACTTATGCTATTGCGTCGCAAATTAGGACCATACAGAAATGGATATAATGAGATCGGACGGGTTTTTAACTTTAAGGCAAAATAACTGAGGTGTTTACAAGAAATGGTAAAAATATTTTAGTTGCTATCGACTACTAAGTTATTGATGGAAATATGGGTACAATACTTTTTGCTAAATGTACAAAGAATAGAATATTTGTATTATACTAGCTTTCGCCCGCGACTCCGTCCGCGTGGAATTAAAAAAAACTAAAGTGAGTAGCCTATGTGTTCTTCCAGACTGTCCGCTACATCTATACCAAATTTCATCGAAATCCGTTTAGCCGTTTAGGCTACAAACTGCAACAAACATCCATCTATACATTTATCCATCTAAACTTTCGCATTTATAATATTAGTATGAAGTATGATAGTCTGATATTACTCTTATCTATATTATAAATGTGAATGTTTAGATGGATGTATGGATGTTTGTTAGAGTTTGCATCCTAAACGGATGAACGGATTTTGATGAAATTTGGTATATATGTAGAGGATAGTCATAGTAGTCATAGGCTACCTTTTTTTTATTCCACGTGAACGGAGTCGCGGGCGAAAGCTAGGAATTAATAAAATAAAATTGTGTTAACAACATGCATGTGCATTGGGTATTGGTTACTCAGCATATGATGTATGTGTTTGTGTGTGTGTGTGATCTGTGTAAACGTGTGCGTAGACAATGATAGTAATTACGTAATGATAAGTCATTTAAACGTTGCCCGCGGTGCGGGTGAAGCGAGCTTAATATGAGAGTACGGTTAGCAACACAATCCTATTTCATATGAATTAATTATTAAATTAATACATCACAATATCCGAATAATAATTCGAATTAAGTTTTAAATTTTTATCCTAATTTATATTATGAAATTGAGTTACAGTATCAACTACGATTGTCCGTAGATCTAACTATGGATTACTTACGCCTACGATTCCGTCTGCGTGAAAAAAAATAAACAAAAGTAAGTAACCTATGTGTTCTTCCAGACTATACTCTAAATCATACTAATATTATAAATGCGAAAGTTTAGATGGATGGATGGATGTTTCTTAGAGTTTGTAGACTAAACGGCTGAACGGATTTCGATGAAATTTGCTATAAGTGTAGAGGACAGTCTGGAAGAACACTCAGGCTACTCGCTTTTGTTTTTTTTTAATTCCACGAGGACGGAGTCGCGGGCGAAAGCTAGTTCTAAATAAATGTCAAATTTTATTTAAACATCCATCCTTCTAAACTTTCGCGTTTATATCATTGGTAATCTTAGTACTACAAGAGATTCCTAATTTTAGTGGTGTACGAATATTGAAAAATGTTAAACGACAAGTGTTAAATAATGTAGGAAGCTGCAAATATTTACATTTTTAATAATGATAATGTAAACAATGGAAATTACAAATGGTAATTTAAACACCTTTCGTATTTTTACTATATTTGGTAAATGTTGACAGGTTTATTGTCGAAACTTAAGTTATTTAAACTTATTTCATCGTAAGTCTGACTTAATTGTATTATTTAAGACTTCTTTTGTGTTAAATTGTCTTATTAATTCGCATTCGGTATTATAGATGTCGAATTAATAGAATAACTAACAAAATACCAACCAGTGTGATACCAAGACTACACAGAAAACAGGCGTGAAGTGGAAGCAATTCCGCGCTCTTCTTTGTAGTTATATTGACTTTAGCAATTATCATTATTTCCAACGTAGATACAGAATATTATTTCAGAGTATTTTAAAAACGAAATAAGATATACTAACTTTGATAATTCGGTAAATTAAAGCTATATTTTTGTAAATGCGTCAAATCTGCATTTTTAAAACCTCAAAATAATGCCGTATTGAAATACCAGAACAAAAGTAACATTTCTAAGTAATAACGAATAATAACAGCTATTTAGTATTTAAATAAAAAAATGCACTATAATTTACTTGCTGACCGTACGTATAGATTTCGTGGAACAAATTCCGAAACATTTGTTTGATGCGGTATAATAAGAGTCAATTATGAAAAACTTACGTCTGTACAAATTTGTAAAAACTTTGAACAACAAATATTTTCTATGTTATTGTTATAATGGGATGTTCAAAACCGTGTTAATTTTAGAAGTGTTTAAATTAATTACATCAAAATAGATGTACATTTTAATTTTACATAAAATAACATGTATTTTAATTGACCGTTTAGTTTACTGACATTGTAAAGAGGAACGATTTATATTTTTACGAGTAATATGAGTTCTTTTATATTCCCTGGAAGCCTTCGAGACATGGTGTTACCGTCGAATGCTACGTATAAGCTGGACAGAGGAGATTTCAAATGAGCGGGTCCTACAACGCTTCGGCAAAAAACGAGAATTGTTGCAAACCGTCAAAAAGAGAAAAGTTGTATATTTGGGGCATGTTTTGCGACATGAAAGATATGAGCTTCTCCAACTCATGATGATGGGCAAACTCGCAGGCAGAAAACACGTTGGAAGGAAAAGGAAATCATGGCTAAGAAACATCCGGGAGTGGACAAGTATCGCCAGCGTCGAACAACTTTTTCGCTTGGCACAAGACAGGGTGAGATTCGCTGAACTGACGGCCAACCTCCAGTAATGGAGAGGCATTAGTAGAAGAAGAAGATTTACGCTCGGCCAAAGTCGCGAACAAAAGCTAGCGCATGATAATTTGATTGTTAACTCGAGTACACGGCGAATGAGGTACCGTTGGTTTGTAATGTCGAAACAATTGAATACAATAGTTGTCGCAGTCTTTGTCATAGAGAATGGGAGAGACAGTGAATTTTTAGAGTGCTCTGAAGACTTACGATATTACGATACTTTCTGCCTTTGATTAAACTATAGCACAACTGATGCGCGATCGTCGACTGTTTCGCAGCCAATTCAATTGTTTAGTTGCAGAACTAAAAATCGAGTATGCACACCATATGAGCTAAAAGAAATCAAAGTAAGACTAAACAGTTGTGCGATCGTTTAGTTTCAGGTGTGCACGATCTTATAATTCAACAGACTAGACATTGTCATCTCATGTTTCGAATAGTCACTTACTTCTTACCATGTTTGTCAATATTCGAACTTCAGACGGCTGTTTATCAATAAATAATTTTAAAATCAATCCAACCGTAACGACGTAGGCTATTAGATTATCACATACTAAAATTGTATCGTCTCGGTCGAAATAAAATTGAAATTAATTAAACACAACCCGTTTGATACTCCGACTGAATCACTGGGTTCTGGGAATGCCGGCCTCTTTGTCCAATGAAACTGATTCGGGGGAATTGTTTTAGCTGCCATAACGAAGAGATAGCCCAGCGGTTATTGTGCTTAAAGTCTTGTGTTCGAATAATTTAAAAAATTATAAAGAAGACATCAGAAACATTTTTCAAATAAGTTTACAGTACAAAGAGTTCAGATTTGTCAAAATGACAAATCATTTCTCTTACCTTATCCTACTCCCGTAGGGTCGGCGCAGCGGGTTTTTGTCCTCCACAACTCTATCATCCGTCATCTTAGTCATCACTCCCTTCTTGATCATGTCACCTTTCACGCAATCCATCCATCATTCTAGGTCAACCTTTACCGGTGTTCTACACTCATAACTAACGTCCTTCTTGTTATATGCGATTCATTCCTCATAACATGCCCATACCATGCTGCCATACTTTTGTCATATAGTCTGATAATAATTTTGTGGCAGTTTTATTCAATATTCGAAGAAATCGTTCACACATTGACACGAAGTTGTTCAGTGTGCGTAAGTAGGGTTGTCAATTATAGACACACCCTCGTCAATATCCCTTAAATCCAAGCATTACAAAGCATTAAGAGTTAATACGTTGTAATACATGCTTTAGGAATTCGGCTTCGATGTCAGTGGGCTGGAGGGGTATTGTATGTAACCGCAAACTGGTATTTGTGGTTTTATAAAACAAATGAATACATATAGTCTTTTTTTATCATAATGTGGCAAACGATCAAACGGCCACCTGAATCCGCCAAACTGGCGAAGCGACCGCTGCCTATAGGCATTTGCAATAACGGATGCGTTGCCTACCCATAATGGTCGAAGAAGGAGACACACATAAATACAATATTTCCCCTTTCTACGCGTCTCTTGCACTCCAAATCCACGTTCCCTTCCTATCCTTTTCTTATAAGAAAAAGTTGATAATTTAGTCGTTATAGGCGGCGAAGCCTAATTCGGGAAAAGACTAATGAAATTATTGGTCGATTTAAAATTAAAAGCAAACGTCACGCGGAGGTATTGACGAACAAACGCATGCGGGCCCTAACGACTAATGAAACTGCTCCCTAATGTGTCTCGTAAAACCATTTATTAGTGGATCTGTGACACAAAAAACAGTAAGTAGTTATAGTACCTATTATAAATTTTATCTTAGACAGGTGTATTTAAAATTCTGTTACTGCATCTATAAATAAGCATTTATAAAATTAAAAATGAAAACAAGTGGAACCAAATATCAGCAAAACTCGTTACTCTCCGTATTGGCGCCTTCAGTTCGTTTAATTGGATAAGTATTGTACGTGTTATCTTCCCATTCCCTTATCTTTAAATAGAACAGCGCTGGTTATAGAGTCGATTACTTGTAAAATTATTCTTAATAGTTCTTAATGAATGTTGGGTATTCTTTGTGAATTTTCGCAACAAAGTATTTGTCATAATAATAGGAACGTTATTAATAGACTGAATTAATAAATTGAAATTAATACAGTGGTCCAAATCATCATTAAATGAACTAACATTATAAAGTTTTTTGCATACTTAATTTAATATATTATTTTACTAACATACACAGCAGATTAAAATATTTAAAATTTAATTTTTGTGAAGAATGAAGAATCTATTCTACAGACGCTGCTATTCCGTGGCAACGTAGAGCGTATTACGCGGCGGCGGCCCTTGACGTATGGTGAAGGAATTTAGAGATAGAGGTGATAAGTCGTTTTGTTAGAGCGCGCACACATTTGACTAAAGTATCGCACAACTGTTTAGTCGCACTATTACTATGAGCTTATATGGAGGTGCGCACACGTGATTTTTAGTTGTGCAACTAAACAGTTGAATTGGCTGCGAAACGATCGACAATCGCACAACAGTTGTGCGATAGTTTAGCATATATTTATATGCTATGCTATGATATTTTACTCGAAGAATATTACTTTGACTCAATTTGATTATTGAATTTTTTATAAATTCTCGCTCTGATATCAGGAACAATATTTACAGCAATTGCTACATGAATGTACAACCGGGGAATCTGGCGGTCTTCGACTTAAGAGCTAGTCATTTGAACATTTTGTACGCATTGCGGCGACGACGCAGAACAGCCAATAGAATGAAGATTTTAGATAAGACTGTGCTGTTTGCTTGTGACGTCAGCTCCCTTCGGTGGCTCGGATAGGACTGAATTGCTGGTAAATGTAATGCCAGCAACAGTGTCTGTACGAAAAAAGGCCAGTCAGTTGTTATTCATTATTATCCCCTCGTTTGATAAACTCACTGATACCTCATTGCTTGTTTAAAAATGTAGAAACGAAGTTTGCCCAACTGCAAGGGACAAGGTATTTAGTTTGTAGCTGGAACACCGCGGATTTACTCGACTGTACTGATCCAATTAGAAAAGGTGTGAGGTAGGACTTCTTCATTACATCTGGTCTTTTCTTATTTTTTACTAATCTATACTTATATTATAAAGAGGAATGATTTGTATTTTTGTATGTATCGTGATAAAAAAACTACTGGACCGATTTTAAAAATTCTTTCACCGTTAGATAGGTAATTCATCTGCGAGTAACAGAGTGTTTTTTTATTATTTTTTAATTTCACGCAGACGAAGTCACCAGCAACAGCTAGTTGTAGATACTAAGATCTAGCGAAGCATGCAAAACAAGATACAATACAAACGAAATTTCGCAGTAGACGTTTAGAATGTACCACTTTTCCACCTGACCGTACTAACCGCGAATTGCAGCCGTTCGTCACAACGCGGTCCAATGCGATTTGACGTAAAGATGTTAAATGTTTAATGATATGGAAAACACTTTGGTTTAGTAACCTTATACTATCCACTGTACATCACACGAGATTCTGCGAATTTGAATTTTAATTCCCAAACAATAAGCTTCAATTTCCTTTGATGGGTATAAGTTCAGTTTTGTTATGGTACTTTCAACTTTAATGCTTTGTGTTTTAGGGTTATAATCCTTTGAAATTAAGGTGACGTTTAAACAAAAGAAGTATGCCACTGTTTAGTGTCAGCTTACGAATGAGCTGAGTTTCGATGTCCGAAATTCGTTTTTCGGTTGAACGGCTCTTAATATTCGGGGAATTAGTTGCACTAAATGTCAAAATATAAGTTAAAAAATATGCATAGATATTTTGATTGAGACGTCTCACATAAAAAGAATAAATAGGAGAACAATTTATGACTGATGGAATTAGGATTATGGCCACTGAGGGTATAAATAGATTGTAAGAATAATTCTTTGTTAGAATCTGAAACCTAAACTGCTTAACGGATCTCGATGAAATATGGTATAAATGTAGAGAATAGTCTGGAAAACCCATAAGCTATTCATTTTTGTTTTTATAGTTCAACGCGGATGGAGTCGCGGGCGAAAGCTAGTACTGAATGAATTCCAAAACAAAAAAAATATCAATTTAAAATGACGCTTATTAACAAGAAATCACTCCTGAATTATTATCCATTATTATATATAATATTTGTCCTTTGAATTTGTCCTTTTAAAACTCGAAAAATAATAAACGAAAAAAAAACTGAAAAAGTTTTCTAACCATAACATTGAAATTAGTTTAACAAATACTTTTGATATTAAAATCCTTTAAAATAATTAAAGCAAAAGAGTAAAACAATAATTGACATGACAAAATGATATACGAGCAATATGGTGTCGGGGACCTTAAGGTCCACGGTCCTGCGCCCCCCACTGCGTTCATACCCCACTATTGATAATTAAGACATATATCACTGAACTGAACAGTGATGTATTTAAGAAAATATGTGCAAAATAAATATATACGATCATGCTCTAACGATTTTATACAAATAAGTGAACGGATTGCATAATTTTTTGATCATTATATTATTTGAAATCGGCCTGACTAAAAAAAAGTAAGTATCCTATGTGTTCTTCCAGATTACTCTCTACATCTATGCCAAATATCATCGAGATCCGTTCAGTAGTTTACGCTACAAACTCTAACAAACATCTATCCATCTAAACTTTCGCATTTATAAAATTAGTAAGAAAGATATACGCTACCGATTTTATACAAATAAGTGAACTGTTTTCATAAATGTTTGGCCAATATATTTAAAAACAAGCTGCCGCCCGCGACTTCGTCTACATGGGACGAAAAGAGCAAGTAACCTACGTGGTCTTCCAGACTATCTAAATTTCATCTAGATCCGTTCAGCAGTATAGGCTACAAACTCTAACAAAAATCCATTTAAACTTTCACATTTATTACATAAGTAAGATTAAAGAATAAAATATACGGAAGCTAAGCTTCATCCTGTAGATATTAGCGATGTTTTCAACACAATAGGTAAAAAAGGTTAATCGATAATTTCTCGATGAAACCGTCCATTACAGTTTTGAACGACCTTAAGGCATCCTAAACCGAACATTACAGGCCACAACCAGCAATGAATTATGCAAATTCCTGCAGAGCTTCGAACAGGCTACCATTAGTTGTAATACGCGTTACAGTGAACCGCATTGTTATTATACTTAACCCCAGTTTGAAGGTGATTTTAAAGTCAGTACTAATATCGCTAACAATAAAAATTTCATTATCAACCTGGTCATGTCCCTACTGCACAGTATGTACTGCTCTACAATACATCTCTAAGCCGTCATTTCTGAATTCACTCCGTTAAGCATGACCTCTTTAACACAATCCATCCATACTTTCGGTCTTCTTCATTTGGTCTTCCACATTCAATGTTAACATTTTCTTGTTTATGTGATCACCAATAAGAATTTAATATATAAAATATCTTCTTATATGAGTTTTTGCTTTGCGCATTGTTTTTTCTAGAAATTAGAAATGACCATAATTCTTTTTAATGTTCTTCCAAATATTTGACTACTAACAAAATGTAACAAAACAGTCGATAGTTTCTCAAGAAGTCAATTGACTTTGTTGAATCAAACGAAACGTAGGTACACTTGGCAGTTTCAGTTCGTAGAGTTCAGGAATAGTTTAGCTGCTTATTCCGGCAGCCTCCGACCTCGCCCAACCGAAATGCCATCTCGACGTCAGCACGTGAAAGCATCGTCACGCGAACATTCGCGCCATGATTAAAAATCAGCGAGCATCACGCTATCCATTGACACAGCGTGTTATCATAGCCCGTACGTCGCGTGACGCGAGCACGTGGTCACGTCTAGTTACGTAAACACGCGAACTGGAGGCACGCGAGCGACCGCACGCAGAACATGCGTAGCCCAACTCGGGACGTTTGTACGGGATTTGCATGACGTGGTACGCTATCGTGCGTTTGGACGCTGCCTCGGGCGGAAGTTTGCGTAACTCGGGGTAACTACTTGAGGTTTATGTGCGCCTGGTACTTCTAGGCTGACCTTAAATCGAATGTACGTATAACTGTAATGTTACCTGTATTTTAATAACCACACTTACCTTTATTGTCTTCATGCAAAAGGCTGTGGATTAAAAAACTCAGGGCCAGTCCCACCAAATTGTAAATTGTCTGATAACAATCAAACGTGTAAAATATATGTTGGAAACATCGGATTTTGTTCCTTTATCTGACAGTGACGTAATTTTTAAGCTATCTGAGCTTCTATCAGCCAGTGTTGGGACAGGCCCCCAGTATTTCAATTTTTAAATAATTAAATCGCTGGGACATTGCCCTGTGCGTAACTTAGCTATCTGCGTTCAAATCTCAATTATGAATCACCACCATAAACCGATTCTGAGTAAACACTTAACTCCCATTGAAGTACTGAAAAAACGTTAGTCACTCTGATTGTCTGTGGTTCATAAAGCCAATGCTATAACTACCATTACCATGTTTAGTAATTAAAAAGTATGGTAGGTCGATATTCGAATGTGGACATACGTTCGATAGAAAACGCGTCACGTTTTGTGCTATTTCGTTACATGAGAGAGATGGAAGATGGAACGTGCAAGTATGAAAGAGAAAGACACATTGTAAACTATACATGACTGTTTTTAATAGTGTATATCACGTGACATCTCGTCTGCTGCCCGGGCCAGGGTTCGAAGACAAGATTTGTGATAGTAAAGATTACTTACAATAAAATGCATTTTTTAATAGTTATTTCTAAATAAAATTAAGTTAACATTATTTTCGTCTAGTTCAATTTAATCCAACATTTCAATCTTCATGGTGGTTTTATTTGAAAATTAGTTATGAAAAACAAGTAAATACAAAGGATAGTTAAATATTTTTTTGTTTGTAATCTAAAGAACACAAAACTCGCGAAAAGTCAAATAGAAAAACTTCCAGTTGGAAATTAAAAAACTTTTATTATCTGTACCAACTTAAAAAAAGCAATCGCCGAAAGTTTCTTTTGCGCCGCTCCATTAGTTAAAGGAAAATCGACCCAACATCCTGAAATAGAAAGCGAACGTAATTGGGGAAAAGGGCAGGTCGCAAGGGGACACGAGATACCCGATGACCACGCCCCTTTTCTTCTGAGGGATTCTAGGGGTGGTACAAAATTAGGGGCATTGTTTGAGTATATACAATATTTGTTTGTATAGGTATACACTCACCGCTAATTAAAAATAGCAATTCTTTTTGTTGCTTGTGACAACCATAGAAAACAGATTAAAAATTATTGTTACCATCATAATGGTGAAGACCTTTTTTACTTTTTATTGTTACATGCTCATTTGTTATAAGTGCCTCTAACCCTTAAATGCATGATGCATTTAAACATCCGTCTTCTCTTCCATACCCAATTGACTATTTAAAAAAAATCTTTATTTATCCCTTGACCTAAAAAAATATTTGTGATTGACAACAAAATATTTTAACAGAAATTAAATCTGCTTTTGAAATGAGGCAATACTATTCTAAACAAACTTAAAATAATTTAAATAAGTTTTAGTATTAGATGTTGGTTATCAAACAAGTTACCGTAAACTAGTGACGGAACAGTTCGTGCGTGGTCCCCTACCTTGCCCTTTAAGACCCTCGCCGAATAAAATTTTCACAACACACGTGATGGCAGAATAATTAGTGGTCACGCAACCCTTCGGCCACTGGGGCAGGATAAATACTATTGTGGATCAATACACAATGACAATTTGCACTCGACCATACAAGGTAAAGGTACGTTTCCACTAAATCTTAGTTGGCTTTATCACGAAATGTTAAGTGTTCTGTGATTAACATTTATTTAAACAAAGTTTTATGATACTTAATATCTGTTATATATACAGTAGTAGCTAATTATTTTGTATGGATGACATTACAATTTTACATGAATATATATATTCCACAAGAGCAGTGGAACTATTTAGTCGCGCATTGATTCCTATGTGCTTATATGGAGGTGCACACTACTCTATTTTTAATTGTGCAAAACAGTTGAATTGGCTGCAAAACAATCGACAATCGCACAACAGTCGAGCGATATTTTAGTCAAAGACACGCTCTGAAAATTTAAATTCGATAAGTTTAGCTTATGTAACCGCACCTTTTGTGACTCAGTTTGTTTTTAGAATCCACAAATTAATTTAATACGAAAATGACATTTGAAAAAGGAATATTACTTTTTATTAGCTGCCAGTTAGTTATGAGTCAGGCCATATATGGTAGACATTAGAATCACTAATAGAAGCTCATGACTTTTTGATCTAATAAACAGTATGCGTATGAAATAATTATTTATTTGTATTCATTACTTTGTAACAGTTTGTACAATTCTTCGTTACGATAGCTACGAACTGTAAATTAAAAAAATAGGAATTTAAACATCAAAACGACGCAATAATTTTGTTATACCTAAACTAGCTATTCCCGGGACTTCATTCGCATGAAATTATGAAAATTTTATTGTATTGTTTACATTTGTCAAATTATCAATTACAAATGTCAAAATGAATAAATCAACCTTGCTTCCTTGATGTTGGCAGCAACTTATGGTCTCTTTCCTATATTAGGATTTCTATCCAAAATATTTAGCCCCTAAGTTTAATGGCGTGAAAATATATAGCTTAAAGCGTGACGCAAGTGTAGAGCTTTTCATTAAATAAAGAACTATTCAAAAATATGCTGTGATTGCTGACATCTTAGGCAACAAAGAAGTGTGTGTTTACTTTATAGTATAGATAATTTCCTTCTGCTAAAACCTACTTTAAGTATCAATTAGGTAGTTCTGAAAGTTCTCAATCCAATTATAGTGGAATGTTAATGAACTTTAGTATGAAAATTAAAAACCAACTTACTTGACAACCCTAGTTATCTTGTCTTATAACAATAAATTAATTAACGGATTATTTCCCTGGATTGTCAGGGTTGAAATTAATGGATATTTTCACACCAACACAATTGATTGTACAGCAAAAAGTGTCGATAGTGTGAAACCCACGAGGTTAGGATTCCGAAGTTCAAGGAAATTGTTTAACTGTTCTTTATAAACAGTTTGTTATAAGAATGTGTAGTGATCTAATGATTGTCTTACAGTTGTTATTAAATACTAGATTTCGCCCGCGACTCCGTCCGCGTCCAGGAATTTAAAAGCGATCATCGCAATACATGCAAAATTTCATCGAAATTCTCTCAGGATAATCTAACATTCGCTAAAAATAACGTTGAATTTATTATTCAATCTGTATTGTATATAAGTGTTCCCATGTTTTCCAACTTTTACCATACACGAATACATTAAGAGCGGGCATACACCTTTGATTCAATTATCGCACAACTGTTGTACGATTGTCGATTGTTTCGTAGCCAATTCAACTATTTAGTTGCACAACTAAAATTCGTGTAGTGTGCGCATCTATATAAGCTCATAGAATCAAAGCGAGACAAAACAGTTATGCGATAGTTTAGTCAAAGTATTGCGCGGGCTCTAACTACAACGTAGCCTGAAGTCTCACACCGTTATTAACATAGACGGCGTACTTTTTCACATTAATTAGTGTATTAATTATGCAAATTTGTATGCGAATCCACAATGCTTTATTGCGTTTAATCGGATCCAGATTGTTAGTTCGATAGCGTTTGTAACACAAGTTACAAACTTACAGCGGAAAGTTTATTGCTATCCAATTTACAACATTTTATTGTAAATTAAAATTTCACAAATAACTCTGCAACGTGTTAATCTTATTTTTTAAAGTTAACCAAATTTTTACAAGAAACCTTGAAAATTATGATTATTTGTATTTCCAATACACCAGTATTATATCGTCTTCTTGAACAAAGTAATTATACCGACAATAAAGCAATAATTTACAAGTTACAGTTATTAACCGACTTCCCAAAAGGAGGTTATCAATTCGTATTTATATTTTTTATACATTGAAGATACATGTCCAACAATTGTCTTGTGTACTTTTATTATAGAGATGTAAATCGCGATCGCTTATGAATTACGGCAAAGGTAAATTGTTGTTTGGCCATTCTATGGCTGGTTATTACTGCAGTGTTGGGGTGGATTTAGTACAATGTTTAAGTTGATTCCTGGAGCGGGTAGTTACACTGACAAGCGATTTAATGATTTGGCTTTGATTAACTGCCAATGGGGACGGAAATTTACTTTTGCGTGAATGTTGAAATACCAATTCTAAGTGGAATAGGCAAAAGAACCGTGCAATTTTACTGCCGAAAAATTTGCATTAAAATGTTATTTTTTTTATCAATATCTATACTAATATTATAAAGAAAGATTTGTATTTTTGTATATTACTCAATAACTAGTGGACCGATTTCAAAAATTATTTCACTATTAAAAAGCTTCGTTAGCAATAACACATGCTATATTTCTTAATATTTTTTAATATCACGCGGACGAAGTCGCTAGCAATATGCAGTTTTATTATTAAGTGAAATTAAAATTAGCGGACTAGTCTTATTTAAAAAACAAAAGGTTTAGAGAAAGCTGCCTAAAAGGTTGGTGTTTATTCTACGGTCCAATGTTCTACCCAAAAAAAATCCTTAGCAACGTATATTAGTATATTTTTGTAACTTTACTTCTTATATATGTATCTCCAAAACGGAACGGATCTCAATATTGTAAAAAATGTACAACTTAGTCTAGAAGAACACATAAACTAACTATTTTAACATCACGCACTCTTGGTTAAAAGTACCGAATTACCTACTAACCTAACCTAACGCCATTAGCTTCTATTTAAAAGTTATTTAATGTTTCTTAAAATTTAAACACTTTCAATGGTCGTAATGTATCAGTTCCGATAGACAATCTTAACAAGCAGATCGTTGACTCCGTACCTAATTAAGAAAAGGTTTTGTTGAGATATAAACCTGCAAAAGTTACGAGATGATACCAAAGTTGTATAAATAAACCTGTCAATTGTGGGAAAAAATGTCAAGTAAAGATAATCCTAAAGATTTTATTGTAATTACTTTTTTGTTTATTTTATTTTCTTTTATGTCAATAGCCTTACCTATTTTTGACCGACTTCCCAAAAGAAGGAGGTATTCAATTCGTCGGTATATTTTTTTTTTTATTTTTTTTTTATATGTGTTACGGCATAACTCCGCCGCTAGTGGACCGATTTGGATAATTCTTTTTTTATCCGAAAGGTAATGCTTGCAGGTGGGTCCCATTTTTTTGTTTAATTTTTTACCAAAAAAAAATACAAATATTGTTAATGCGAAATTTCTAATGAGAGTATTCCGTTTAAATTACTGAACGAATTTTAATGAAATTCAACATACATGTAGAGGATAGTCTGTAGGAACTAATTTTGTTTTTTTAATTCCGCACAGACGGAGTCGCGGTCGAAAGCTAGTCTATACTAATAATATAAAGATATTGGTATGTTTGAATTGTTGTATGTATTGAAACAATTCAAAAACTACTGGATTGTTTAAAAAAATCCTTGCAATATTAAAATGCTATTTTATCACTCAGTAACGTAGGTTATACTTTTGTTTTTAATTGCACGCGGACGGAGTCGCGGTTGAAAGCTAGTTTAAAATAATATTGTTTTTGTGAATTAGTTAAAGATTAATAAAAATTTTAACAGTGGTAGTGCCCGCTTTAACATCTTAGCACAATTGGGCCGGTACGCCCGGTGTAATACCACGACCACACAGAAGACAGGCGTGAAATGGAAGCGGTTCCGTGTTTCGTCTGATGAGTGTGGTGCCGGAGGCCTAATTTAAGTCCCTTTCTTTTTACCACCATTTTCTTATGAGGAGAGGATGGGAAGGGGAAGTGGATTTGGCGGCGGAGGAGATGCATAGGAAAGGGAAATATCCTCTTTATATGCGTCTCCTCCTCCGTCGTATAAGGGTAGGCAAAGCATCTGCAATTGCGGATGTCTATGGGCAGCGGTCGCTTCGCCATTTTGGCGGATTCAGGTGGCCTGGAAAATGGATAATTAAACCAAAATAGTTTATTGAACGCATCATAATTGAAAACAATGAATTTTCATACAATTAATACGCCGATGTTAGTTTATCGTCTTGACCTCAATAGGAATTCTCCGTCGATTCCTTATTGTTCTAGGACGTACGTTTTTCTTCAAGCATTTAAAACAAAGGTATTACGCTGTTTATTGTAGAACTTGGAGCAACTGTGTCAGCAATTAAAATGATTAGGTATTGAGGTGGGGCCACACTGTATGCGGAATACATTTGAACTTTAAAAGTGATTTTGAATAACAATGAAAGCGAGTTATGTTTGAAATTTTCAATTTCTTACAAATGTTATAGGGATTTCTTTTAAGTACAACCGGTTACTTTGAAGTCAAATTCCTAATATTTCAAAAGGTGAACCCCAACGCCATCTTTTGATCACTCAACTAAAACTTGTAAGCACTTCATGGGAGAAGTATTTTTTTAATTGAAACATATGCATACTTATTTTGTCTTTATTTCGTATCAAAATTGTATTACAATAAAGTATCGTAGTTATCGATTTCACATACTTTAATTTGCATTATTTATATTCTTCCAAATTCACACAGTTTTCCGCTACAACTATGACCACAACTGAACATTGCGGCGATTATGAATTATGTAAATTACAAATGTTGAACCAGCTAAGAGGTTGTTGAGGCGATTCTATACAAAAAAAACACAACCTCCTTGCACCGCCTACACTTATTAAAATAATTGGACTCTTTCTGTTATCTGCTTTTGTTACTTGGTGTTTGTGGCCGGTGGAATTAAATGTACGTGTTTGGCGCTACGCCATTGCTTTCGCCCGGACTATATTTAAACTAATATTATCCGTACCGATAATTGTGTTTAGTACACTTTTTTATAGAAAATGCAGCTGCTATTACTAACAAACACAAACACGATTTAATATATTTTACAAGCTTTGTATAAAAAAAACATATTGTATAAAAAAAAGAGCACCACCGGCTGCGGAATCCGATGACTCAAGCAGAGACAGGAACCTCCTCATCATGTGTGTGGTTTCTAAAATATCTGCCTTTTGAATCGGGCCCTTAATCCAACTGTCTAGCGAGAGCTTCTTGAGATGTTGGTCGAAGCTCTTCGCTATTGGCCCGTGTATCGAAATAACTATCAGAATAATGGTAGTCGATAATATAACTATGATTGTAGTTATTTAAATTTTTTACCCAATATGTTCTATATCTCAAACAAACAGTTTTGATATTTTCAGTAGTTGCAATACAAATATTTCAACGACCTACAGACATATTTAATTATATTGAATTAAGTAGATTTGTCGTTAGAAGCCTTCGCGTTGCGGAATTTAGAATAGAATTACGAAATAGATATCGCGTGGTTTATCCAATAAAAGAAGTAAGCCTTTGAACTGTTGCTGGTACAAATAACCAGGGAATAATACTAATCAAACCCTACGAGAACTAAGCTTGGTAAGCTATTGCGCCCACCTTAATTCAATCAGTGAGGTTTGCTAATCGAATAAGCCGTATTTAACTCTGGTAAAGGGTTGGACACAAGTGGGTCGAACGCTCAAATCGTGGCGTTTTAAACGCTAATAAAACGCTACGGTTTTTAACTAATAACTAAAATTATTTGTGCTTAAAATCTGAAATTGATTACATCGTATTGTAATATTTTATTTGACATACAAGTTTATTACTTTTTATTTGACATAAAACCAGGGTGTTTGTTTAGTTTTTATCTACGATTTTCACTGTCTTTGTTATTAAACAAAAATATGTAAACTTTTAAAAAGAGAACTTTAATCTTTAACTGGTTTGAATAATTACTAAAACTAATAATTTTATGTTTTACCTGTAGCGGTAGAAACGCAGCGTTTTTCAATAGTGTGTACTCTACTTAATAAAACAAAATGCATTCCCCGGCAGCCGCTACCAATAGGTTTTCATTTAATAAACCCTTTTATTGGTTTAACTGGGATTTACTTAGCTTATACGTTGGCTTGCTTAGCTATTTGCGGTTAGCGAACTCTGTTTTCATCAATTAAAATACAGTTTACTGGGTAATCCAATCAATAGGGCAAACAGCTGTATTCAGCTTCGACAATCACACAAAACGTACTACGGGATTAAATTTTTGCGTATTTTTAAACCGTGTTTTGTTTTAATAGTAGAAGCTAAAATCTTCTAGACGTCTATTGTTTTTATTGAATATTTCTTACTTTATTATCTGAGACAGATAAATGAAATCAGTTTAAAAATATAATAGCAGACAATCTAAGGAGGCACTTCCAAAAATTACCAAGCCTCCAGTAAGTTATAAGTAGGGTGCCTTCAATATCAAGGTGAGAACTTACTGACCTAGCGTGTACTATCCTCCGAACACATCTTCACTTAAGTTTAGATGGTCAAGCGCTGGTTTATTTACTATATAAAAAAAACACAACTCTAGACAGTTGTTGCAGCAGTTCTTTCTAATAACAAATATTTTAACATAAGTGTAATCAACTATACAGTGGTTGAGGAAGAAACAGCTTCTTCTATTATACTGCATACGGCAGTGCATAATAAAATGGGTCATATATCTCGTTTCGTTTAGATTACTCCAATTGAACACCGGTAATATAAAGAAGGTTGTTGCGATTTGGGGAGTTAAGCTCTTCGCGTATATATGCGAAGTAGCCGTGGTGTTGTGTATAATCAAACTTTAGCTACGGCCAGATTGTTCTTTGTAAGTTTGATGTATTTATTTTAGGATTGATTATTTTATATTTTTAATTATACGATCAGAACTATTTTTTCACTTTTTTGTTGTTTTATTGTTACACAAAATAAATCTTTTTTAATAACTTCTTACCTTAAATATAAATTTCTTAATATTTTTTTTATTAAAATGAAGTCCTAAACGGTTTATAAAGTTATTTATAAACAGTAGAAATCATAGGTAATCGTGTTAGTTTCCGTATGTAGCTGAGTCAGACTTACATTGTAACTAAATCAATGTGTATGATTATTGTGTATGATTATTCTAAAAACGATTTTGACCTAGCAGTTTTAGCGTTTGTTAATTAAAAACGATTCGAAATGAAATCAGAGAGTCGGTATCGAAGTTCTGCTAAGACTCGCCAGTTACTGATAAAACCGGATGTAACGTGGGAATAATGAACTAAATTGTATTGTGACTGGCCTTAGGTATCGAAATTCATCATTAATTTCTGTAAAATTTGTCCATTTTTACCTTAAATATTAAGCCAACCGATACGCAAGTACCGAGAGAATTTTTTTACGGTAATTTTTTGCATTTTGTCACCTTTACAATAGCAATTTATTTCACAGAAAGAGTTCAACGCAATTTATAGGCACACGAGACGATAAACGTGACAGTGCATAGGTCTCCATGGCTGGCGAAGAGGCGTGGTCGCTCTGAAACGTAGAGAACTACACTTTGTAATATAATCATTGTGTTACATGGATTTAAATTAAATTACTTTAATATAGTAGTGTTAGAGGAAAGTGGGCCGATCGCCAATCAGTGGTCGCGATCCGGCGCATCCTAGCCTCTTTATCCCCTGTTCGCGCTTTCCGGGCAGCCGGCACAAGCGCTTCTGGCATCTCTGAACTGTACAATATCCATATAATCACAGACACGCCTTATAATAGTATAACACACGAGATTATCCTACAATCCCGTTACCAGCCACTCCTACAATGGTCGTCCGTGGATTATTTGATGTTGAATTGCTTATTTATTGGTGTTACCATGGATACGCGCGAGCGGGAACGCCCAGTGTAATTCCACAAGTCTTGCTATACAGAAATAAGTAGGTAACTCAACAATGTCCGCATTTCGCGGCTCCATTTTTACGCGCAACATGAAGATATCCTTTCGAGATTTTCCCCATACATTGTAGTCTTTACTATGAAATATTGATGTCAAAATGTTTTAAATATACGTGTGATTTAGCGTAGATAGGAAAACGGCCGACAAAAGTCCGCGCGCAAAAGAAAAATGCGTTCTCAGGAGCGTCCACATCCGTTGTAAATGTGTAGCTATTTGTTATATTTGAAGGTTAATAGTAATATATTTATAAATGTAAGTTTAGTATACACCCTAGCATACATTGTATAATTAGAAATCGTTGTAAGAGAGCGCATAAAATTTAAACGCAACCGCTCAGATCTGACGGCGCGTTAGGGTGTGCAAATGTAGAAAATCCAACAAACGCAATTACTTTCATGTAACACCTACTGTGAACTGAGCAGTAATTGAAAATAATTGAGAATGTTTTTACGTTATACAAATATCCTTAGGTTTTTAATGTGGTATAGAAGTGATCACCTTTTAATTCGGATATTCTGTAATAGGATATATTTGGAGCTTGAAAGATTGGTACATTGGGAGGCTGTAGATTTTCGGTGAAATTTTTGTTTAGAGTATTTCTTTTTCAATATCATGTAACAGACAAATAAAAGTTATTTATGTTACTATTAGCATCTAAAACAAACAATTAGCTTGTTAATTAAAGCGATATTTATATAATAGAATTGTGGTAGAAATCATATGAAGTTAATTAATTATTTTAACAGGGGCCGTGCGTTTAGGTTGTTATGTGAAGTTTTCGATATCAATCATTTTGTCTTGTTATTTGTCAATATCCTTTTAAAACCGCGGTTTCTAAAATACCGATGGTTTTTAGTATGCGATAAAAATTCTTTTAATGAATTGCATGCATTAAATATATAATGAAAACACTTTCTACTGTAGAGATTTTAATATCTTTTAAGATGTGATATATTAGTTGAAGTGTGCGGTAACACGAGTGGATAAGATACGAAATTAATATATAAGGAAGTTTTAAAGTAACATTGGTGGATAAGGAAGTAAAAGGTTAGCATGGTATGGGGATGTTATGAGGAGGGAAGAAACACATGTGGCAATTTGATTCTGTTAATTTGTCCGTTTTTAGCTTAGCGTTGATATGTCAGTTAGTAAGTTTTACAGAGTCCGCTTTAACATCTTCGCAGTGTAGGGTCTGCTCGCCCGATGTAATACCACGACCACACAGAAGACAGGCGTGAAGTGGGAGCAATTTCGCGTTTTGTCTGATGAGTGTGGTGCCGGAGACCCGACTTTATTCCTTTTTCCTTCAAACCCAATTTCATATAAGAAAACGATGGAAAGGGAACGTGGATTTGACGGTTGAGGAGACGCATAGGGAAACATCCTCGTTTCGCCAGTTTGGCGGTTCCAAGTGGCCGCTTGCTCGTTTGCCATGTTATGATATATAAAAAAGTTAATTAGTTTCCTATTTTGTGTAAATAACAGAATACACTTGATACTATTAGTTATACTAAAATATCTTAAATATTTAAACCAAAGTTAAATAAAGCATTTCGTTAAATTATAAACCGTACGATGTGTAAATTTGCATCGTCTTATGAAAAACGATGGGTCCACTGAAGTGGAATGATTTCGCTGAATTCCGAGAATTTTAATATTAAGAAACCTGCTCACTAGTTTTGCAACAAATTGTTATCAAGAAATTCCACTGCTATAACGCTAGATAATTAGAGTTCAACAATGTAATATAAAAAAAAACATAAAAAAAGTTAGAAAGAAACGGGAATTACCATGATTGGGCTTGGCAGTTGCATGGTCATGGCTGAACTGGTAAATGTTATGGACATCCATATCGATTTACTTTAAATTAAATAAGTTCTAAGTCCCCTTTACTATCTTTTTTAAATAATATTCTTTACCCTGTGACACTGCGAGGTATTACAAACAAAAGAAAATAGCCTATTTGTTCTTCCAGACTATGTTCCAAATCTATGCCAAACATCGAGATCCGTTTAGCAGTTAAGGCTAACTATAACAAACATCCAACTAAACTTTCGCATTTGTAATAATAACAAAATTCTTAATAGTACTTATAGTTTAAAAATCTGAAATAATCAGCAAATGTAGGATGAATGTCCAATTTTCTCTTTAAAATTCAAAAACAATCGAAAATATTCAAACAAAACGATTGTGCAGTCTCCTTTATCGATCCGAATATCGAGTTTCACTGTTTGAACTACTGTATTGCCCCGGCTGCGCTCTGGCCCGCTGCCGTGCGCTTTTTTTGTATCTCTAACTCTGTCCGAGCGTAAAGGAATCCTCCATGCGCCGCGGACGAGTATTGTTTTATTTTGTGCTGCAAAATTGAGAGAAGGTAATTAATGGGTTTCTATATCATATTTAAGATCGATATTTGTGTGATTACTGTTGGAAAAGGTTTGAATCGAAGCGTCTAGAAGAATTTGTTTTGGAAAAATTGGAAAGATATCTCAATAAAATATCATAAAACTTGGAACGTTCTTGTTGGTTTTGTCTTTCTTGACGAATGATGTCTTGAGTAGACATTGCAACATATTACCGTAAAATCTCTAATTTCAAGGGAAATTTAAAATATTACAACTACAAGAAGTGTATAAAGTAGTAACTACAATCAATAAAAATAACTAGTATTACCGAGTGTTTGATTCTCAGGGGTTATTTCGACTTACTGAGGACTGCAACGTAACAAATTTAGAGCTATAGAGATTGCTTTAGAGAGATTATACCGTTATATTTTCATTTGGAAGCGTTTCTAATTCATTTGTTGATCGAAGTCTGTTTACTTCATAGTTACGGAGATTCGCACAAAAAGAGGCCTCGCTCGAGCGGTTTGACCGTATCAAATGATCTATCTAATTAGTCATATATCGCTGATCACTGCCCAGCCCTCGCACTGTATTGTTCTATTTTAATGTTGTGATGCGTTTTTGTTTTGTTTTTTCTATGACGTCAACAAACCCGGCTACAGTTAACTTGATGGTAATTGATAGGCGGTGTGTTTCTTCGAATTCAGATACGGTTATGCAGCACTTTGTTGTTTGTATTTTTAATGTAGAGATTTCATTTTACATGAGTTTGTAGCTAATGTTTCCTTTACCACCTTTCTTTTTGCTTGCATTTTGAGCTATAAGGGATCTAAGTTTTTAAGCAAGAAGGCATAACTTTCTTTGTTCCTTAATTACAATTTTAGAGATATGCACATGGGCATCACCAGGGGGTAAAGGGGACGTTGCCTCTTCCAGACCTAGCCTAGATCATTAGCTGGCGATGTCTATTCTTATGTTAAAATATGTCTCGATCAGAAGACTATTATTTAGGGGGTATATTTGGTTCTGATTATAATTTAGTAATTATTCATGTAATTAATTTATCTTTATTAAAAAGTAATTCCAGCAAAATTGTTTTCGGATAATAGAAATTGTCCGTTTTATTAAGGGACTGGACATTATGTTCAACAATTTAAACATACCTCCGGACCTTTACAGTGCTCTGTTCCAATCCATTAGTGAAACCAAAATCGCACGGCGATTTAAGTTAACCCCTCCAATGCTGCGGTACTTAAAGTGTATTAGACACGCGCGTGCGGTCGCCGGATCCATTGTCCCATCCGCTGGAGGGTTGTAAATGTATTGGATTTACCTGACCCGTCTGACGGGCTTTGACCATTTTAAATGGTACCCCATTCCCGTTGTAATTTGAGATGCCAGTCAAATTGCAGATTAAATTATTAGCTATTAGCTTTCGCCCGCGACTCCGTCTTCATAGAATTAAAAAAAATAACCTATGTATTTTTCCAGATTATGCTCTACATCTATGCCTAATTTCATTGAGATCAATTGAGCCGTTTAAGCGACAACCGCTAGCAAACATCCATGTATCGATCGAAAATTTCGCATTTATAAAATCAATAAAAGATTTTAATTAGTGTAAGGTACGTTAGCTTATCTTGCTTACGTATATGTACGAGACGAGACATGCGAGTTATTAAAATATGTTAATTTTTTTTAACCAAGAAAACAAAAGACAAAACTGTAACGACCTGATCTGACTTAGGGTCAATCTATGATGGTATAAAATATGCTTATAATGAGTAGAAACTTTCACCCAACTAACTTATATGATAAAAAAGCTAACGGAAATGTTTTTGGACCAGAGATCAGTCGCTATTAAAGTGTATTAAGCTCGCTCGGAGCTTTAGCGTCATGGAGACCAGTTAAAAGATATTTGTTACTATTTACTTGGGATACTTTATTTCCGATAATGCTACCATAAACAAGAGGAATAGACTAAGTTAGAAGAATGTAAAGAAACTTTAAATATTTTAATTTTGTTCTGTTTCGAACTGGGCGTAGCGGTTATTCAAGAACTTAATATCAGTGCTTTAAGCAATTTTCAAACTGTCACTTAACTTTTAGTTTACAATATACTAGCTGTTGCTCGCGAATTCGTCCGCGTGGAATTAAAAAATACAGTAAAACTAGCCTACGTTACTCAGTGGTTACGTAGCTTTTTAATGGTGTAAGAATTTTTGAAATCGGCCTAGTAGTTTTTGAGTTATTTCAATACTTACAAAACTCCAAATTACAATTATTTATTTATAATGTTGGTATTGATAAATCAGAATTTAAATATAACATCTGCATAGGCAATAATTTCAAATAATCCATAATAATTCTGGCGAATTCAATTTCGTACCAAAAAAAATTATTTCACCTAACGTAAGTCTCAAATTGTATCGCAATTCGCATTTCGTTTGTTCCTAACCATCCCATTTTTACCGAAACACCAAGCATATACTTCATAGATATATCTTTACCGATTTTCACGCCCAACCCTAACCATCACCGTACATTGCAACCCTCGTATCAATGTTGCGGTACAAAGCGGGGGCCCTTTGTGTTTTGACAGGAGTTAAAGTTGGGGTGACGTCTATACTATACCTGTTCACAATACGGTGTGTATTGTCCACGGGGCGCCTGTCTATTGTTATTTGCACGGATAAATGGCACAAGTGATCATGATACTTGTGTTGTATGTTTTTGTATCTATTCGGTTTAATCGTAGTATAATGCAATAACATCTGCAACGCAACCTTACTAATATTATTCCACATTTATGTCAAATTTCATCGAGACCCGTTCAGCCGTTTAAGCTACAAACAACCAGCAACAATCCATCTAAACTTCAGCATTTATAATATTAGTAAGATCTAAATGGATGGATGGATGTTTGTTAGAAGTTATCTTCTAAACAGCTGAACGGATCTTGAAGTAATATGGCGTTGGAGAATAGTCTAGAAGAACACATAGGCTCCTTTGTTTTGTTTTTTTTTTTCAATTCCATACGGACGGAGTTACGGGTAAAAGCTAGTATGTTTATAAATATTAACTGTTTGATCACACATTATTCGTCGCTATAATAGAAAATGCGATTCCAACTCGTAGTTATAGCGCAAACAACGGCCGGCGAGCAATTTGTGGACAATTGGAGTGATTTGCAGTAATCATCTGAACAACAGTTATTTCAACTTTGTGCTATTTACAACGCTCATGACCCGTGTTTACTCACTGCTGTTGCAAAATTTTAATTTACCTTCGTTTGTAATGTACTATGGTTTTAGTTTTTTTGTAATGATTTATTTCATCATTCTAAAATTATATTATTAAATTAATTCAAAAAGTATTAACTAATAAAAAGGTTGTATAAAGTAACATATAATTAACAACACAAATATGCTTGCGGAATACATTTCTTCATAAAGAAATATAATTACACAAATATGTATTTTATTACGTCTCAATATAACGCAAAATCGTGTGCAATAAACTGATAGAAAACTTCAATCAAAAGTCAGAAGTAAAACAAGTTAAAACAAAAATTAATACAAATTGAAACAGACAAGAAGCGTGATTTCTAATACAATGTATGCTGTCAGCATAAAGACTGAAAGAAACAATAAATGTAAAACCAAGACAACTCAAGCATTACCATTACGATTGACACTAGAAAGGAAAAAACTTATGCGCAACATCAACGAGAAAAATACCTTGAATATTAAGTAAATTTTCTTTTCACGTAGAAGGAAATACTCCAATGATAGAAAAATACGACAATTCCAACGCCTGTTAAGTATACGACCACTGCTTTCAACACTGTACAATAATAAATGCGCTAGTATAAAAAGTTATGATTTAAAAAGACAACTAGCAATATTAGAAGATTCAAGAACTCTTTCTAAAAGAAGGCAATTCACGCTCATCATCGAGTTACCGTTATCTCTACAGACGGTCGGCAGAGTACGTGTTGCTCTTCCATGCATTTCTATCAGTCGTCACATCTTAATCCATTCCCTTCTTATGCATATCCTTTTTCATAAAACCCATCCATACTTTTTACAGTCTTCCTCTACCTTTGTCATCCACATTTTCTCTGTAACATGTAAATTCCTTGATCTACTGCAGATCCAACTCCTAGTGGAGATGAGCGTAATTGACAGATTGCTTGCAGCCTAAACTACCTATGGAATTAAAGTAACCTAAAATATATTTCATGTACGGAACAATTTGACATACTCAACAAGACGTAACTAAGATTGTACCAGTGCCGGCGTTAGGGTAAGGCGGTCACAAAAGGGGACAGGTTTGAAAATTCAAAGACCCTAGTCAAGGTATAAAAAGGTGCTATGGAAATTTCGCACAAGGTAGAAGAGCAACAACCAGCACTGATTCGTTTCAAAGATAACCATTAGAGTGGTGGTAATAGTGGAAATATTTGACCAGTTACTTTTCTAGAAATTTGTTTGCAATGCTTCTAAGATATAAATAGACATAGTGTTAGTAACTTAATCTCCACGAATAAAAAAAATCTTCCCATATGTAAGGCCTTGCCTGGAATAGAAATATGCGAGAAAAATCGACGGAAAACGTCTATTCTGATGAAGGCTGTACGCAATGATGCGAAAACACTTATGATATTGGCATACTTAATTTTACTTGGCACACATGCGCAGCCAACTATAAACTTGATTTATCTACGCAGACAAAAACCTACTTTACCCATTACCATTTAAAGTGATTTTTCTTCGTACAACAATGTGTTCTAACAACCTTTTGTGTGTATCAAGATGAAAAATAATGTTAGTTTCAGTGGTTGCTGTCAAATTATTTTGAATTTCATTTTTATGTTGTTAAAGTTAAATTTCCTTTGCATTTTTATTGAATATAATGTTCATTGTTCTCTCAGATTTTCTTCTTTGTATTCGATTATTTAATTACGAAGCGAAGGTTAAGATGCAATTGTATTTTTTGCTGTAAAACTCAGAGTACTAGGAATGATAAATAAATTGATTGCCAGAGCTTTATTGAATTATACTGACCTTAACATAAAAAATTAATAAGCGAAAAATAATAACATACTTAACTATAAAGTACCTACTATAGGAGATCATTTTGACTACCGTATTGTTAACAGTTCTTTATTTATTAAGATAAATTTATTAAATAATACAATAAAACAAGCCTTACTAACTTCTACCACAAAGCGGAGTTGTAGATTGGTTTTATCCTCGGCGGTATTTGCAGCACGACTTAGGGTCCTTCAAGAACCGGGCGTGTCTTTCTCAAAGGTCGTCATGGCAACTCATCTATAACTTAGGTCCGCAACACCTATGCCCAAAGGTGTCGAGGAATATCTTGGTGTACCAACCGGTAGTTGGCCCTCTTATCTTGTGAAACCCTATTCAAACTGCCGCAAAAAACGTATTCTTCCGTATAGTTTCGTGAATTGGACGACATTTTAGTCGCTGAAATCGATACTTTTAGGCTATAGAAACTACTTTACAGGAGATCATACCTAAGATAGTTGTCTATTACTTCAAAAGTCCTTACATTGCATCAAAATTCTCTTTAATTTCCTGTGATCTTTCAATTGAGTTCGTGTGAGGCCTTCCACTCGTAGTTCATAGCCAAAAACAAAAGACGGCCTTAACCCATCGGTCGATGACCTCCCTAATGCGCTTATAATTATACCATATGACGGACAGAGTTGTAAACACAGACCCTGTGACGCAATCTAAACTATTTCTTACGTTGTTTTTTGGTCGAGGAAAGGTGGAGATAGCCGACGGCTAAGTATTCATATAAATTACTATAGATTAACTAATATTTTGTTAGTGTTAAAAGAATGTTTTCATACCAAGTATATGGTAACCAGTGACTTGGTATTCGACTAGTCTTTCCTCTTGTCATAGAGTAGCAGTCTTCAGAATTCTGCCAAAGGCACAATAAGTCCTAAAAGAAAAGGGTGCGTAAGAAGGGCTGGGGGAACGAGGTAATGATTCCTTTGAGAAAGTGCAACTCAAGCTATTTTTTTTATGTGACTGAGTTGTCACTGTTTGCCTTAAAGAGGCATTTACAGATTCACCGGGCTTGAGATGACCGAGCGCAGATGGCGCTTAGCCTAAACCTCTATTATGAGTAACTAGGGTCGAGGGCGCCCTCAGGAGCCTCGGCTCGGGCCGTTACTTCGTTATTATTACTCAAGCTAGAAGGACCCTAAGTCGTAGCCGTTTACAATTGCCACTAAACATTGCTGAATTCCATCTTAAGTTTGAATCAACTTGGCAATAGTATACAAGTAGTTTGTAACAATACCGTGACCGAAACAAGCTCGCATATCATTCAGCAACACGTTACTGGGGCCCTTGACTGTTCGTGACACAGGGCCTTTAGCCTACAGAAGGTGTAGTAAAGATTTCGTTTTCGTTGGATGCGTGACAGCGCGCTCGCATGACTGCACGACACCCATTCACTCACCGTCTGTGCCCTGGTCATTCACTCGTTCACTCTTTTAATTGGACGCGTGTTTAACTTGTTATCGTACATCTCGATCTGATTGATTTGTTAATCGATCAATATTCACACCTCTAAGGTATTGGGCTAATGTTACGAACGAAGCCGTGTCGACTTATGACGTGAAAGAATGAAATTTAGCAGATTTCTTAAATATATATTCAAATAGATGCATTAAATTCATATTTTATGGACAGATTTTTTGCAATTAACGGCCGAATACTAAAATATGTCTGATGTAAAAATTTAAATGCATGTAATACAGTATTTTAATTGTGATTTCATCTGAAGAATTTTAAATACGACAATAAGATGCATTTAAAATGACAAGACAGTAGAATATAAGCGGCTTAAATATCTCTTTGAGTTTTTTTAAAGAAAGTAAGAAAATGCAAAGTGCATAACATTTTCACCGTTAGTTTCTACGCAAGAATTAGTTCATATAACAATGTTAAGCAATAATTGATAATAGATGGCGCTGACAACAATTGTAAATTTATTTTCTTTCATTTAAAAATAAAAGCATATTGACATTAAATAGTAACATAATTTATAAAGATAATTGTAAAATTATAATTGTTTTAATTGCAAAAACATTTTGGATGAATATTTAATATCGCACTGGCTGCCAAGAAAGCAAGATATTAAAAAAAATAAAAAAACAACGCTTTTAGGCGCGAATGAGAGTGCAAGATGCAAGCAATGTAACAACGTTTTCATTTTTTAACAATGCAGTTACCAATTATTGTAAATAGTGTGTGTGCAATAGTGTGTCAGCAAATAAAGAACATTATATCCATGGTAGGTACTAGTGTACGTTTGTCTATACTAATAATATAAAAAGGAAAGATTTGTATTTTCGTATCTATTGAAATTACTAAAAAAACTACTGTGCTGATTTTAAAAATTTCACCGTTACAAAGGTAATTGTTGTGATTAACATAGGTTGTATTTTTTTTTAAATTTCACGCGGACAAAGTCGCGAGCAACAGCTAGTACATAACATAACGGTAACAAAATGTACCAAAACTATTTCGGCGTTATAAATCAAAAGCAAGATGAAGTCGCTCCGATTAAATGTTCGTTAGAGTTGAACAAATTACACTTAAGTATGAGAATCAGCTGCTCCTTGCTCTACGTTTGTTCATATTCAGATAATAGCAATGCTTTGTAATCGTTTATAAGCTATTCTTTTAGTTTATGTGATTTAAAATAAGCAAAAAGCAATGCATGAATCGTGTCGCAAATGTTTCAACGGCCGTCGGACTACTAGAAATCATTAGAGATGTTATATTAACAAAATCATATTTTTCTAAATGCTTTCGCATATTATATCTATACTATTATAATAAAGCGTAAACACACACTTCTTTGTTGCCTAAGATGTCAACAATCACAGCATGTTTTTGAATAATTCTTTCTTTAATAAAAAGACCTACACTTACGTCACGCTTTAGGCTATATATTTTCACGCTATTAAACTTAGGGAGTAGTTAAATATTTTGGATAAATACCTTAATGTGGGAAAGAGACCATAAGTTGCTGCCAACATCAAGGAAGAAAGATTGCCATAGTAAGGTAAAAGGTATTTTGACATTTGCAATTGAGAATTTGACAAATTTATAACTTCATGCGGATGAAGCCGCACGGGAACAGCTAGTTTTAGATATATTAAGAGCGCGCGCACACCTGAAACTAAACTATCGCATAACTGTTTAATCACGCTTTGATTCCAAGAGGTTATAAGGAGGTGGGCCACCAAAGTTGCGGATGAAAGGAGATTGCATGTGGCTGAGATGCGTATGTTAATATGGATGTGTGGTGTGACAAGAATGGATAAAGTTAAGAATGTGTACATTAGAGAAACTTGAAAGTAGCGCCAGTGGTGGAGAAATTGAGAAGCAAAAGTATAGCGTGGTATGGACATGTTATGCGACGAAATGATGGGGACATAAACCAGAAAGTGTTAAGATTGAATGTGGATGGCTACAAAGGAAGAGGAAGACCGAAGAAAGTATGGATGGATTGTGTGAAAGAGGATATGCTTAAGAAAGGAGTGGATTCAGATATGGCGGCTGATAGAGATGTATGGAAGAGCAGCACATACTGTGCCGACCCTCCGTAAGGGATAAGGGCAAGCGGATGATGAGGTTATAAGGAGGTGAGTACACTACTCGACTTTTAGTTGTGCAACTAAACAGTTGAATGGGCTGCGAAACAATCGACGATCACACAACAGTTTTGCGATAGTTTAGTAAATAGTGTGCGTTCGCTCATAATCTAAAAAGAAATTAGGATATGCATTTGAATTTCGAACAATTAAAAAACAATTGAAACCGAATAAAACGGTTGTCGACTATTTAATAACTTGCATAGCAGTTATAAATCGTTAATTAACACGATTTCGATACGGTATTCAGCTGTGACACGTTCAAATGGGAATAATGGAATCGAATCTAGAACCGTTTTGTTTAATTGAAAGAAACTGCATATTTTTATACAGTTTCGTTTTGACGTGTCAATCAAGGCGTAGACAATTTAGAATATATTCAATTAAAACTTTCGAATAATAGTGGTGATTGAATTGCGTAAAACATTTTATTTAACAAATTTTCTAGATTTGGAACTACCTATACCATAAGTTCCTGCTTCGTTAGACGCATTGAAAGAAAGAGGAACGTAGTTAAACTTTCTGGATATGTTTCTGTTTATACCTAAATGAAATATATCTATATTATATTATAATAAAGCGTAAACACACTTCTTTGTTGCCTAATATATCAGCAAGTACATCATATTTTTTAATTATTCTTTTTAAAACAAAAAGATCTACACTTACGTCACGCTTTAGGCTATATATTTTCACGCCATATAACTTAGGGGGAAATGTTTTGGATAAAAACCCAAATTTGGGAAAGAGACCATAAGTTGCTATCAACATCAAGGAAGCAAGGTTGCCATGGTTTGCCATCGTCTTGTCATTTTGACAGTTGCAATTGAAAATTTGACAAATGTGAACAATAAAAAGATTTTTTTATAATTTTATGCGGATGAAGTCGCATGGTAACAGCTAGTTAAATATATTTAAGATAATGATCCATATATTATCAGTACGACATTACCTTAGTACCGCTTATCATAGATGTCGATTATAACTTAATCGAGTTACGATTTATAGAAATAATCGGTCATTGATTTATTCGATTACCAGCATCATAATTCCAATTTAAATTTTGGACCTTAAAACTATGGTTATAGGGTGTAATTTACAATGTTCGTGTTATCATGTATGGATACAAATTGTTGCGGGCTATCAAAGGCCGTGCTCCGTTTGATATCCCACCTCTGAATAAATCAACAAAAACGGCGGGCGGCAATGACTAATGCCCGAATGTAATGCAGTCATTTCTAACAGAGACTCCAATGGAGTGGACTTGAGAGTATTTTTATAAACTATACTAGTTTTCGCTCGAGACTCCGTCCGCATGGAATTAAAAAAGTGTTCTTCTAGACTTTGCTCTATATGTATGCCAAATTTTATCGAGATACTTTCAGCTGTTGAGGCTACAAACTCTAACAAATATCCATCCATTTATCCAAACTTTCGCATGTATAAATTTTTTATAGTAAGAAGTGAGATTAAAAAAACGAATTCTTTGATAATAAAATTATACCCCTTACTGTAAATTTTCAATACCAAAACACTTTATCAAAAAAAGTTTTATGTCTGATTGGTGAGTGGTGACAATTTACTGCATGATTTTTATTGAAATTTTATTTACTAGTGGGTTTCATTTTAAAACAAAAGCTAAATATGTATTTTATTTCCTTATAATTGCTATTGTTGGCTATTCTGATGTATTTCTAAACAATTATTTATACAACTAAAATACTTTTAGTATTGCTTATCGACTCTACGCCACTCTAACGTCCGTATAACTAATTTAAAAGTAACCTATGGCAGAGACGTGTAGCACAAATTAACTAAAACAAATACATTTTGTTTGCTTCACTTGTATTTTAATGTTAACAAATGATAATCAAATGAACCGCATTAGAAACGCATCTATATCAGTAGGAAATGATTTATTCTTCTACTGCTTTATTTATTTTCATGCCTTTCCTGTGTAATCAATAATTTTAACATGATTAAATAAAATTATCTTTTTAACTATCAAAAATATCTAGCATATCTTAACTTTGTAACTTTGTTGTGGTCCTTGTGCAAAATTTTTTGCATACAACCAAGTGGAAATGAACCGTGACATGAAAAACAAGAATAGAGGTAAAGAGTATTGTATCAGACTGGCTTGCCTCGTTGTCTTACGACGAACTCGAGGATAGTCTGGACTTTAAATTCCAACTCCCTTGTACTCGCACCGTATAAAACAGACCTGGCCTAGTGTGAGGGTGTTGGTATTTTCGGAAAGTGATTTGAGAAGTAAGAGATAATGTAAGCTAGGACAATGTAGATTGTTATACTTTTGAAATAAATTAAATTCTCTATTTACTTTTTTTTTTTCATTTATCTTAACGTTTAAAATGTCATAAATTCGCAAAACACAATTTTCACAAATAAACCTTTTAAAAATCTATTTCCAATCTTAACATCAATTTCGTAATTAAACGTCTGTTTATGTTAGAAGGCTCCTATGCATTCCACTTAGATGTGCACAGAGTAACAAACATTCAGATCACTCATATCAAGTAACTGGTGACTCGAGTTAGGAACGGTAGCTGGTCTAACGAGTGTTCAGTCACGCAAGCTTGTTTGCATAACTTGAGGATAAAGCTAGTGCGCTGAGCTTTTTCGGCTTCTAAAGCTCGATGTGATAATGTCGCTCATGATGGTTTGAATCTAACGGTATGCTTTTTATGTGATAAAATTGTTAAGCTGTTTTTCTAACTCGGACAATGGAATTTTTAACCACTATTACGAGTATATCAGGACAGAGCGAGCTAGCGACGTACTGTGGACGCCCTCTGTCCCACTTTGGGGACATAGGAAAAGAAGAGACGAGTATATAAAAATAAAAAAAAACCTTTATTGAACTAAAACAGTTTAGTACAGTTAGTGGGACTCTGTCTCCTGAGCTAGTATATATATGTCTTGCACAAAATTATTTAAAACACTATCCACACACTTAGTATAGAAATTAAATTTCTTACAATAAGGTAAAGATTCGTTGCCTACCTGCGATGGACAGGGTAAAGGATGAACAGAATAAGGGCATGACTTAAAATTTTGTAGAACATGACGCATCCCACAGAGATGTACCTACAGAAAAACCTTCAACATTTTTTGCGATAACTGATACAACACAAATCAGCCTTTAATAAAAAAAACAAAACCACAGGCATAATATTTTTTACTCTAACTTTATTATGTTTCTCTTGTTCCAGTATCAAGCCCCCATCAAAAGACGGCGTCACGAAGAGCAACCCTAGCAAGCGGCACCGCGAGCGGCTCAACGCAGAACTGGACACCCTCGCATCGCTCCTGCCCTTCGAACAGAACATCCTCAGCAAGTTGGACCGTCTATCCATCTTGCGACTCTCTGTCAGCTATTTACGCACCAAGAGTTACTTCCAAGGTAAGTGGTATACTAATTAATTTCCCTTTTATCAGAATGGCCTCTAACAATGCGGAACATCAGACGGAAGGCGTATTTGTTAAAACTAGACCGGGAATAAATTTACAAGTAGCTGACCAACTTACAGTATCACTGACCCGTCTTTAGCCCGATATGTTTATTTTTAGTAAAGTTGAAGGGTAGAAGAGGAATCGTAGTTTGACACTGGCCCGTCTCATATTATCTTGTTGATATTTTTCCGGAATTTGTGAACATATATTGCTAGTAACGGCACACCAGTTTACCACATTTTCCGCCAAGGTAAAAAGTGTATTTTGCATGTGACATTTATAGGAAAATATTTCTACATCCGCTCTATAATTTATTTGAATGTCTATGTTCAGTTGATAAAAATCAGCAACTATCAGCCGAAGTGATATATTTTCTAGCAACTATTTAATTAAAAGTTCACAAAAGGTCAAACGTGCTACTACAGTTACGCAAGGAAGCACGATTTAAATAATTCTGCTAATCAAACGCCAATTTACAGCATTCAAAGCGCGATATCGAGTTTAGAATCGATCCCGCATACCGATTGTATTCGATTACTTATAAATGTGTTTCACGACACGTATTTAATGCTGTCTGAATATTTTATAGCGCTCTACGGCACGTATTAATAAATGCGCTCTCGACGAGATCTCGATTCTTTGGAACGTAATCGATATTATTCGGAATCGATGTTTACGATTGCATAGATTTGCGATGTCGGATGTTCTGTTAAGGTTATGACAAATGGATAAGTTATGTTTTATTCTTTTGTCTAAGTTAACGAAACACAAGTACGAAAGCAATGTGTATAGGTTCGGCATGAAATTCAGTAATGAAAAAATAAAGATATGAAAATATTCCCAACAAAAAACTCTGTCAATGTCAATCATGGACAAAATTACTTTCACTTATTTACTTTTTATTTTCCACATAAAAGACTTTTATACGTAAAAAAAATGGACGACATATAAATAACCTTCAGATATACAACGAATACTAATTAAAATAACAAAAACAAAGCAACGACTACTTTGTTCAAACAGTGTAATGCACTCTACATCCTGATAGCAGTAGAATAAACTTCTAGGTAATAATTATATCGTGAATTTTTAATTTTAAAATGGTAAAGTACACCATAAAACTCTACGTCAGAATTTTATGTTATATTTTTTATATTTTGTATATTCTGCGACTTCATTTTAACAAATGACAATCGCCGTGACGTAATAAGATTTGTGTTGATTGTTGTTTTTTCCCGCAACTTTGACTTCGCGGAATTAAAAAATCGTTATTTCGTTTAACTGTTTAAGAGATATGTAGTAACAGTCATCCATCCAAACTACCGCATTTGGAATACTAGTAATTGTAACAGGTTGAAAAGATTTTTGGTTATGAACGTAATTGAATATAAAAGACAGCGCGAAGCAATAAAAAAAAGAGATGTAACGAGCGGACAGTAAAACAAATCAATACAAGATACACCTACGGTAATTGGGCGCGTAAATCCAACTTACAAAAAGTAAAACTACCCACTTTGCATACGTCGGCTACCAAGAAATACATATATCACTTAGTGAGTTATTAATGCCCTTTATAATTTTATTCTGAACGAGTTCGGAATATAAAAATCAGTGGGGGGCTGTTACTATATGTTTTATTGTACAGTCGGCCACTTAACGTATTGACGACGTGAATTGTAACTCACTTGTCTGTTTGAAAGTACAGTCGCGTGGAAAAGTACTTTTGTACATGTGACAAAAAAGTGACTCTCGACTCAATTTTGTTTAAATATTGTATTATTAATAATTACTTTGTCTTAAAAGGTATTAATTTCGATTCTGCCAAGCGTAACCGTGTCATGATGTAATCGTTTAGGTATACGACTTTGAAATACAAAAATTCTCCGTTCATCTTTTATTTTATCATTGTCCTAAGTTTTTTTTTGCAACGCCATTATTAATGAATCTTAATTGACGTTGTGTAATTATCATTTTTCCATTGTTCTTGGGATGTACGCCGATTGATTACATACTTATTGATTGTTAGCGGTGGCTAGGATCTGTGATGAGTGTCGGTTCCCACTGTCGCACGTTTTGTATGCCAAGGTTATCTAATTTGAAATTATAATTACTGATACATAGATCTTATTAACAATTACGACAATAAATTCACTCTCGTCTCATACAAGCATGATATAATTTACTGTGTTAACAATCTCGATAGTCAAAAACAAAAAAAACACACTACCTTCTATATTATAAAGAAGAAAGCTTTGTGTTTTTGTCTGAATTGAAATAATTGAAATAGACTTTACGCAACGTTTTTTAATAATGTTCAATTTTACGAGGATGAAGTCGCGAGAAACACCTTTTTTTTAATGTAATTTCAACACTTTTGTCTTTGATTGTACAATCAAAAATGTCGATAATTCTAAGTAAATCGATTGTTGAAGCATCGATTACAGCGCACTCGATGCGCGGGGAACTGCGCCACGGGACGCTCGCCGCATAGGAACTTGCCAAAAGAAATACCTTTAAATACTTCGCGACTCGGTACCGGTAGCTTTTTAATTTATTGGCTTGTTGTTTAAAAGGAATTTGTTCGCAAAATTGTTTTCGGGTCACAATAACATGTAAAATGTTTCATAAACTGACTACCACCAATATATAAAAACTTCACACATTGAAAAACATTGTTTAAAGTAAAAAGTAACCGATATACTTCCTTAGTGGATCTAAGTAGTTATTGTCCCATTTTTAATATTCACTTTATGTTTTAAAAATCTGCAATTATTTTTAAGAAGAATCATTCTTCACAATTCTTTCCTGACATAAAAGTTACTTAACACTTTTTATAGTATCGCACAGACGAAGTGGCGGGCAAAATCTAGTATGACTTATATTTAAGCTCAATCATACTATACTATGCGAAAGTTTAAATGAATGGATGTTTGTAATTGTTTGTAGCCTAAACGGATGAACGAATTGGCTACTCACTTTTGTTTTAATTCCACACGGACGGAGACGCGGCCGAAAGCTAGTAGTACATAGAATTAATATTAAGTCACATCAATACATAGCTGTAAACATTTCCATTCGCGTCATTGCCCGGGGTTTCGGATTGCCATCAATAAATCTGAGTTAAGTCGTGGAATTAGCATAGGATCGATACAAGGCATGTCTTCCGGGCCGTGCTCAGCCGCGACTGGCACGAGGTAGGGAGGTGAAAAGGGGGAAGGGGCTGTTTGCTTTACTAAAGTAGATACGTAGATATTTTGAGTAGTAAAAAATTCATACCACATACCCCTGTTTGGGGAATTGCGCATTCCATTTTCGTTATAGTTTGTATGGTTTAAATTATTCAATACTAGCTGTTGCTCGCAACTTCGTCTGTGTTAAAGTAAATAATAATAAAAAATATAGCCTATGTTGCTCACTGATAACGTAACTCTGTAATTGTGAATAATTTTTCTGAATCAGTCCAGTAGTTTTTGAGTTACTTGAAGATATACAAAAATACAAATCTTTCCTCTTTATAACAGGATTTTATTCAATTTAAAACGTAAAAAATCTCTAACGTTTCTGTTATTAGGTTATAATTATGAATTCAATGTTAAGATTATTTTACTTATAAATTTTAATATATCTCAGATTTTACAACTGCCACCGTTGTGTATGGACGTTACAATAATAAAATGTTTAAATAAAATAAAAACAGTTTCGTTAAATACATCAGTATCCAAGTTGTACTTTCCCTGTTTAAACAAAGAAAAAAATATTTCGTGTAGTCTTACTATTAATATAAATGCGAAAGTTTCAATGGATGGATATTTATTATAGCTTGTAGCCTAAACGACTAAACGGATATCGATGAAATTTGGCATAGACGTAGAGGATAGTCTGGTAGAACACATAGGCTTACTCAGTTTGCTCTTTTTAATTCCACATGGACGGAGTCTCGGGCGAAAGCTAGTAAATAATAAAATAGAGTCATTTCCCCCCGTTATGAAAAACAAATTAAAAGCTAATTTGGCTTATGGCATGAGTCAGGTTGTCCGCCTCGACGAATGTATAATTGAATCTGATAAACAAAGTTAAAACACCTTTTAGTTTTCTGCGAGTTCATTTTCATGGTAAGGTTTTTATTTGGAGATCCTTTTCTGGATTTAATAACGATTAGAAGCATTATTTGGACTATTTAAAAACAATAAAACAAACCGACAGCCCTTCTATTTTAATACTTTACAGATATAATTAAATATATTTTTAGGTGCTTTTTAAATTTCACCTCTAAAGATTTTTAAAGCGGTCAAAGTTTGCATCTAAAAATTTTTTGTACAGTACAGATACGATGGTTAGAGACTTGATATTATGCATATGGGTTTCTAATACTACATAGATAAGCGCTATAAAAGATTTGTTTTAAAATCATCCACTAAAAGTATTAAGTGGGGGTCCAAAATGTAAGTATGTTATTCCTTCAATAGAATAATAATAATAACTTTCTGCCCCGCACAGCCGCGTTGTGATACGGTCTGTCCTCGGCGGTATTTCCAAACCAATACGACTTAGGGTCCTTCAACAAGCGAGCCTACAATTTCCTCAAAGGCCGGTAACGCATCTGCACTTCCTCTGTGTTGCGGATGTCCATTGGCGTCGTTGACGTCGGTGTTATCGTCGCTCGTTTGCCCCCTTCTCTTATAAAAAAAAATAACTAGCGACTAATTATTCGTATACTGAACCCTGGTTTATTCAAGTCATTTTCCACCCTCTTTAGATTAATTTTCTGATTCAGTGACTTAAATAATGTTAAGAAACTTACACGTGGTTTTAATTACGATATATTTTATATTATAATCTCTCAAATCAATAATTAATCCATTAATTATAAGTGACGTTTAAGTAACTTTCTACTTACACTTATTATAAAAATTTCTAGATTTTATAACAACGTTATCTAGATGTAATATTAACTACTCCTAAACTAATATAAAGATTGAAGATTACTGTGTTCGAGTAAAATGAAATAAGAACTTTTAAACTATTTCAAATTACTATTTACTATGAAAAGGTAATGTAATTCCGTCGATTTTCTATTTTATATAAATAGGTTTAGTTCATGAAACTGTCCGCGAGGAATAAAAAGTACAGTAAGTATATTTCATATGTGTTCTAGGCTTTGTTTTTAATTCGTTTTAGAGATAACTACATCGTAACAAACATCCATCCATCCAAACTTTTACGTTAAAATTATAGTTAGTAAAACTAAAATACAATTTTCAAAATAAAATTGCATTCCATTTTTAAAGTACTCAAGATCATGGATGATGTTATTCAGTGCAACATAATTGCATTGTTTCAGTTAATTAATTAAAAATATCACTTGCTATAATAATTTTAATTAATGTGTTACGATTTTTTTATAAATTAAACTTTAATTATTTACATGTCATTCCATGACAAGCAATTTCTATATCATTGTTGTGTAGCTTGGTACTGAAAAAGGTTTTTTCTCGTACCCTATGATGGATTACTGACCTTATCAGAGACGATTGTTTTTCATAAAACTCCGCGCTTGGTAAAAAAGCCTAATTTGTCACATTGAAAGCTCGCCTTATCGGCTACCGGCGTAATTGTTTTCGAAAACCAAATAAAAAAACTTCGGATCTGATAATGGAATTAATTTCTCGGGAAAGTCGCCATGAGGCGGTAATTTATAAATAATTTACCCCTTTTTTTAACATATTTTAACGTCGATTTAAACACATTAATTTTCCAGCGGCATATTAAATTATGCACTATATATTTTTTAAGTTTTACGACCACTATATTATTAGTAACCTTTAAGTAACGGCAAAGTTAACTTACCATTTCCCTATTAATAAAGGGAGTCATTTACTGATATGTTAAATAATTTATTTCTCATCTATACTATTATAAAAAAAGTGTAAATACACACTTCTTTGTTGTCTAAGATGTCAGCAATTACAGCATATTTTTGAATATTTTTTTAGTAAAAAGCACACTTACGTCACGCTTTAGGTTATATATTAAACGACATTAAACTTAGGAGGTAAATATTTTGGATAAAAACCCTAATATGGGAAAGATACCATAAGTTGCTGCCAACATCAAGAAAGCAAGATTGCTAAGGTTTGTCATGTCATTTTGACATTTGCTATTGATAATTTGACAAATATAAACAATATAATTTTCATAATTTCATGCGGATGAAGCCGCACGGGAACAGCTGGTTTATTGATATTTCTGATCATATTTACGGTTTAACGGTTATTCTACATTATTAGTTTCGGGACCTATAAAAAGTATAGTCAAACTACCCTTAGTATAACAACAATAGATACCGCTGCTAAAAAAAGTATTTCACCAGACTCGTCTAAGATTTCTATAGCCACACTAATAGAAGACAATTCAAAACCTATCTTTAGCGCGTGCGCTCACTTGAAACTAAACTATCGCATATCTATTCAGTCTCGCTTTGTTTCCTATAAGCATATATGGACGGGTACACTATTCGATATTTAGTTGTGAAACTAAACAGTTGAATTGGCTGCGAAACAATCGACAATCGCACAACGGTTGTACGATAGTACTCCGCTATTGTTTGTGTAAACTCTTTAATACGGCATAACTATTGAAACTTCTCTTGTAGAAACTGTTTTTTTAATGGACTACGTTGACAGTATTTAGTACACCTACGTATTTATTTTTACCCTTTTAAGATTAAGTAGTCAGTACGTCATCTAAAGTTGGTTAAACGTAGTCTTAAGTAGGGCCGAAGTGTGGCTCTAGCAATTATCGCCGCATTCGAGCACGCCCACGTAATTTTATATTAAAATGCGCTCGAAACCGGTACGAACCGGTTAACGAGCAGAGGTAAAACAGCCCGTAAACTTAGCGCGATAAAGGACCGCTCACACGATTATGTACGCACGTATAGACACGGCCTAGGGCGGTATACAGGGTGTTGAAAGATTAAGACGGTATTAAATGAAACCTTAGAGTGTTGCTTGGATTTACTAACACTTTTAGACACGAATTAGCGATGGTGTTATAAATAGGTTAACTAAAAAAGTATACAATTGATAAAAATAACAGGTAAAAATATTAGTTAATAAAAAGACTAAATTAAGCATTTACTTAATATATCTTGTAATTCGCATTATTATTATTATGGGTAATAAAATCAACAATCAACTTTGAAAGAATTTCTATAAAACATTTATTAAAAAATAGAACACGCTGTGTAGTCAGACGGGTAACGAATCCGCCCGCCCTGAGCTTTGCACTTATAAATTATAAATACGCTTTTGTTAACATAACTAGTCCACGGCGGCCGCGTCGAGTTTTCTTCAGCCTTTCCTTAACTACATATTACATTGTGTTGTAAAAATATACGCAAGTTTTTTAAATACACTAGACAACAAATAGAGTTCAAAACATATTTGAACAACTCTTTAACTAAATGTTTAATTTCAATGTCTGCATTATATATTTCAGTGCACTGACCGATGTTACGGAGTGTAATGTGTAACACTGTGTGAAACCCCGTAACATTCGTCAGTGTCTACCTTTATGTTTATATAGAGCTGTATTATAGTATAACTTATGTATACTTTTTAGTAAACATTTGTACATACATATAGCGTATCGTGCAATAATATGAATTACACATAACTGTCATCAAGAAAGAAGCTATAAAAATAAATAGCTGCTTCCATAATGAAAAATCACATAAAACTGCATATCGTAAAAATATCCTTTTCAAAGTTCGCGTCCAATGGGGTGCGCATAAAAAAGCTACCCTTAAAGAAGGGGAGCGTTATGTACCGGGCAAATTACGTAGGGTAGTTTGTAAAATTCGCCGTCTCCTCGGAAGGGGGCGCAGGGTGCAAGGGGGTGGCAACAACCCTTAATGGCGGAATCGCGTGACAGAATTTCGGCAGTGACCCGACTTAGCCCGTGAAAGTGAAAATATTTATACAGAGCTGCATTCACTGCATTTGAATATTTGTTTTCTAGAAATACGGCTTCAGTGGAAATGTACAATCATAAACAATGTAAGCTAATAACTACATTTAATATTCATGAAGTTTTGTACCTCAGCGCATATTCAAATCTGCTTTCTATAGTAGCTTTGAATCTAGTTTTGACTTCGAAATATAACCAATAAAAATAATACGGACAATAACATTTTTGCAATTGATTTAAAATAACCCAACCCCCATACAATTTTTGTAAAAAATACTTTTCATACACCATTAGGTTTTTAATGATAATTTTTAGTCATTTTGCAATCGTAATAATTTGCTTAAAATAACGTATTGCATAAATTCAAACATGATTATCTTTTGGCGTATTAACATCTCTATGTGATGTTCTAAATGCGGCATATCTCAGGAAAATTGTATTATAAGTAAATCGTAGACAATGTTATCGAACAGAACTTCTTTGTGTACAAACTTGTATGAGAATTGAAATATTGTTTACACATATAATGTAATTTGAATATGCTACAACTTTTATGACGTCAGAGCTTTTAAGTAAAAAAAGAATGTAAACAGATTACCTAATATTACAAAGATTGAATATAGTAGTATAGTTGGATTGTGTTAAAGACGCTTAAGAAGGGAGAGAATTCAGATATGACGGCTGATAGAAATGTAAGGAAGAGCAGTACATACTGTGCCGACCCTCTATAGGTACAAGGACAAGTTGAAGATTTCATTCCTTGTTTGCATTGAATCCAAAACTACACTGACACGTGCTATGTTTTATGTCAATGGGAAGGGTATGGATATAACACAAAACATAAGAGATATATATTCCTTTCCATTTAGGCGAAGCTGATGCGAATCGCTGTTTTCTTACATAACAATTATTTTCATTTTACGACTATTTAAGAGAAAATAAATGTAATACCCATTTTTGTATGTGCTCTATCTACGAGTACATACATATAATAAAATTGTAGTGTCTGTTTGTAATAACAAAAGAAAAATTCCAGATTTCGGGAAGATAATGTATTTGCGTTGCTGATAACCAAAATATCATTAATAATAATTTTTGTCTGTCTGTCTGTCCGCAAGCTTCGTTTGTTCCGAGTAATCTCTGAAACGGCTGGACCGATTTCGACCGGGTTTTCACTGAAGGGTAGCTGAAGTAGACAGGCATATTATAGACTACTTTTTAATATTGCGTGGACGAATGTGAGCAACGGCTAGTCCATAATAAAAGGCGACATATTGCATATTTGATTTACTCATTTTTGCATAAACTACGTCCGTTAGACCTGAAACTCATGAAAGTCGTAAAAAAATTTACTAATGTAATTATTTTTTTTCAACTTAACAAAAGCCGTTCCTCCTTCGGATTAAGCAATAACCGGACCCAGCCCTAGGGCGCTGGCTTGACATAATATTTTTATTAGAACATATTAATGTAATTTACGTCCGAGTTTAATGAGTTTATGTTAATTAGTATAAATAGTACACCATGTATGCAGTAATTAATTATTCTATACTGTTGTTACAATTTAACAGAAACTATGCCTAATATACTGATAATAACTAGAGGTTAATAGCACAAGAGAGAAAGGACTTGTATTTACACCACCAAAAAAATAATATAGTTCGTAAGTACAAGAAAGGCTGAAAATATTCTTTATTATTGTATTGTTAAATCTTATTATTTTTTAACAGATATTTTAGATATTTAAATTCTATTGTGATGAGTCGTTTTTTTAATGAGTTTTTTATATGGGAATTTATTACAATCGTTTTCAGATATTTTGGCAGCTTGTTTAAAGGCTCAAGTGGCTGTCTATTTTAGACGCAAGCATAACACTGTATAAGGCTGATGTCCTTTGGTCGCGTTAAAAGAACTATACTACTAGTTTAAGCTTAGATAGGATCATAAAAATAATTACTATTTAAACATGGCTTGCACAGCCCTAATTACATATTTTATACACGTAATTAGGGTTGTGCATTTTCCTAGTATCGGTGTGGCATTGTATAAAGTCATGACTTATGTAGGATTTATGGTAATTTGTATACAAACCGTAATAACCTCGGTAGTTGATTTGATGAGGTTACTGCTGCAAATTAATTTATTTAAGTAAATGTTAGTACATTCATCAAATCATTTTAGTAATATTAGTTACTTTATAACTATTACAACTAGCTTTTTTCGTGACTGTTCGCGCGGAATTAAAAAAATACTTAATAATTAGTCTATGTGTTTTTTCAGGATGTTTTACATCTGTCCTAAATGTCATCATGATCTGGTAAACAGTTTTGTAGATAAGTTGTAACCGATTACATCCATCAAAACTTTTGCATTTATATTAACTAGCTATCACCCGCGAATCCTCCGCGTGGAATTAAAAAAGAAGCCTATGTGTTCTTCCAGACTGTCCTGTACATTTTTGGGTTCTGTACAAATTTCATCGACATCCGTTTAGCCGTTATGGCTACGTATTCTAACAAACATCCATCCATCTAAACTTTCGCATCTATACTACTATTAATAGCATGATAAAATATTTGATTTAGCACGAAGGGAGTAGACTAGACTGTAGTAATCTTAAAAACATAATTCATATTAATACTTTGTTTTTATTTATTAGCTTGTTAATAAAGGAAGGAATTTTTATTATTAATAATATAATTCATACGTTACAGAAATTATTTACATTACTTATAAAATATGAATACTTAGTTACATACTTAATAAAGATGCCTAAGGTTTACATCTTATCAAACAGGTGCTAAGTTGTCGTAAACTTAATTAGTAAACTTCAAGTTATAAATTGTAACGGTTTCTAATACTACCAGTATTAATTAAACGATAAACGTCCAATTAAAACAATTAACTATGAATTTATTATCAAGATTTATCATTTGATATGCGTATTATTATTAAATACAAATATTTTCACGCCTAAAGTGTCATTTATGCAATTAATTAAATTACTATTATGGTAAGTTTAGTAGGTGTTCAAGAGTAGGGTAAATAAATACTACGCTCATATTATTTATTAACGGGAATCGTAGTTCAGTGCAAAAAAATATATTTTCATTTCCTCTAGCTAGAACGTATCTTAAGAGCGTATACACATCTTTGACTAAACTATCGCACAAGTGCTGTGCGATTGTCGATTGTTTCGCAGCCAATTCAACCGTTTAGTTGCATAATTAACATCGAGTAGTGTGCGCACCTCCATATATGCTCATAGGAATCAAAGCGCTAGTAACCAGTTGTGCGATTTATAGAATCCACATTAAAATTTTGTTATTGAAAAATCTGACTCGGTAGAATGTCATTGTAAAGAACTTAGATGGACGTAATTATTCTAAAAACAGTTGTTGTTCTGTTAAGACGACTATAAGCCCATTTAAATATTACATTACGTACATGAAATGTCATGAATAATTTGCTTGATTTGTGACTATAAAAACCAGCAAAAGGTGTGTTCATAAAATCTGCCAAGAGATAAAATCCTCAAAAAGTACCCTGCCTTCTCGGAGAACGAGTTATATCCCCCTTTCCACTCTCCAGTGCCACTGGAGAAACTCCTGCACGTACACTCTCTCTCTCTTTCTCTGCACTAGAGTTCTGCATGACACCGGGAAGATTGTCCTAGGAATTTCAAACTTCAGTAAGTCAGGACCACACCTTGTTGCTATCTCAGGATCGGTCGGGAAGACCAAGGTCACCCTAATCGCCCTCGAATCCGGGAGATCAATTCCCGCAACAAGACTCGCGATATAACAATCAATTAATGAAGGAAAACATGTGAAAAGCATATCTGATGGTATCTATGTGTGGCAGTGGGCCGTCACGCTCCGTGCTCCGCTCATGATGAAGTTAACAGCCGTGAGACATCCAATGAAAGTAATTTGATGGCAGCATTCTTGTTTAATGTAACAGCTAAGTAGGAACATGATGTTAGAATTAATAATCTGTTAGAGATAATATTGATACGAAGCAAATTTTTATGGTGTAACAAAAAGCATCATAGAGTAAATCTTATTTCTTACTAATATTATAAACGTTAAAGTTTGGATGGATGAATGTTTGTTGGAGTTTGTAGCCTAAAAGGCAGAACGGATCTGGATGAAATATGGCACAGATGTACAAGATAGTCTGGAAGAACACAGAGGCTACTTTGTTTTGTTTTTATTAATACCACTCGGACGGAATCGCAGTCGGAAGCTAGTATGATTGAAATTTAAAAGTGTGGGATTTAATAAACATTGTTGAAATGAGTGAAACAAAAACAGCAAATGATTGCTAATTTAACTACTAGTTAATATTTCTTGCGACAATCTGACTAAATCTAGATTTATACTAGAATAAGGTTTACACCTATAGGCGAATGTTGGGATTTGAACCTTCTACCACTTGATTGTAAATTTATTACTATGCGGCTTTTATAACTCTGTAGACAGCATTTGTTTAAATCAATATTCCAGTAATCTATACTAAACATGAGCAGGTTTTTTGCCTTATAATGAAAATAAAAATAAACAAAATCAAAATGAAACTAGAATTATAGTAAATATATAATTATCACACTAAACCATAACAGAATTAAAGAAACGTCTATATTTCTATAAACAGAGCATTTTGCAAACTAAGTTAATTGTTAAACAAAATCTATTTTTACTGCCACTAAAAAGTGCATTATAATTGCGTAATTATCAGGCATACAGCATCGCAGAGCATTTTCTCTTAAGCCGCGTCTTGCTTTCTAACATAATTACCGTATGCTGGCCAAGCTATGCCAGATGTATCCATCCGATCGCCGCTGCTAAAGAAAAAAAATCGAAAGTCGACTACGAGAAAAACATACACAGTTACACCACGATTGTCATTGGTATTGCAACAATGACAGTTTTATTTACTAGCTGACGGCCGCGACTCCGTCTGCACAGAATAAAAAAAATATACCTTAGTAGCCTATGTGTTCTATGCTATGTTCTACATCTATGCCTATCAACGAAATCTGTAATTCGGTTTGGAAATACTTAGAAACAAACCTTCATCCAATCCGTGGTTTTCCGCAAGGTACATACACATTTAGATTAAGTAATAACGAAGCTTTCTTATGGTGAAAGAATCTTTAAAATCGCTCTAGTAGGTTTTCAATTCAACCATTTCAAACGAAAATGCAAATCTTTAGGTATAATATAATATACTATAGGAGGCAAAGAAGTGTTTTGATAAAATAATCAAGTGGCCGCTATCTACAGATATCTCTAACTAGTTGAAATGTCAATGCATTGCCTATCTAAATGGACAAAATAGGGGACATACAGAAAAAGGAGTTTTCGCTTTTTAGCAAATTCCTCTTCTTATTTCCCAATCCGCATGCGAGGGGAGAGGACTATAGTGGCATCCAGTTGTACACGGATATTGCGATCATGTATTGAGTTCAAATTAAAATTTAAAATTCTATAAGTGTGCAGTCCGTTGAAGTAAATCGACTTATAAGGAGGCAAAGTGATATAGAACGATATATTGGTTCGCGAGGCGTGCGCGGGCGCAGTCGATCACAATCGTATTCAAATGAACTGCGCCCGAATTTATGACTCCGTCGGTAGATGAGTGAGACGTACATCTTATAGAGTTATGCAGAGAATTAGAACTGGCAATATTTTTACTTTTTACAATCAATATTTCTTCATATTAATAGAATACACAGTAACAATTACATTGGAAACAGTTTACTAAATAAAATCTTAATGCTATAGTAACACGGGTATCTAAATTACTGTGTACACCGGTTGTTGCAAAATAAAATTAATATAAAACTACACACAAACAGTATTTAACCTTTTGGTTCAAAGAAAACGTTACAAATCGTTATTTTGATTTTAAATATTGTCACTTCTATAAGATTAATAAGTCTTCTTAACTCACCGTATTCCACATTAAACAGGTAGCGTTACGACACTATAAGAGATAATTGGAATTAACTGAGTTGGCATCTCATATATTAATTCATATAGTGCTAGTTTTATATTATCTTAACTTACCAATAAAAAATAAAATACACAAATAATTATTTCGAATGCACGTAATTCAAGACCATATTTCTAAAATATAAAATCAAAAGGTGGATGATTTTTAGTACTTAACGTCTTACAGAAGGAAATGACACAAGGATATTCATGACAATTATAATTATACCTATCCATTATCAGTTCAATGTTCAAAAACAAATCAATGATTTAAAACAAAGCTGGAGAACAAAAACAAAAGAAAGATGTATCGAAGTAAAACAAGCAAACAAGTGAAGTCTCAGAAGTCACGAGCGCGGCCAAACACGCTTCGATATTGGTGACAAAATGTTTTTACGCCTTGACTCCCAGTTTGTTTTATTACCTTTGTTTTGTTAATACCTTTACTTTGTTTTAACTTTATGGAGTTTTAATTAAGTTTTAATTTTATCTTACGGCTCCCGTTGTTAAATTGAGTGGATTTTTCGTTTGAAATCCGAACGATCGGACTGGAGAGAAATATTGCTTGTAAGATACGAACGGATTGTTATTCGGTTTAAAATAACATAAGAGGGGATCAGTTTGGGAATTCGGAAACTCGTTAATTGGTAAATTCGTTTGATAACAATTTGAAGATGCTATATTTAAATAAACTATATATAGCACAAATTACCTGTAGAATAATTAAATTGTGAAATGCTTCTAATCGAAATATAAATTATTAAAAAAACTTCATGTCGTGCAAAGAATAGGTTAATCATCTACTTAAAAAAAAAACGATAAGCAGTTGCGGTCAAAAGGTCAAATTATCGTCGACAGTTAACAAGAACAATTTCTTAAACTATAAATTTCCAGAGAAATTTTTTAAAATGATAGAAAATATCAACATTCCTATTAAAGTTTAACTCCAAAATTTACTGTCCGTTTTCATAAATTTTAATAATATCGATGAGTTTTTCGGTAACTATTATCATAATAATTCAATTTCGATACTCATTAGGAAGTTGAACACAAAATGTCGCATCACTATTAATAATTCCATCTCCAAAATAATATTGTAAACGCCTCTTCGTGCGGAATCTTCATTTTTCTTTTTAGTAGTGATAGGAACACGCTTATTGTCAATTTAGAGATAGTACTACGTGATATGTATAATTAAATGTCACATTTCTATATTAAGTTAAGCTTTAACGACATATATTCATTAAAAAGTAAACAATTCATTCAGCGTAGGTGGCACAATTTTTCGACAACATTTTTGTGTCTGCAAATAGTGATGTGCTATAAACAATATCGATAATTGTCAGCCCATTAACATTTTCCTTTTGTGCGTTTACATATTTTAGCGTTGTAATTGCACGCTTTATGCATTCGTATTTAACATGTTTATTACTCTAATAATTACAGAAGTAATTAATGTTGCCACTAATAATATAATCGTGCGCGTTTCTTCGTAAAACTGTACAAAAATGCGCAAATTTTTCTGCCAACTGTAATTATCAATCGGTAGAAATTAACAAGCGTTTCTAATAGTCGATGCATCGATATCATAAAAGTGAAAAGATATTTCTAGTATTGTGTTTTTATTAACATATGTCACGCACGGAGACAAGATTCCACAGCACTAACGGAAGTGATTGTTAAGAGTACATTGCTTGATTGTCAACATCCGTTTCCGATTAAAAAAAATAACTGTTACCAAAAACTAGGGGTGTATTTAGATACTAAGTGAAGGCATTATAAGTAAAATACTGAAAGTGTACCTACATAAGCGGTTAATTAGTTTTAACTGAAACCACAGAGTTTTTAACCACAAGCGAAATAACATCTTTGAGACAATGTATTTTGACACATTGTTCATGTTGATTGTCAATTACATCGATTTGTTATGTCAATTATAATCAATTTTATCGACAACCTATTAACGCGTTTGTCAACTGTCAATACACACATTGATCACATATTTAATTATTACCTTCTACACTACGTCACTACAATTATTAAGTAAGAAGTTGCGGTCAATATTCGACTACTATAACTATGAACTTAAAGGAATATTACGTATTTTAACTTTTTTTTTTGTATAGCATTATAGGCAAAGTGCCAGTTCCAACCGAAACATTATTTTTCGTTAATGACACCTAATTAGATGTCAGACATCGCAAAGGCCAGCTGCAAGGCGGGAACTTTAAATAACAGCGAAATTTAAAAAAGCGAAGGAACTCAAAGAATAATTAAAATTAGCAATTAGGATTGCATTCAGCACCGGGCGTCGTAAAATGACGTTGATAGCTGCAACCGGTTTGTACCGGAAGCAACCGGATCTTCGGCACTGCGAAATTGGCCACGGACATTTATTTCAATAAATAGCAATTAATAATTTGGAAAAAAAACAGAGACATTTTTCGAGTTTCGACTTTCGACCTGTCTATACATTATTACTCTATGAGGAATTACAATTCAAAACTCAACTCTAATGTTGATTAATTATGCTCCTCATTCTGTGTGCATTCTCAAGTCTTTTCATTTCGTCTTTCTACTATTTCCACTACGAAAGTTTGCACAGATAATTAATTTAAAAAACAAATCATAACATTCGAACGTTTAAATCTTGTCAATGTCATACCCGAGTATGGTTCATAGAGTAGACATAAAACAAGTACAATCAGCGGGGCGTGCGGCGAGCGTTGCAAGCCCTGAGCGTTGCGGACAATTTACGAGGCGCACGGGCAATCAATGAGCGAGATATTTTGACGTTCCATTACACCGGCCGACATCTTCATACCTCGCTGTGGGTTATTTATGTTGACTGTACCTAGGGGCAGCGGAGGTCCGGACCTTGTTTGTGATCTTGTTTATTTGTTTTTCTATGATCATTATGCATTATTTGTGCTGAGAATATCAACATGAATACTATAGCTGTTGCTCTAGCGTTGGCATATATGGGATGGCTTTATCTTGGTTGGTTATCCCGTTTTATTATATGACCGTTACCAAAAGGTTATCTTTACCGAACACAATACCTAAGTATCATACCTTTGTAACGCTATCGTATTATCATTAAGCCATTAAAGCGCGTAATTAAAACGATTCGGGACCGCTGGTTTCGGAATCGCAGTGACATCGCGCCAAATAAACTGCACCTGCACGCGCCATTATCGATTACAATCGTTCAATCGATTAAAATCGTAATTGATCGTGCGCACGAGTGTGTCAGGGTTCCGTAGGGTATACCAATACAGGAGGTAAATAAGCTGATGTTTTAATATTAAGAATTAGATCTACCAATGGACAGACAAGCAGATTTTAAGGGTACTTTCACTTTTAAACGTATATTGGAATAGGAAAACTATTGTGTACAGTGGAGTAGTACAGTTAGGTGAAAAAGACGTTAATGGAAGTAGGATTATAAAATAATTCGTTGATTTTTAAGTAGAAGACACAGAATTCTTGAAGAGCAGTGATAATTGACACGAAGGGCAAATGTATAAATTGATTCCATAAACCGCAATCAAGTGTAAGACAAATAAAAGGACTTGAGGATGTAAGTGCTGAATCTTTAATGTTCCCGAGAATCTAGGAAGGTTAAGCATAAAGCTTTCTTAAAAATTTAATGAAGTACTACAGAACCCTATTACTCTATTCAAGGCAGTACAATTTCCTATATGTATCAAACGAAATCGGATTCGTACAATCTATGTTAATAGACGAAAGTTACAATTAACATTAAGCGTATCGTAATAAAAATCTATGAATCGATCGTTCTCCATGCCCTCGTTCTTTATCGTCAGTGATTGGAAATTATTGCTTCAATATTTTGCAAACAAGAATCGATATATTTTAAGCGGAAGCAATGAACTAGAATGGAGCTGAAGACAAGAGTATCACACATTAGCACGAAGAATATATCAGACATCGGATAAAACAGAACATGTAACAAGGAAAACTTAGTTACAACTGTGGAGTACAATGGTAGAGTTAATCCTAGAAACACATGGTTTGCTTGAAAGGTGACATCAAGAAGGGAATGGCGACTTATATGACGAAAGAGTGATTTACCTGGAGTAAGGAATAGGATAACGAGTAGATGATACGGATATTTACTGGGTTGTTGAATAGAATGTTGTTCTTTGGAACTTTATTAAGTTTAGGAAAAGACATGACATGGCCTGTAAAATAACCTACTATAGAAAGAAAAATTAATAGTCCAGACTCCAGATGTTATAATTGTCACCAGTTAATTCTTCTTCCCTTACTAATCGATTTGTTTGTTTTTTAAATAGTCGATATTTCAAAAGAATTTTAATAGCTGTTGTAGCTTAACCGAGTATTAATTATAATAACATATAACCATATAAATGAGTTTACTTTGAATACCATTCAGAAGGCATATCACTTAAATGACGATTTAAAAGATTCAAATACATACAAATAAAACAGCAAACAAGAGCAATGCTACCCGATACATTGACAAAGAGCATTTAAAAGGTCCGCAGTGGTTTGAAAAAAGGACAAAAAGTATATGAGGTGCTACCTCGTGCAGCAGAAGTACATCAGATAGAGAATGGTTTTAATTGAGCTACACCAGTGTTTCTGATTTATGAGATGGCCCCGCCAAAAGTTATTTTCATTTCGCGCCTGACGCTTGTGACATACGGCACAAGAATTTGGTAAACTCGAGTCTTTGTTTTAAAGTTTAAATATGAATAAGAATGCTTACCAAACGATCCATACAGATTTAAGAAAGAGAAGAAACAAATAATATTAGTAATATATCTGTGCTTTAAACGCTACCACTTATGATACAAAATTATATTCTCTTAGATTTTCCTCCTCTTTTCATAAAAATCTACGCCAAGTGATGTAGCCATTACTTACATAGCTACTTTCACTGCTAAAGGTTTCTAGAAACTATTGCCCAACTTAAAGTTCGATTCAAATTTTCGTTGACATGCTTGCAATCGTTAACGTCCGTGTGTATGTTCAAAGATCTTCACAGCTGATACAAGGCTGGCATCCAGTCTCCTTTACAGTTTGTTTTATGTTTCATTTTAACGCACGGCCGGAGTATTGCCCCATCTTGATTGAATTTTCATCACCTAAGGCGTGTTGACCATGCATCATAACATCGATTCCTATTTATTTTGCGATATTGAAATCGATTTTGGATATTATTTACTCGTTTTCATGTCATTGAAGATTTTTATTCGGATTAAGTTGAATATGTTTTTAAATATCAGTACATATATATACAAATATCTACATTATTTCATACTAGCTTTTACCCGCGACTCCGTCTGTGCGGACTTTAAAAAAAGCCTTAGTAATCTAATAGTAATGTGATCCGGATTTCCCTTTTGGAGGTACACAGTAAAAAACTAAACTTTCGTATTAATAATATTAGTATTATTAAGTAAAAATTGTTTCACCCTCGAAAGCTTCAACTTAGGTCACATTTAAAAATTATTTAATTATGGCTGGATGGATGGAGCGAAAATCTAGTATACAAACGATATTTTACCATTTTTCCTTAAATGTTCATATTTATAAATACGATTACAAAATTAAAATTCACATTACATACACACGAAGTTCCATAAAAACTTTGTACCTTGTCAAAACGAAAAGGTGGCGAACGAGTAAGCGGCCACCTGAATCCACCAAAATAGAACGCAATCGCTGCCCATATACATCCGTATATGCGTTGCCTACCCTAAGTGACAAGGAGGAGACATAAAAGGGTTTTTTTCCCTTTCAATGCTCCTCCTCTACCGTCATATCTACTTTTCCTTCCCATCCTTTCCTCTTAAGAAATGGGTGGTAAGGGACAGAGATTAAAATTAAACCTCCGGCACCACACTCCTCAGACGAAACACGGAATTGCTTCCATTTCACGCCTGTCTTCTGTGTGGTCGTGGTATTTCACCGGGCGAGACCACCCATTCGTGCGAAAATGTTAAAGCGGGTGATGGAATGAATGTTAAAATTATCCACCAAAATTAGACAAATGATATAATTTCAACATCTGTATTCACTACTGCATTTATATAAATTCACTGTGCAGTTAAAAGCAGATGTGTTTTCTTTTATTTATCTATTTTGAGGCCAGTAAGTACAGTCGAACTTAAACCAACCAATTTGAACACATGTAATTTACACTTGTAACTGCGTATAAAATTATATTAAAGAGTTATGACAGTAAGGTTCAATTTAGCATCAACTACAACCTTCTTTTCAGATATCTATTACATTAATTGCCAATATTAAGTGCAAGCTACTTTCGTCTTTTGAGTGTATTTACCTGACTGTACTTTCAATAGTCGTAAAGTTTAGTAAATACGGTTCCGTACAGCAACCTATTGACGTTAATGCTTTTGTTAATTTTAACATGAAAATGTTACTAGACAATAAACAGCTTGTCTAATTTCTGTTTTACAATTCAGTTATTCGCAAACATGTGTGTCCAGACAAAGTGGCAAGAAATAACTACCTTTACAACAGAATTTACAATGATTTCCAAGTTTAATGAGTTGTTAATCTAACCAAAAAAAAAAACGTCGTCCTAATCCACTGGACTTATTTATGAAGAATTTGACAGTTATATACCCTAGGGTATATTTATGTTAGTGTAAATATAAAAAATATTTTATAGACTTAAGAAGGTAGTATTGGTATGACTTTAGTCATCTAGCCTCGTAGAGAATGTAAAAATGTGAAATAGATATAAAACTACTTTGAATATCGTATACTCATAGTCAATTCCTTAGACCTAGCGTAGGCTATCGAAGCCTATCTTTAGTATTAGTACTGCAACTGTTAAAAGACTCGTTTAATATATTTATGTTAATTAAACTAGGGTCGATATATTCGACATAAACAAATGAGTGTCCTTATTTCGAGAAACATAAAGCATCCGTACAAAGGTTTAACTTGTGTTAACGATTCTCTTTTTGTTTGGCCAAGGCGTGACCCGACTCAGACTTCTGTGGATAGCGGTCGGCTTACACTGTAACATAATGCTTATTTTAAATACTCTGTTTTTTTAATATGTTAAAAAAACGGTGAAAGAGTTAATTAAATTAAATTATATTGGATTATGCAATGATCTTAACTGGCTGAAAATCTATACTTCTATACTAATATTATAAAGAAGAAAGATTTGTATATTTGGATTTATGTGTATTGAAATAACTCAAATTCTACTGGGCCGATTTTAAAAATTCTATCACCATTAAAAAGCTACTTTATCATTGAGTAACATAGGTCATGTTATTTAATATTTTTTTATATTCCTCGCGGGCAAAGTCGCGAGCAACAGCTAGTGTTAAATAATAAAAAAACCTTAACCTTAAATAAAAGTATTATTAAAGCCTTTTTTCCTGGAATAATTTTCAGGCAAAGGTAATCAAAACATGCAACACAATTTGTAACCATAAATTTTTAATTCCAGTAAAATTTACATGTATTATTTTTGTTATCCATGTAAACCGAGCGTGCAGTATGTACGGTGTGAAATCAGCAATGTGATAAGCTAACGACCGTTTCTTCAGCGGGATTCCTCTCGTCCTCGCGGTATCAATTAAATGGACCGCCGCAATCTCGCCGCGAATGCAACGTTCGACTTTTTTAATTAATGTCTTTTTAAAACATTCACGCGCTCTACGTGCGCTAGCCTGACGCCTAATCAAAAGGTAACCAGTTGCACTTACTGTTAATGATGTGAAGAGAAACTCAATGTGTTTAAATCCAGTACAATTGTTATTTATATAATAGGAGGCTATAGAGCATAAGGTAAGCATTCTTTATTGTAACAATGCAATAATGCGTCTACTTTCTGGTCAAGGTTATATAATTTTTAGATAAGCATTTGTTTAATAAAACAACTAATATAACGATATATGTTACATTTAATTTTTAAATACATCTCTCAACAATAACTGCTATTGTTAATATTAATTCAAACGTCCGCTCCCTATGACAGTTGCGTATCGAGTGAGCCAATCTCGCGATAACCGTGGTCGCTTGTGACGTTCCGTTGCACGCAGACGTCGCGATGTGTCATAAGTCATGACTCACGACAGTTGTTACAGTGCTTTGATAATCGGAACGTACACAAGTCTATGAAATGTTCCATATTAAAATGTTAATAAAACTTAGACCCGCGTAAACTTAGTATTTATGACACTAAACAATTACTTTGGAGTTTTTTCGAGTTAAAGACAATATACATTTAGAAAACTGCGTCTACTGACTGTCGTCTCTTTTAAGTTACAAAAAAAAAAATGGTGTGTGTCATTTAAAATTGAGAGAGCGGGACAGATAGAGGTATCTATCACATTAATATTGCCGTAGCACTGAGCTGTTATTAGATAACTGTAGTGGCGTTATAACAACTTGAAAGTAAAAGCTTAACTTAAGCCGACATTTACTTATATCAAATCAAATTGTTTGTTAAAGGGTTCAACATCCTCAACGGTGCTCGGTGATAAAGGCACCAGAGACCAATATGCCCTTTTAAAATATTCCGAACGTTTACAAAATTGTAATTTTAAATTTAGAATAAAGGATCCTATAACTCTCGTGGATTCCCACAGGGAGCGTTGACAGGCAATGATTTAAAACCTCTTTGCTCCTTAATTATTACGAATCTCGAAAATGTCGACGTCTCCCTCTAACCTTTGTGTTTGTGATGCGTAGAAGTGTTGCTATCTCATCGGATAGAACTACGTGGTGTATAGAGACATCTTTTACCGCTGATTTATTAAACATCGACGAGAAATGTTATCGATAATGTTTACTTTAGGAATTAGTGGTTACTATAGAACGGATACCGATTTATGTCTTCGGGTTAATTTGATATGGTAATCACAAATGTGTTTTATAATTTACAAGTCCAATGGTAATACAATTCCGTTTCGGTTGTATTTTAACATAGAGAAATATTTTGTTTACTATACTTAATAGTATATTTGTGTTAACAAAACGTTTGTTATATGATACGTTTTTGAATGTCCCTTGTCTCGTAAGTAAAGTTTATTCAAGTTATATTATCTTATTCTAATTGTTATCACCGCTTTTAGACTACGATGTAATTTTTTTTTTTATAAAATAAAGTGGCAAACGAGCACGCGGCCACCTAAAACCGCCAAAATGGCGAAGCGACCGCTGCCCATAGACATCCGCAATTGCGGATGCGTTGCCTACCCTTATACGACGAAGGAGGAGACGCATATGAAGAGGATATTTCCCCTTCTTATGCATCTCCTCCGCCGTCAAATTTACTTCCTCTTCCCATCCTCTCCTTATAAAAAAAGGGTGGTAAAGAGAAAGGGACTAAAATTAGGCCTCCGGCACCACACTCATCAGACGAAACACGGAATTGCTTCCATTTCACGCCTGTCTTCTGTGTGGTCGTGGTATTACACCGGGCGAGCCGGCTCAATCGTGCTAAGATGTTAAAGCGGGCACTACCACTGTTTACACTGTATCAACGCTTTTAAACTACGATGTAATTTTGATCCTTATTCTGATTAAAGTGAACTTATTTTAGCTTTCATTTTTTGTACTATCAATCCTTTAAGCACCAAACGTATAATTTACTTCAAAGTAAGTTCAAAAACTCTAATGTTGAAAAGTCAAGGTTTTTGACCCCTAGACATCTGTCAGTATACGAGTTATTCGGACATTTCTTTAATCGGGCAATAGGGTTGTAATTTTTTTCACCGTTGGCCGGGCACAGGTCACGGTGATCTACCCCCGGGGTTGCCCCACGTGCCATATTGTGAAACGGTTGTCCCGGACAGATGTTCGCCCCAAAATAAGCTTTTAATTGCCCCAGGTGAGTTATGCGTTGTTTTGTTTTCGGTCGGTTTACGAGCCGCCTCACCACCTTTATATCGATAGATTGTCTATTATTTTTTATTTATTTAATTGTACGAGATATTTAACGTGGAAATGACGTGTACAAGGATTTAGTTTTGGCAACCTGATGAATTATTTACCTATTTAAAGCCAAAGTTTGAAAACTAGACTTTGAGATTTCTAGTGAGACCAGTGTAGTATAATAAACAATTTCAATTAATATTTGTTAGTTTTTCTCCTATAGTAGCCCCCGTAGTAGAGAAAGTAAGGAGTAAAAGGTTAGCATGGTATGCATGTTATGAGGATGAATCGCATGTTACAAGGAGAACGTTAGTTATGAGTGAAGGGTACATAGGTAGAGGTAGACCTAGAAGGAGATGGATGGACATGATCAAAAAGGGAGTGATGACTGAGATGACGTATGATAGAGTTATGTGGAGGACAAAAACCTGTTGCGCCGACCCTATGGGAGTAGGATAAGGAGGTGATGATGATGATGATTAGTTTTTCTCCTAATTAAATACAAATCATTTAACATCTATGCTACTGGTTTCTTTTTAATTAAATTAAATAAAGTTAAGTTATAAGTTAGCTAAGATTGTAACTAGAGTGTCGTGACTGGGTACTATTAAGTGAGCAATCAGTTGAACCGACTTGAGAACCGTTATCGACTTTTGTACCCACCTCCTAAATTAACCTTTGTTATTGTTACTTTTGTCACTGACGGAATAATAACATCTAAGGGTCCGTACACACAGAGTTGAACAGAATTTTTTCGTAAATAAATCGGTTTGATATACTTCGTCGATGATTTGTTTCGATCGTATAAAGCTAAATTATGTATGAACGGTACCTAAGAAGTCTTGTAATTAATTCTAGTAAATTGGATAATTTTAAATTAGTCTATAATTAAATTTCTTTTTAATCACACTTTGCTGATGCAGATGTACAAAAAGATAGACAATTTTATCTCTGCTTTTTTAAAAGAAAGAGCGAGATAACAGTATGTTTATTAAGATGTTCTTCAGCAATCGAAACAGTAACATATGCCCTCTTTATTCTAAAATACTTTCCACCACTGAGCTTTTTGTCATTAAATTGTAATTTATTACATTTTTTCTTTTAAAATATCATGACCACGGTCACACTGTTTTAAACCTGATTTGCATAAACATTGTAATAAAGGATTTACATAAATATGTCACAAGAAAAAAACACGCAACCGCTAGAAAAATTACCCTTTGGTAATGCAAGTGGAAAACCTTACTTGACGTGTGAAACAAGAAAACAAATGAATACATTGAAAGATAAATTACAGGTATAAATAACCTAAAAGATAGAAAGCCTTACCAGAAGAAGTTAAACAGTGGTTAAATGCATTTTATCTTAAACATGCGCCAACTGTTTTATACCTTGACTAGCGAGCGGGGAAGATATTTGACAAATCATGTCTTGACGAAAAATAATAAAATAATTATATCGAAAATAATATGGTAAATAAACCACGTTGACGTATAATAATCAGCGTCGGTCAGAGTTAAAACAAGTTTTTAACTAAACAGTGTCTTACTATATTTTTTGGGGTAATACTCGTACATATAAGTTTGATGACTAATCGAGAGCCTATTATTTAAATATTTTTATAGCTTAAATAAGTACGTTAAAATCTTGTCATAAGAACACGTCTATTGGCTTTATAATATATTTTTCTAATTGCGAAGAGAGAAAGAGATGAATGTATTGCGTGAAAGGTGACCTGATTAGGAAGGGTGCGATGAGTGCGACGTATGATAGAGACGTATGACATAAACCTGGTGCGCCGACACTTCGGGAGTAGGATAAGGAGGAAGATGAAGTGCAATAAAAATAATTTCAAGTTCGCTATACGAGTTTCATATTTCTTTTCTGGCTTTCACTTCTGGTTTGTGCTTCGATAATTGAAGGTTACATATAATGCGTGATTATTTGTCTTTGAAACGTTTATTGTAACATTCGTAGCATGTACGTCAATACTCTTTGATTCGTTATTAAAGACATAATTATAAGTAATTAGATGAGACGCGTGTTAGTAAGTGAAAGTAGTCATAACTGCATTCTTTATTTCCACTTAGAGCGCCCATACACGAAATGTACAGTATCCACTTCAAGCAATCGGTATTGATAACGGCGGTTCGTGTATTGCAGAATAATAACTTACGTTGTTTTTTTTTAATAATCGTTTAACCATTCCAACTAAGCTCTAGGCTTGTGCTAGGATATGGTTTACGACAATAGTCGAATGGCAGGATTCGAACCCTCGACCGGAACATCGGTAGTCCATACCCCAAACCATGAGGCTATTGGCTCTTGAATCATGCTTCTATCTTACAACCTCACAAAAATGTATTTCAATAGATTACGAGTATGAATTTAAAACTAGCACTCTAGTATAGAAATTGTCATATTCAATTTAAAAGTAGAAAATAAAAAAAAACAATTCATCCATAGTCGGCGACATAATGGCGATCATACGAGTGATAAGCCCACCTCACCTCCGATTAGTGAGGTATCTCACCACGTTATCGATTAATCTTTACGATTACCGGCACTATCCCGATCTTCGAAACTCGAAAAACAATAAATCGAACTTCTATAAATAAATAATAGATGGCACTGTAAATAAAAATTAAAGATTCGAAGTCGATAACCGGTTGAAATTTATCGACACCTGTTCACATTTGCAGATAGTTAAGTGCATCTTTAATTGCATGTTTAAATTGGTAAAATAAAGTTATCTACGCCTTTTGTCCTGTCTTAAAGTACACTATTTATTAACACGTTTAATTATCATAAAAATAATGCAGACTTGTTAAGATTCGATTGATAGGAAAGTAATGGAAATGTTAACGGCCCGAGACATGTATAACGCTTATGCGATATTTATGTTCATTTATTGTATTGGAATTCGTACAATATTTTAATCTATGCTACCGCAGACAACTCAGCAAACATTATTCTCTGTTTTAATAAAAGTCCTTAAAGTGTTATATACTAATTTCATATATGATTTTACTGAACCTAGCTATTATTTGTTTGAATTTATTATTAAGATTTTCAAATGATACTTCAAAAGGCAAATAAAAATTTATTAGAATTGAATGACGTATTTGCTATTGGATTTCTACCATGATAATCGTTACATTTCGAAGCGCGTATCGACTATCGATAATGGCATCTCGGTACGACACTACCGGCCACATGTCGCATCACACGGCACAGTAATTGGCCACTCGGGCCGCGGGACTTTGCGACTGTTGTTTTTTTTTTATTACTACTGTATTTTAATATCGCGAATATTATGTTACAACTGTGACATTGTTTGTTCAAAAATAATATAAATATGAATATTTGATTAAAATAAATGTATCTTAAAATAACATGTTACAAACTTATTCCACAATGCAAGTAGGTAATAAACATTTCAACGCTATACATAATATTCACTTAAGATATATTTTGTGTTTATAGGCAAACAAAATTGCACCTTAATGAAATGAATTTAAAGTTCAATGTCAATTGTACAGGCAACCCTCAACGCAGCTTCCCTATTCGAGATTTGATTTGTCATATTATGAAACACGCCTATTTGCAATACGATACCATGTTAGACTTAATTCTATTTTCTACCTTACTATAAAGCAATATAGATCATTATCGTATGTTATTCTACTGTAGGTACATTTTGCATGCTATAAGATAGATGAAAATTTTTACATAGACTTTCGTATATTTTCGTAAATATGTTTGACTATGGTATAAGTTTTTATTTAACAGTTGTTTTTGTTTGATCAAATCTTGGTTATCCACATTGTCCTGCAAGAAAATTCAAATATTCAATTTATTTTGTAAAAGTGTTGAGATTTCAGTATTTTTTTTCTGTATTTCATATATTAATCTGTATTTGAGGTTATCCTGTTTTTAATAGCAATAAAACATATCCGTTTGTTTGCAGTGGTCATGCACAAGGAGAAGGAGGAGATGCTCGCTCATCGCCGGGATCACGCGCATTATGACCACGCTATGCCGGACGGCGAGATGTTCTTACAGGTACACCAAGATCCCACAGCTCCCAGACATGCGTCATGTTTACTAAGAACCAGAACCCTTATATATAAAGTTATTGTAAAGATATTTAAGTATATAAGTCATAGTAAAGATATTTAACTACACAACAATAAATCGAATCGTAAGCATACTATAAAATGAGTAAACACTATCCAAATGCTTCTGTTTCAGTTGAGGCTATTAAATTTTAGTTCGCCTCTTATCTTTTTTAGCAGCTATTACGTTGAGACGATAAATTAAAACGGATTGTTCGATAATAAATCAATATCGAACGCCGAAGCCATAAATAAGTGCAGGCTACAGACCCGTACTTAATATTTCACGATTTCGACTTACTGTAAGCTAGTTTCCACTGTCTGGTACGGCACGATATCATTAATAAAGTATTTATAATGCATTGTTATTAACTTTTAAATAAAATAGTATTATAAAAATGTCCAGTCAGTTGATTTCACAAATATTTTTGAATTTATTCTCCGATATAGGCACGTTGTAACATGATGGTTTCCTTAACCGTAAGCACGTCGAGTAAATTATCTGCAGATGAAAATCGAATAACACTTTGGTACACTGTAGATGAAGTCATGTGCTTAACCAGAACTACCGATGCTCAACGAGATATATTTGAAAAAAAATTTAAACTATCTTACCGTCCGACATTGGAAACAGATCCGTTATGTCTTACGAGTAAGTCACGTCGTAAGTCAGGCGCGTGTCGCCCGGTTCTCGGGAAATCTCAAAGAAACTTACCAAAAACATTTTGCTTTATTACTTCGCCAAATCTTTTGAATTCTATTGCCACTTTAAAATTCATTTGATATAATAGTAGAAACACAAATCCTTATGCCAAAAAATAACCGAATAGAGAGTCTGTTATAATTTTTAATCTGTGCAAAAATAAACCAGCTGTTCTTATTCTATGCAAAAAACATGTTCTAAATATATTTGAACGTGTGGCTGAATTACGCCTGTCAATTGTTTTTGTTTTAAATAATCTTCTGTATATTTCAGGCTCTCAATGGTTTTCTGATGATCCTAACATGCGAGGGGGAGGTATTCTTCGCGACGCACAGCATTGAAAGCTACCTCGGTTTTCACCAGGTTTGTGAACTTTTATTAAATTATGACTAAAGATAGCTAACCAGAGACGTTGGACGATCACGCTTAGCGCTGATTTAAATATAGTATGATAATTCTCACTAAAATCTACACTACCCTTAGTGTACCCCAAATTTTATTAATGATGTCGACATAAAGAAAGTGAAGCCCGCTCCACCGCTTATTTCTAATTGACAGTTTTAATTAAACAGTCCGAATCCTTAGTTAAAACTGTTAGGAGTAACAGTCGGTAGCAAGCTTATTACATTACAGAACGTGATTACAAGTAATAATAATGTTTAAAAATATACAAGTCCTTAATTCTTCGTAATAAACAAACGCTTTATTCCATCTAACACGCGTGTAGCATATTTTCTCTTAATTAATTATAACATTTTGGTTAAAGTAAAAAATGACCCAATTTCCCGTATAAATGATAGCGCGTTGTAATCAACAAAAATATATACCAACCACGGGGACGTTTTCGAAACAAACCCGCCGCGCTAGCACCATAAAAATATTAATTACAGCGATAAGTGTACTTAAAACGACTTTAACTTTCATTAAACTACCCTCCGTTTATCGAAAGTTCTTTTTTTTATCGCACCCTTATCGCCAAATGGAATATAACTGCTAAAAACTGCGTTACCATTTTCAGCCAGTTATTTCATGGCTTTCGTTTATTTTTCCTTTGTTCTATATCGTTAATGTTTTGTTTGTTTAACGTGTTAATTGGGATACGGAATTATAGCGTTATATTTTATATCAAAGCCGTGCGCAGGTTTGCCGATGGCCCATTAACACCTGTGTCCCACTCTCGTTTTCTCAGTCCAGTCAGTTAAGGTATGACGTCATGCGGCCATTGGCAAAGCTATGCACAAGTAAATAAATTTAAAAAACAATGACACATGTAATTGGTAAAACATTTTAGTAATTTTAAAGTTTGTTTTGATTTATACTAGTCAATTTGTCTCTATTTTTGTGTGTTCTACATTATGTACTTACCCGCAAGCTCAGAATAACATTGTACATTTATCATTTTTTGTTGTAAGCGAGACATTACATTTTTTATGAGAAAAAGTATGTTTGAACCTAACACAATCCAAACTCGTTCAAAGCATTCGCGTATAAAATACTAAAGAAAAAGACAATTAAAATGTTGTAAAAGAACATTGCGGTTATGTTATAAATGATTCATAGTAGAGTTGAATGTTGAATAACTTTTCGTACAAAAACACACACTTCGATGAAACGTTCAACAATAGACAACCAAATATGGATGTAATGTTTATTATAGAGTTTTTTAAACAAAGGTCAATAAAATTACAAATAGATTAGATATGTTATAGCCTCACTAATAAAATAGAAGTGTACACACATTTTAATTGATATTTAATTACTCTTAGAAATGTCGTTAAGCGATTACAATAAGTCGTAATTAAAACTTAAACAAAAAAGGAGACGGATAATATTTGTAATTTCGGAAAATACCACCAGGTACCATCCTCACCATCTCGATGGCTGGCATTCCACAACCGTGCGGTTTTCATGGGCGTCGTTGACCACCTTGGTGTTCACGCCAAACGTTTGCCCCCTTTTTACTATAAAAAAATAAAAATTAAAAAATCTTCACAGGACATAACATTTGGGGTATTTTCAAATATTCACGATGCGTGATTTTGTAACTTCTTTTTTATTATACTAGCTTTCGCCCGCAACTCCAATCCCGTGGGATTAAAAAAAAGGAAAGTGAGTAGTCTATGTGTTCTTCCAGACTATCTACATCTATATCAAATTTCATCGAAATTCAGTCGTTTACGCTACAAACTCTAACGAACATCCATCCATCTAAACTTTGTCATTACTTAAAGTATGATTGTAGAATATCAGTAAGACACCGTAGAATTCTACTCTAGTTTTTTCTAGTCTCTATTTTGTCAAATCGAATTAAAAAGAGATATCAATATTTATTATCAGTGTAACAGCAATGGAACTCTACGTTTACAGTGTTACAATTTCATTTTTTTACCTAAATGTCAGTCGCACCGTTGATGCATTGTTTAAAATAAAATATGCAACCTCTTTCTTGATGTTTTTATTAACAGTAGCATTATAGAAGAAGAAAAAAGTTGACAATCGATGACATCATACCACTGACCTCTAAATGGACAGGCTATAAGCTGTGGCATTCTGTGTCTATTCGATTTTCGCCATTTTGACTCTGATTGTCATCAAACTTATAGCCTCATATAACTAACATCAAAAGGCGCTTTTTAAGTTATAACAATGCAAAAACTATTATTTTCAAACAAAAGACTATCTATTTACATATTCCTTTTAATGTTATAGACTTTTATTACCTTGTAACATAAAAAAAACTGCACTTATAATGTCTATCATTAATAATTGCCCTTCGCATAGCAACTAATAAAGTCACAGTGAAATATTACTATCAGAGTTATAAAACCCCAATTTCTCCACAAATCCGACCCCACGCTATAAAACTTTCAGACGAATACAAACGTAGCTGTATAAATTTTATTTTCCTACCCCCCTGTTCTAAGTCGCCTTTGTTTTGTGTAACGAATAATACAGTTACCTGAACTTAAGACAAAGATTAAAAAAGAAACAGATATTCTACTAGTAATGATTTAGAATATTATACCTTCATCTAGTTTCACGATAAAAATTAAAGTCTCCACGTTTGCTTCTTTACAAAATCATTTCGATATTATCCAATACTAATTTTGGTAATGTATATGCCTAGTTTTTTTTTAATAAAATTCACAATATGCATTTTGAGATGTTAAGTATCACATTTATTTTATTTTGTTTTTGATATTAATGAACCCTCAAATATTTAACTAGTTATATTGTATTTTTAAAATTCAATTATGTTAAGCCTAAGAAAGATAAAACTATTCCTTGTTTAATACCTAATAGCGACTCTGCTAGTTTATCTTTGTCCGTCACCGCAGGGGTGAGTCGCGATTAAACAAATCGATTTGGAAATCATTAAATCGAGCCGAGCCACTCGCCACTTCCTGGCAGACGCACGGCACGCGCTCGATCACCGATAGGTAAGGGACCGTATACATACATTTTCATTGTACCCTATAGATAGTAATGTAAGACAGCTGGAATAGTTCTAATCGTCTATTTAAAACAAAAGTCGATAAAACAAAACACTACAATCTTACAGAGACATCTACTGGCACTAGATAGCTTAGCTAGACACTAACAGACTATTATAACAATTAACAGACAAATATTAGTACAAATTTTGCTTATACTCAGTTTATTCCTAAGTTAAACTTTATACCGCGTTAATTTGTATTACTATAAAAGTCCCAAAAATTAAGAAAAACCATCCTTAAAATTACTTGTATTTTGGACAAGAAGTGTTTTCTGTAAGTACGTTAATTAATTCCTTCAATTTGGTTCTAAAACACCACGTTGCATAGATAGTTAAATTCACCGCAACTCGGTTCAATTATACAATATCGAACCCATTATGGAATCATAAACTAGATCAATACCGGCGCCACCTGGTGCGGAGCTTTCAGACTACACGTTTGGGGTCTGCGAAATAAGTAAAAAGTCATAAACAGAGGGGTGATATAATGGGATTCTCCGCGGTGCTCATTGACCATTAATTTTAAAGCTGAATTTAAAGAATATTAGAGCGGGCGCACACCTTTGATTAAACTATAGCACAACTGTTGTGATTGTCGATTGTTTCGCAGTCAATTCAACTGTTTAGCTGCACAACTAAAAATTCAGAGGTGTGCGCACCTCCATATAAGCTCATAGGTAGGTTTAATTACATGTGTGCGCACGATTGTATATAAAAGCATAACATTAAGTTAAAATAACATAGTCTTACTGCCAATCCTTGTTTACGTACCACAGACTGTACAGAACAACAGACTAACAACTACAAACCACGAAGTCAAACGTTTAAATTATACCAAGTTAGTCTGTGCACTTAATAAATTACAAAAATAACACGAACAAATCAAAACGACTTCCAAAAAACAATAGAATAAAGAAACAAATAATTGTCAAAAACAATGCCTCATCAACAAAACAATGTTTCCTACCATAGCAACAATGTTCGACCCCGGAACGCGGGCTACCAAAAGCAATTACCCAACAAATCATCCTCTGACGTTTATGCCAATGCAATATGTTTGTACCCACATCCTACCAGAACCCCATTTTATCTACGTAAAGCTCACGAAACATTTTTATATCCGCATGATTCATTTACATGACAGCTTTGTAAAACAGGGGGCCAAGTATAGTACCCTGAGGGATCCCTATTGATTATCAATTACTTTTGTACTTGCATCATTTGTTGTCAGCGCGTTATCCGCATTATTTACTCCAGCTTTTGTTACATGACGTGTTTAATTTATCTATCAAACGAATGCAAGGGAATATGTACCTTATACTATAGGATAAAGGTTGTCAATAGCTTCTAAATCCAAAATTAACATGTCTGTCTTCGTTACAGATGATTTTGTAATGATGGAGCACGAATTGATTTCTAGGGTTATCGATGGTTTATTGATTTACGGTTCATTCATGACTTGCTCTTTTTACGCTTTTCGATGATTTTCCCTTGCGGTTATGAACCGTTTAACTCGTTACTTTGATTGATTTAGAAATAATTCTGTTAATTACTTCCTCATTAGTATTGATAAACAAATAGTTTACGTACCGTGCAGTTTTAAAGTTTGTATTATTAAATTCATTTCAGACATGATTTCTATGCCTCCAGCTCGACTATAACTACGACTTCCAGCCTTTCAGGCTGATAGAAATGTATGGAAGAGCAGCACATACATGTGACGACTCTCCATAGGGACAAGTGCAAGTTGATGATGATGATGTATAATTAAATTCCCTTTTTCCTTCTCTTCCAGTCAGACATAGTCCACCAGTCGGTGTACGAGCTGGTGCATTCAGAAGACAGGGAGGAGTTGCAACGGCAATTATTATGGAACTCCTTCTTATCACCGGAATCTAGCAATCTAACCCTTCAAGATGTTCTCAGACCAGAAAGAACTCATCTTCTAGAAAGAAGTTTCACCGTCCGATTTAGATGTTTACTAGACAACACTTCTGGATTCCTGGTACGTATTAAATAGACAATTAATAAAAAGGCCAGTCTAATAGTTATTCAATAAAAAAATCCGTGTCACCGTAAAAATATAGAAATTTGCAACACCATTCTTTATCTAAAACGCGACAAAAAAACATTTCTCTCAAACCAAACTACACTTACATTTCGTAATCAAAATAAATTTGTTTATTATTTATTTAACAGAGGCTCGATATTCGAGGTCGTATTAAAGTTCTCCATGGTCAAAACAAGAAGACCGAAGAGCCTCCACTAGCGCTGTTCGCAATCTGCGCTCCGTTCGGTCCGCCGAGTCTGCTAGAAATACCGCAGAAAGAAGTTATGTTCAAGAGCAAACACAAACTCGATCTATGTCTAGTCTCTATGGACCAAAGGTAAGTATAACTGGTGTGAAATATAGGACAAATTGTTAGCTATTTTGCAACTGAAAATGAGACTTATAAAAAGAACAAAACGTTCTTTAGTAATTTGTTTATGCAATTTTAATTTTAGATTTCTTTTCAATAAATCAATTCCGAATACACAACATATTGTTTGAACTATGTATTTATTACAAAATATTCCCGATATTTTTTTGGGATTAAACGGAGTTGAAAATGGTATAACCATCGATTCTGATTGGGATATAACGGCCTGTGAGCCTCTCATACCAAACAGGATACAACATGAGCGGGTGGAACGGACGAGGCATAATTTTAACTATCAATTATTTTTTTGGTCGAAACCGAATGCTCCGTACAAAATGTATAATTGTCAAACAAGAGAGACGGCGTGGCCAATTCGTTTATTGATACTTTGTGATGTTATGGGTTTTTGATGCTTGAAAACGATCGGCACGGACTGTTACAAGGCTTAAAAGAATTTCAATGTTTAATATTATTTAGACGTAGTTACCACAGGTCGTTTTTATACCATAACTATGGTGTACCGTATTGTATTATGTTTTACCATGTAATATAACGTCCTGTCATAGAAATTTGAAATTTGTCCCACCATGGAGTTCAAACATATGATCTGCTTTCACATATTTTGATGTGAACATCCACATTCGCACAATATATTGAGATATTTCCGACATCGGTGTAAATGCCTGTTATATGAAAATGTAATTTAATTAGGTATTATTTCTTAAGACCAAGACTCTCATCATTAATTAACAAACGAACAAGGACGCCAAGATATGAGTGTAGTGGATTGAGCAGTGCTTAGAATTGTGGAATCCTCTAGACCTCTTCATATAATGTAATTGTATTTTAGGGGCAAGATGTTGCTGGGATACACGGACGCCGAGCTGGCCAACATGGGCGGCTACGACCTCGTACACTACGACGACCTGGCGTACGTGGCGAGCGCACATCAGGAGTGTAAGTGTATCTGCCACCTAAAAACTCTGTTTAAAACGTACTCCGATAATAAATTTACAACATCGTGAACTTATTTCAGTGTTAAAGACTGGTGCGTCGGGGATGATCGCGTACCGTTTCCAGACCAAAGACGGCCAGTGGCAGTGGCTGCAGACGTCTTCCAGACTCGTCTACAAGAACTCTAAACCAGACTTCGTTATTAGCACTCATCGACCACTCATGTGAATAGCAATATATTTATTTCTTAATGATAAGAATGTGTTTGTCTACCATTTCCTCAATTTTCACTATTTACTTTATGATTTCAGGGAGGAAGAAGGAAGAGACCTTCTAGGAAAAAGAACCATGGATTTTAAAGTGAGCTACCTCGATACAGGTCTCACGAGTCTATATTTCTCCGAAACCGAACAGCTGTCGGGATGTGAGTCCACAGTGACCACTCCGCCGCGAGCCGCGAGACGATACAAGACTCAGCTCCGCGACTTCCTCTCGACTTGCAGGAACAAGCGCAGAGTTCCTTCTACTCCCGCTCCTCCTCCGGTTGACTACCTCGCCGCTGACGTCGCCGCAGCGTATACTAACCTCAACGGAGCATACACCGGCCCTTACGGGGAATACCCTCCCGCACCCGCATTGCATTACGCGCCTCCTCCATTAGATGATAGATTTTTAGCAGCAGACAACCTCTTTCATCAATATAAACCTCTCCCCTACCACTATACTCCTTACGCGCCCAATGGCTTCCTAGAACCGGCGCCGCCCGGGTACGAGGTGCCGCCGTACCACAGGCCACCTTCGAGAGAATACACATATGTGGACAGTACCGGTCGGTATATGAGTCCGGTGACTGGTCAGGAGAGGAGGTCTCCCAGCGTGGTGGCGGGGCCCAGCCCGGGCGGGTCCAGCGGGTCAACGGAGCAGGAGAGGCTGCAGCCGCAGCCGGCGGAGATGCCGCGCCAGACGGTGCTGATGTGGGGCGCGGGCGGCACAGCGCAGGAGGTCCCCGTGGAGTACTCCCCGCCGCAGGTTTGGCGCTACCAGTCACATTATCACACCGCTGAAGCGACTCAATGAGTAGATATTATTATTTATGCAATTTAGTATCGATTGATAGACCTACATTTTCTTGTTTCTATTTCAATAACGGATCCTAGAGATGGACGGGGAAGAAAAATAGTTACCATGGTCTTGACGAGCAATAATAAAAAAAAAAACATTTATAATTATAATGTAAACTTAATACAAAAATGAAATTGTTGTAAATGAAATGTAATGAAACGTTCAGTAAAATTTAATTGTATAATTAAAATTTCCCTCGTCAAACTGCCGTCTCAAAGTAGGTCTGGTTAGACTAAAACAGGGTCTTTTCATTATCACGTTTGTAGATATCCTTATGTACATTTATATCGAAAGTATTCAAAATAATTATCGATTTTATAACATAATAGTCCATTTTATAGTTAATTATTATTAAATCACGCGATGCAATCACACACGTATATTAGTAATTTTGTATATAATTCAATTTTTAATGATAATAAAAGCTTGGGCTTTGTGTTACAGTTATCACCGAGTGTTCGCTTTATAATGAAATGAAACGAAGCGTTCCAAATTTAAAAACTTGTTTCATTTATTTTTTTAATGAGTTCATTTACTTTTTTAATGAAATCATATCAACCGTTCAACATTCAATCAAGATTGTAATGAGATTTATTTTCCAAAGGTCAATGAAAAATAAAACAAAATTTATTATTTTTAATTATTTATCGAATTATTAGCGAAATAGATCGCTTCGTTTTATTTTCAGTATTAAATTATAGTTATTTATATTATTAAGAATTTTTCATATATGAAGAGTTTAACATATCAGTACTTCCGTTAAGCATACAAATTAAGTGCGATTGTCTTCATAACTTAATATAAACTCGATGTACATATATTTATAAAAAAATACCAAATCTTTGTTTTTATGGCTATGAATTTTACAATCATTAAAATCTTTCTGACATTTCTATACATTTAATTCAAATTTCACTATGATAGTTATGGGGACAATTGCATAATACATTGCCAAGCCAACGTCTCTGAGCACTTTCTGTACATACACCTCGCGTGCCTTCAACACCTACATATCAAATATTAAAAGTATATTCCATTGACGATATATCCATGTCTGTAATCGTTTGTAAGATATAATATAATGCAATTACTTCTTGTTTCATTATCAATAATTTCAATGGCACTGCAAGTTAATCTTCCAAACCAATTGGATATTTGAATCATTTAACATATTTTTTACGACTTTATAACTTAATCTTAAAGTTAATTACTTAAGTTGGGCGACCGCGAGGGCGCAGAGAAATGTCGCCCAAAACACACGAGTTAAAACAAGCTACTAAAATTTCTTAATAAAAATGCTCTGAAATATGTATTATAAATATTGTTATAATGTTAACGATAATTATGGATTCGTCAATGGATATATTTAACATTAAATAACAGATTTTAACATGATATCCATTGTGCTACAGTGAGGCGGCGTTGGCAGGCAATCCGGAGTGCGGTACTCTCGCCGATTAATTTTAAGCATAGATTTAGACTGTATTGTTAAGAACAATAAAGTTGAAATTCGTTTATCAAATACCATTAGCCCTTGACTCCATTCGGAATAAAAAATCTTAGTAATTAGGCTCTTCCAGACTATGTAACACATCCGTGTTAAATTTGCCGTATATCTTAAACGGCCTTATGGATCTCGCTGAAATTTAACATATCATAGAATATAATCTAGAAGAACACGGGCTAAGTTTTTTAATTCCTGGCAGATAAAGTCTCGGGCGACATCTAGTTAGAATATCTATTATTATTATTTTGGTAAGTTATATTTTTATCCAAAATTCACACATACTGATGCTTTAAAAGTTATAATTGTTTCTGAAACGATTCAAATTTTTGTTACCAGCAATTACCTAACAATAAAACTCTACATTGATTAATTTTATTCTTTATTGTTCTTCGCAATACAGATTTTAAAATTGTCTTCTCACTGTATATTTCTTAAAATTGTATTATTCATACGGGTTATCCGATATTCTACACGTACGTCGTACTTAGAGTCGGTTATTGGTCACTATCCCTTAGTGAAGATTTCTCATACAAGGAAGTGATCATTAACAACGCTGAGTCGCACCTAGAGTCGTTAAGTAACTCTTCTTCCAAACACGAGTAAGTGTATTGACTAAATTGTTTCTGAGGATTTAATAAATTCGTAATAAAAATTTTAAAAACTTCGCCAGATGAAAATAATTGATAAAAAAGGGAATAAAATAGTAACTAAAGGGTCTTTTTTCAATTATTTCTTTAACAGTATGTTTTAAGTATTGATTATATAAAAACATACTAAAAACATATTAAACAATGTTCTTTGTCTACTTCTTCAAAATGGCGACGTAGCTCACATTATTAAACTGCAATTCTTATTATATTACAAAAAACACAATTATTCAAAAAAAATATCCGATTTACTAGTTTGTAATTCGCAAAATTGTGATGTAATTTTCTATCCACGATATTCCTTTTCATAATTATAGATAATAATTAAAAAGTTTGCTCGAATGTAATAATAGTAAATGTAAATAAATAATTAGGGTAGACGCTTTATTACGAATAAATATTCGTATATATAATGAATTATTCATAATTATTTAATTGAACATATAATTAAGATGAAGATATCAATACAACTTCTGTATTTATTTTAGCATAGTGTTATGTAATTAAAAGAAAATCAAATAAATTTTTCAAGCCACTGATTCTATTTTGTTTCATTATTGTTACTACACTACACATAATTCTAACACAAAAGAATTGTAAAAGAAAAATTAAGGAAACCGAGAACTTTCAAACTAATAAACAAAGCTAAAAGAACGAAAAGAATCCTGTTCTTTAAAAAAGCGCCATCTATTGTTACATACATATAACAATTATTGTGTCAACAATTTTATTAAGCTAAAGCGTCAAGTTGAAAAATGTGAACAGAAAATACTTTAACTTTTTACTTTTATATAACTCTAAATAAAATTATTATCATACTAATAACAAAACAGAAACAAACACAAACATATATAACAAAAACTTTATTTAAAAATATATCTGTTAGTGACATCTTACGGCGAATAGCGCTATCACGAGAACGTAAACTTAGACATCATTTCATAAAATCAATCATAGAGGGCGCTGCTTTAAACTTTTATTAAAATGCGTAATGTCCAGTGATCTGTGAATTATCTTCGAACTGAATTATATTATTTTTATGCACTTCTTATCACTCGATGTTTGTAGCAAAATAGTTGTTTGCACAAAGTTATTTTTAAATGTAAAAGTGTGTCGAAACAGTTGAATTACCAACGCCTGTCCAAAACCGTGATTAAGCTGCCATGACTAATTGGAGGCAAAATTTCACTTCTAAAAACACATAACTCGGTAATATTAGAATCACCTACACGGACCAACATCATGGCGTCAAGCAAAGGACGCTTGGTTTGATAATTACTCTCTATACTCGTATGTAGTTCTTTGACTCGATCCATCATTAAGAGTACGATTGCAGCATTTTCTATATCCCTCTTTGTTTAAAATATAGGGGATCAGTTAAAATTGAATGATTTAAATAAAAACACGTCGATTATAAATTGCCATTAGTGAATTATAAAACTTATTTTAAACAAAACGCTAGAAGGAGGGAGTTAAACGTTCTGATCGTTCGATTCAAACCTTGAACCTTAGGTAAGAAGAAAAATAAGAAATATGTAACCTATATATATCTGTAACAAATAATGTTATAATGTTTGTATACAATATTTAAGAGATAGCAGATGAGATTGTTACAGACGAACTGTAAACACAACACAAAAACTACTTGTTTGTATTTATAAATAAACAAACGGTTAATGTGAGAGCAGTATATGCTTCTATGAACACGACATATAATTTAAGAGTTGTATTAACCGCCTCAAATTACTTGAATTTTGCACATTTCAATCGAAGAACCAAGAACAAATGGACAAAGAAGAAATGGTACCCTAGGGATAGTAAAGACAGGACGTCAAATAAAGACACGGGAAGATAACTTACCAAAGAGATGGAGAAGATTAGCTAGGGACAGGGTATTGTAAAAGAATCTAGGGGGGGGGGGGGTATGTCTACGAACAACCTGACAAAACAACTGAAAGCTGAATATTACTTATATTGTTTTAATTTTTTTTACTTTTAAATTTATGTAAAAAAATAGCTTGGAGAATAAAGGCATCTATGTATTTAAACGCTGGCCTAGTGCGGGTTAACTTCACACATATCTTTTCGTAAATTCGTAAATCATGTGCTGGATTTCACAATGTTACTGCCTATAAAATTCGTTTGCTCATCGCGGTAAAATAGTAAAAATAACTAAACATAAAACTATCGGAATTTTTACTTTTGCTATTTGCTATATGCTATTAAGGGTGGCTCCAAAGGTAGAGGAAGACCGAAGAAATTATGGATGGATTGTGTGAAAGAGGACTTGCTTAAGAAGGGAGTGGATTCAGATATGACGGCTGATAGAATTGTATGGACGAGCAGCACTTACAGTGCCGACCCTCCGTAGGGAAAAGGGCAAGATTTTTTTAAAATAATTTATAAGGGTAAGTTGATTATGCTATATGATAAAAAAAAATCCGAATTAATTTCTTAGACGTGTCTGCCAGAATCTGGCTAAAAGCAGACTGGTTAAGATTTTTATTAAATTAATATTTATTAATTGATTTTCTTTATTACAAACAACGTGATAATATTTAGAAAGGTGGTAATATCAACTCTAGATGTCCGGTCACAGTCTATCGGTGGACAGTCATCTGTGGGCCCGCACGCGCACTGCGTCGCCCGCTTTCGCGTCGTTTGTACGTCTGGCTGTACAGATGACAGGATTTTATATATGTGTATACAGATGTTTCTCTAATTTATCAACTTAAGTGTACATGTGCTAAAATGCTGCTCTCCGATGTATTGTGTTACGCCTTTCTGACTGTAAGTATACTTTTTTACTGATATTAAAAAAGGAAATATTTTGTTTTGTATCTAACTCAAAAACTATTTCGATTTCAAAAATTCTTTTACCATTAGAAAGCTAACAACATCTTATTAATTTTATTAATATCACAAATGGGAAAGTTTAGATGGATCTTTGTTATATTTTGCCGCCTACACTACTGAACGGATCTCAATGAGATTTGGCATATAGGGCATAGTCTGGAAGAACATATAGGCTACTTGCTTTTGTTTTTTTTTAAATTCCACGCGTCGCGTCGTGGGTAAAACCTTGAAGGCGATGTTTATTACCAGATTTTTTTTAAATTCCGATCGGATGAAGTCATGAGCTCTAGCTAGTGATATATCTAAGATTCGTATTAAATAATTGAAGGAATGGAAACTACCTATTTAACTACCCTCAGACTGGTTACAGGCAAGAGATGGACGAGTGTATTCCTAAATTTATTGTGTAAATTTTAGGTCTCTTAAGTGTTGTCCACGCAAAATAGGCGCTAGCCATGTAGTAGCGGAAACCGTAGCCCTACGTACATCTCCTAGGTAAATATTTACCTTTTATGAACGTTTAGGTGCCGAGACGACAGGACATAAACCTGTAAGTTCTAAGAATGAATGTGAATGGCTACAAAGGAAGAGGAAGACCGAAGAAAGTATGGATGGATTGTGTGAAAGAGGACATGCTTAAGATAGGAGTGGATTCAGATATGACGGCTGATAGAGATGTATGGAGCAGCATATACTGTGCTGACCCTCCGTAAGGGATAAGGGCAAGTTGATGAACGTTTAGGTGTCATAATATCATAATTTTGCTTTTATCTGTCTAAAAATATTTTAGAATTCTTCGTGTAAAGGGACATAGGTAATACCCATAAAGTTGTTATTAAAGACGCGTTACGGACTTCGATCAACAATACTAAAAATATTGTTTAATATATTAACCTGCGACTTTGTCTACGTAAATAAAAAAAAACTTTATTAGCCGTTTCCAAGATATGTATAACAAATATCCATATTTCCAAACTCTCAATTTTATAATACAGTAAAGTATGATTAGTATGACTGAACTACGATTTGTGTTTGTGAAGGAAATAAAAAGAGGAAGGAAATAAGAAAATGTTATTGAATTTTACAACTAGATGTCGTCTAAGTCTAGGTGGGATTTGAAAAAATAATTTAGTATTTCACTATATTTCCAGACTATATTTTTCCAGGCTACATTCTACTTGTGTGAAACATTGTCTTGTTCTGTTAAATTGTTGTGTCAAACATCCATACATCCATCCCTTAAAAAATTGATTGTATTAAAGAAAATTCGAATAGAACTTTGTCATATTCCTTGTCTATACGCTAAGAATGGCACCTACGTAGACTACCCTAAGTCAAAACTTTTAGATTTACTCCTTTTTGATCGATTTCCCAAAAGAAGGAGGCACTTAATTCGTCTGTATGTATTCGTCTTAACTTTATACATACTTATTTCTATGTAAATATGTTAGTAACGTTATAACAGAAGAATTGTACATTTTTGCTATCTATTTTATGGTCATGTTTAAAGTTTTGTTCTACAAAATTTTTATTTTAAACATAGGACAGTTTACATAGGAACCATAAATTTACAAAACTACATATTATTATAGAAAAATTGTTATTATAAACTGAATACAAATGTAATTAAAAACAATTGGTATTTAAGAAAACAAAAAAAAACATGTAACTGGCTACCGTGGGAAAATTTTCATTTTTATTGTAGAAATATATAAAAATACATCAACTAAACATTTATTATGACTATATATAGACAATGTTTATGTTATCAATGTGAATTATAACATATGTTATTAATTTACTTTTATCTATACAAAATATTATAATAACTGTGAGTATGTTTGTATTTACGCTTGAGACAGAGATATCCTTGGCCCAATCTGAGGGAGAGACATAAACAAGAAATAGAATAGCCTTATAGTCAAAATAATTTGAAAATACAATTATTTATCTACAAATAAAGGCTACAATTTTTTTAGTCAACAGGTCTCCGTTATTCTGAAAAAAAAAATCTTATTTTATATAAGGAAATTTGATTTTTTGAATATCTATTTGCGATAGACGGATTTAAACATTTAAAATGATTACATCAAAATAGTCCAAACTATAGTCTAAAAGCACGCTCACACATTTAACTATAAAATCGCAGAACTGTATAGTCTCGCTATTCCTACGAGCTTATATGGAGGTGCGCACACTACTCTATTTAGCTGTGCATCTAAACAGTAGAATTGGCTGTGAAACAATCGACAATCGCCCAACAGTCCTGCGATAGTTTAGTTAAAAGTGCGCGCCAGTGAGTGGCGCTGCTATCGCAAATCTATCCGATATTATGCAAAATCCTACATAACACATATAAATTAAAACAAAACACAGTCAAGTACCGACAGTAGAACTGAGATTTTGTTTTTTTTTGTGACTGAATTGTTACTGTTTGCCTTGAAGAGGCATTTACAGATTCACCGGGCTTGAGGTGGCCGAGCGCAGATGGCGCTTAGCCTAAACCTCGTTTATAAGTAACTAAGCTCGAGGGCACCCTCAGGAGACTTGGCACTAGCAACGGAGGCCACCGAGCTCTTATATTGCTTTGGTGGACGCAGAGATATTGTCACTTTTTTGCATTATATAGGTGGCGCTAGTGAGCTATTAGCGAGATAAATTTATGCTCCTGGTCTTCTTCTTCTATTCTTCTTAGTCTGTACTTGTAGAGTAGTAGAGTCAAAATGCATGGAATTTATATTTCTATAAGTCAAATTCTTGTTAGCTTTCGTTTCTTATTTACTAGTTTTTTGGTATTTAATTCAACTCGGTATAACTAGAGAGTCTTGTTTTCCAACATTGAATTAAATTCTATTTTTATTTACATATTGGTTGTTAATTGTTTACAGTGACATAGTGGCCTGCATCTTTGCAGCACAATGCATCGCTAACCAATGATAATTGTTATTTATTGTTTATTTTTTCAACAAGACAATATTTATACAAACAAATCGAATAAACAGTGAAGTATAATTTGAGTTTAGTTTACATTAGCTTACGCCCGCGACTCCGTCCGCGTGGTATTAAAAAAAACATTAGTAAGTAGCCTATGTCGTCTTTCAGACTATACTTTATATCTATACCAAATTTTATCGAAATCCGTTCAGTCGTTTAGGCTACAAACTCTAACAAACATCCATCTAAACTTTCGCATTTATAATATTAGTGTGAAGTGTGATTAGTGTTAGGAGCAGACAAATGACTACCGTTTTGTATTGCCAAGTTTCATGCCACGGAAAAGAAGAATCTATCTGTAGTCGAATTATAACGAAAAATGAAAAAAAATTTTACTGTCATATTAATAAAAATCTACATCATTTTCATTTCAGTGAAAGTTCAAGGAAATTTTAGCGCCTTATCTTAAATATAAATTGCGATTATCGGTGCCATGAAACTATTAAAACTATAACAAAGATCATTATATTATTTTGCTAGCTTCTGCCCGCGACAACTTCTGAGGAGAATTTATAAAACGTTGGTTAGCCTATGTGCTCTTCCAGATTATTTACTACATCTGTGAAAAATTTCATGGAGATCTGTTGTTGCATTCTGGAGATATTTGACATCAAACATCCATCCATCCATACATTCACTTTCGATGTATATGTATTTTGGATGTAAGGTGTTGCGTTTTCCCATTACGAATATTGATTTAGTGACATTTTAGAAAACGAAATTCTTTTAATTCCACGCAATAAAAACCAAAATAGGTTTAATTTAATTATCACAAACATAAAAAAATAACAATTAAAATCAAATAGCTATAAACTTTGTTTTACAATCAAACAACTTTCACTGTTCGTCACAGTTGTAATCTAATATTGTTAGTATAAAATTACAATAAATATTTACGCGCTGATTCACATCTGACATATATGGTTAAAAGAAAGCATTTTTGATTTAAAAACGAAGAATATTTAAAATTAATTAAAGCATTTTATTAGTAACTAGCTGTTCCCGTGCGGCTTCAACCGCATTGTATCATAAAAACTTTATTTTGTTGTTTATATTTGTCAAATTCTTAATTGCAAATGTCAAAATGACATGACATGTGACAAACCATGGCAACACTGCATCCTTGATGTAGGCAGCAACTTAAGGTCTCTTTCCCACATTAGGGTTTTGATCCACAATATTTACCACCTAAGTTTAATAGCGTGAAAATATATATCCTTAAGCGTGACGTAAGTGTAAGGCTTATTATTAAAAAGATAATTATTCAAAAATATGCTGTAATTGCTGACATCTTAGGCAACAAAGAAGTGTGTGTTTACGCTTTAATATAATAGTATAGATTCCCGGATACAGGATGTTTTTTAATTCTACAATTTACGATACTTCGCACTAATATAAATACGAAAGTATAGATGTTTATTACTACTTATTAAAATATTATAGCTTAACAAATATTGCTGAAATTTAGCACAGATGTAGAACATAGTGTGAAAGAACACATAGGCTACTTAAATTTTATTTAAATAAGCGCAGATGGAGTCGCGATCGAAAGCTAGTTAGTAATATTTTAAATTCGTTGTATCATTTTAGAAATAATAATACTATGCAAGTTAAATTATTGTTTTAAAAACTAAACAGTATATCTATAAAGATACATTTTTTGTCTACTGTCTTTACTATTATTATAAAGAGGAAAGATTTGTATTTTTGTATGTAATATAATAACTCAAAAACTACTGGACTGATTTTAATTCTTGCACCAATAAAAAAATATACTGTCACTGAGTAAAAGTCTATATTTTACTACTAAGCAACAGCTATTATTAAATAATTTCACACGTAAGAAGGTCACACGAATAGGTAACAAGAAATTATTGTCACTTAAAAATTACACTTGCTGTTTATAGCCTGTGTTTCTATAGAATAGAATCATAAAGTAGCCACTTGTGACAACGGGGCAAGTTATTTTCCCTGCTATAACAACCGTGAGAAATTACAATAAAATTTATAACACCCTTTATGTGAATATTTATTAAAAAAATTTTTTTGCTAAGAAAATTGTTTTGTCTGTGGAAGTCCACGGTTAAGTTATACCTTTTTCAACACTTTCTTTAAAATTTACACCTATTATTGACGCCTATTAACAATTAAAATGATTGTCCGTTAAATTTTTCTTAACTCGCTTAATGCATTCACCATTTCGTAATATTTATACAATATTTAATAGATATTTGGGCGACGCCAGGGGAGAAAGGAAAGAGAAGGTTATCTATCTAACCTTCTTTACTCTTCACCTTCCTATTTATCATACTTTCATACTAATATTATAAATGCGAAAGTTTAGATGGATGGTTATTTGTTAGAGTTTGTAGCCTAAACGGCTGAACGGATTTCTATGAAATTCGCTATACTTAGATGTAGAGGATATTCTGAAAGAACAAATAGGGTATTTACTTTTTTTTTTTTAACGCGGACAGATCCGCCGGCGAAAGCTAGTAATCTATAGTATTCTTATGGATTCAAATACATTAAATACAGTTCTAGTTGATATGTATGCTTTGATCTTTAAAACTACAGTTTTCTTATAAGATAAAGTGATGCAAGAGGCATGTTTATATGCATAACACACATATATTACAGAAATACTGATAGTTTTAGAGGTTTTAATGTGAGGTAAATACATTTTCATATCAGCATTTGACCCGTGCGAAGTCGTTTATAATATAGTTAGTGTTTGTTTTATAAAATTGATCAACTTTGTCGCCAACAATTGGCATTAAGAATGCATAAACAGGAAGATAAAATGAAACTATGAACGAGAGCCTCACACGATATCAAATTTCTTCATTTCTATGTCGCACGTCAACACAATGTTCAGTCGTGCTCGTGAGACAGATACTCGTAGTTTAAAGTGCCGCGTTGTGGAATGGTCTGCCGGGGGTATTTTTTAATTGCTATTAAGGGTCCTTATCAAGCATATAACCTTCTGAAAGTCATTGTCATAATTCCAACAAAGTTAATTGGAATTATTACAAAGAAATTGTATTCATCATCGCCAGCTCACTATACGTCCCCACTGATGGGCTCGGAGCCTATCCTAAGTCAGGGTGACTAGGCCATAGTCAACCACGCTGGCCCACTGCGGGTTGGTTCACTTCACAAATATCTTTGAATTTCTTTGCCGATACGTACAGGTTGCATCACGATGTTTACCTTCACCGTATGAACTTTGGGTAAATTATGTACATATGAAAATTCGAAAATCACATTAGTACAGCGGGATCCGAACCCAAGGGCTGTAAATTACAAGTGAAGTACTTAAACCACGGGCTCCGACGTTCTTGAAATAAATGAAATATATGAAATTGTATTAAATTAACATAAAATTCTTGATAGTTTAAGAAAAAAATAATTAAAACCCACTATAAAATTCCTACATTCCATAAAAAAAACATCGTCACAGTTTGTTAACAAAACCAACTAGTAGCGAAAGTGTGAGAGTTCTAGATGCGATCAGATTGAAACGGACACTGCTATTATTAATATAATGATATCCAATTAGTTACAGTAACACATCTTTTATGGTAATCATTAAGTTGCCAATATTCTGTTAATGTGACCGATAGATTGTGAATTTGGTCAGTTTAAAAATGTACAAGATATTAATCACACCTTTTATGGCAATCTTTATTAAGTCGTCACTGTATGATTGTGAAATTGGTCAATTTATGAACCTACTAGATAGTAATTTATTGAGAAACTTTTAGTATCGATTTTCGATTTACATAAATTTGGATTAGAAAGATTTCATAGTTGAAGTTCAGTAACAAGCGACTTATGTCCCATAAATTATAACCGCATAAGTCTACGAAAAACAAAAAGATTAAAATTCTCTCACAACGACCTTAATAGATATTTTGTAACTTTCACCATAATCTTGGCTACTTTTCCCTAGCTGTTAAAACGGTTTGTTGTTAAATAACTGGTTATTGCAACCGGTTATTTTAAATAACGTATTTTGTATTGTCTCGTTGTTCACATAGTTATGTTTAGATTTTGCAACGGATGGATTGAAGATATGCGTATTTAGTTTTTTTATGTAACAAATTAAACGGCGGTTTTTTCGGCGGTTTCAGGTGGCCACTTGCTCGTTTGCCACATTATAATATAAAAAAAGAGAATCGAACTATGAACCCTGATTTGATTTGATTCTGACCACTGACCACAAATTACCTTTAGAAAACAGCGTAACAAGATAGTCCTCGTAATTTGATGCAGTTAGGACAAGAAAGTCTACAAATGTATATTTTCATACTAATGTTACATTTGTATATATAGACATATTTCATTTGAAATTATCTCGCATTCTGTAATTTTATCGTTGACTAGCTCTTGCTCGCGACTGCCCGCGTGAAATTAAAAAAGTAAAAACATAGCCTATGTTGCTCAGTGATAACTTCACTTTTTAGTGGTGAAAACATATTTGGAATCGGTTAAATAATTTTTGAGTTATTTCAATACATACAAAAATACAAATTTTTCCTCTTCATAAAATTAATCGTTGATTTAGCAGTCGCTTAGTATAGATTTATTTTAATTAAATAATACTGTGTTAAATGTGAAGGTGTGTAGACTTAAAGCTTTGACAAAATCTATGAAAATAAATATTAATCTAGTAAAAATGAGGCCTATATAACTTAGTGACAATGTAACTTTTTAATCTTAATCTTACTAATATTATAAATATGAAAGTTTGGATGGATGGATGGATGTTTGTTAGAGTTTGTAGCCAAAACTGCTGAATGGATCTCAATAAAATTTGGCATAGATGTAGAGGGTAGTCTGGAAGAACATATAGGCTATTTGGTTTTGTTTTTTATAATACCACGTGGACGGAGTCGCGGGCGAAAGCTAGTAGTGAAATAATTTTCGAAATCTGTGCAGTAGTTTTAGAATTCTATGAATACAAAAATATGAAGCTTTCTTCTTCATATTATGGTATTCACAAACCTAAATGTTTGTTATAAAATTAAGTTTTAACTGTAAATAACATGTATTTTAACCAACTTGTTAAGTATTCCGTGAACTTAGCCCATCGTGATCATTACCATAACCAATGGAGAAAGTTTGCGATGAATTAATGCAAATTATACATAAACGATCAAACTTAGTTAAGTGAAATTAAGTTTAACTTTGAGATTGATATCCAATTCGCATAAATATTAAGATTCCTCGAACTTTACATTATTATACGCAAAACGCTTTCTTATATTATAAATACGAAAGTATAGATGGATGGATATTTGTTAGAGTTTGTAGCCTAAACTGCTGAACCGATCTGGATTAAATTTGTCATAGATGTAGAGGATAGTCCAGAAGAATACATAGAGTACTAATTTTTTTTGTAATTCTACGCAGACAGAGTCGCGGACGAAAGCTAATATGTTATAAGGGTACTAAAACATCGCAAGACAACTCTTACAATTGTATGTTATTCCTTTTCTAGGTCACGATAACCACCAGCTGTACGCAGGCAGACTCCATCAGTCAAGACTACGAACTAAGCGATGAACCACTACGAAAGCATATAGTAAAACGAGACTCGCCTCTCGTCATCGACCACTTTCCCTACCGACCCATTCTCAAACATAGACCCAAATTTATTTATAAAAGAGTCTCAAACCCCAAATACAGAAGTCCTAAACCTGCATATGGAGTGACTCGAACAAAACAACGGTCTGCAAAACCAAGTAGAAAAGTTATGAGGAAATACAGAAAGAGCGTTAACCCAAAATACAGCCCCCCGAGCCATTACAAACGCCCTCCAAAAATTCGTTACGCGAACCCGAGGACGCAAGAATTCAAACCGTTATATGGTTTACTTAAAAGAAGTCCCGATTTCCCATTAACTCCTAAACCGGCAGGATTCGGAGAACCACCAAGCGATTACTACTTTGAAAAGAAAAATAAAATGAATTACGGAGATCCATCAGACGTCTATAGAGGTCAAATAAAAGTCGTACCAGACGGCCCGAAATTCGCTCGGCAAAAGTTTTCAGACTCGATCGATGTCGACGAGCATGATTATCTAGAGCAGAAAGCAAAAAAGAAGGACCCCATTTTCTTTAATGACTTTGACGGTAATTTCGCATCATCCGAGAAACGTCCGGTGAACCAAATAAGGGGTCCTGAATACGATATAAATAAAAATGCGAAAAGAAATTATGGAACAGATTTTCATACGAGTCAAGTAAAAGCTGTGCCAAAAGTTCCAAATCCACCTCGACAGAAGTTATCCGATCCAATTGATTTGGATGAGCCGGATTACTTAGATCATAAATCAAAAATCATTGATACTATTTACTTGAACGATTTCGACGAGAACTTCGGAATGCCTGAGAAAAGTCATCCAAAAGTACGAAGCCCTGATTACCAGGTACCTCTAAGTATTGATGACGACGAGAATATATTTTCTGATGTTTACAATTCTGAGAAAACTTTGAAGATGGATGTATTTAATAAAAGGAAGAAACAGAAGAGAGCTGAGAGATTTAGAGGAAGGAGCAAGCCTGTGAAGGCATCATTGATAAGAGATGAAGCAGACGATGATGTGATAGTCGGTGGGAGGTATGCAGAGCCGCCAGGCAGATATTACGCTAACTACAACTCCCGAGGAATGATGGTTGATGATGATAACTTTGCTCCACCCGGTGCGGTGGACCCAGATGTTGCATCATCAGCGACGATGTCTCCATACGTTAATTATAAACATAGTAACTTAGCATTCAGTCCGCAAAATCTTAATGATGCATTTAGTATAGTTGATTAACATTAAATTAGTTTCAAAATCGGATAATAACTTTAAAACCTAAAAGTAGATATTAAATAATTAAACTGTTAAATTAAAGATTGTTAAGAATTATTTATTAAGGTAGTATATGAGACAAGTATTACAAAAAGGACAGGTGTAAATTAATTTCGCATTTAATTTAGTGTACCTAGATAATCTCCGTCTAATCAAGGTATTTCAGTTTTAGGATCTTTCGTGACTTGAGTTGTACTTATATTTTTACAATGTATGCATAATCGTCCTAAAAATATCTAATCAGATTTCAATATGTTATACATCTTGCATCAATACAAATGTGGTCATGTGTGTTAAAATAAAACACTTAAACAAAATGTTTTTTCGTCTAACTTGAGAAAGCGTATTTTGAAGATTTAAATATTAAGACTGCCTAAATGTAAGCAAATTTCTTTGATAAGTAATTTCATAGTAATTGCAACCCAAGGAATAAAGATGCACATTGTAACTAAACATTAGATTGAATGAAAATACATCTTTTGTAAAAACTTACATTTCTTTCCCTTTATGGCTACCAAAATTACGTGCAATATGAAACTTATAATTTGTATAAATAACCTAGAAACTACTTAGATATGATTAAATATTTGTAAAAAATAAGCTCTTGTTTTATTAGATGCGAGAAACCCTGAAAAATCTTTTGGCCATCATTATAAGGAAATCCGTTTGCAAATTTGCCTCCAAATATGTTAAATATTTGAAGGCAAATTTGACTACTTTGATGCCCTTTTTTCTGCAATTCGTGTTCACTATTGACATCTTAATTGATTTCGAAACCAGAGCCGACGAAGAAATTAAAAAAAAAAGTATTTATAACTATTCCAGTATTAAGGAAGTTGTTTGAAATCAAAACTATTTCACGAATTGTATAATATAATTTAATAAAAGTTATCTAAAAGTTCTTGTCGACGGCACAACCTTGCACCTTCCAACTATCTTCATCTCTAAGCTAACAGCACAAATGTTTTAATTTATTATTACATTTTAAAGGATTCAACTCTGAATTAAATAAATAAAACTTCAAATTTACAATAACATCTAGAACTATAATATCAGAAGCTTAAACAAATTTTATCAAAAGCTTACAAGAACTTCACGTCTTAACATACAACACTAGAAAACTATAGTAAACCAAGTTATTACAAAAAGCCAATTGATGTATCTTGTTCACTCTACCCCAATGTATATATTACATAATTTCGGTAAGACTTTTCAACAGATTGAATCACTGGATTGAAGGACATTTGTTTCCGAACAAACGATAGCAAAACACAAAGTTCCCAATACATACCAAAATACTTCATTCCAATTGTAAATATCACGATTTTATCATCGACCGCGCTTGTTTTTTCTTTGTACTCTCGTACGTTGACTGATGGCGCGTTTCTTCTTCCTAGCATTACCGCAGGCGGCCCGGGCCGCTTCACAAGCGCAGTGCGCAGCCTGCTTAGTGGCCGAGCATTCTGCGCAGGCGCATTGTAGCTTATGCTGCAGGTGGGCCAGTCTCGCCCTCGCCTCTGACAAGTTGTGGCATTTCTCCTGCAGACCGAATTTGGTCTTCTCCAACACGTTGTGGGCTGACTTCTCTAGCTGTGCGGCGAGCTGCGTCGCCTGGCACATTAACTTGTGCTGTCAAGTGAAAAATATTGAAGAAAATAAAGCTGAACATTTCCAAATTTTTGTTATTAATTACCATCAACCAATAATTTTGGAACAAAGGCTGCCAAAGTGTTTAAAGTTTCTATGCAGCAAAGTGAGGTTAAATAATGGCTATGATTCATAAATGTCATATAATAGTGGAAGTGTATATCAGTAGAGGTAGGCCTAGAAAGAGATGTATGGATTTCGTGAAAGGTGACATGATCAAGAATAAGGTAACGACAGTGATTACGAAAGATAGATTACCTGGAGAAAACCCGGAGCGCCGACTCTACAAGAGTAAGATACGGACGGGGACATGTTTATGATGATTTATGAATCTCTTACTTGAGCTGTGGCTTGCTGCGCAGCTTGCACGGCCGCATTGACGGTGCCCTGCTGCTGGTGCACGGCGGCCGTGTTCTCCGCCACTACGGCCTCGGCTTCCTTCACTTCCTGCTGCAGCTGTTCAACCACCGCCTGCTTCCCGGCGAGTGCCGCCTCAGCCGCTTTCGCAGCTTGCAGCGCTTTCTCCGCCAGTTGCGTTTTGACCTGGAAACAAATTTATATTTCGTTATAAGCTTCACTTAAATTTACCAAGTCTTTATATCTTCTACAAGAGCCAAATGTTAAAAAGTTGTCTACAACAAGTTAACTGCTACGATAATTGGGTCTTGGTTAGTTTCATTGTAACAAAGTTTGGCATTAAACTCCTATCGAGATTCATTCGACTGTATCTCTAAATACTAGGATGTAGATTTTCCTCCCTGCTTACAAAATGTATTCGAAGTCGCCGTCAACCTAAAGGAAAATTAGACATAAAACGCGTTGAATCTTCATAAAATAAAATTGACACTGACATTAAGTTGCCACTGTACAGTGATAATTTTTGGCAATATAATTGTGGAGAAATAAATCAGGAGGAAAGGAGAAATTAAGATTCAGATCCACGAGCCTGGGATATTGGTAAATATTAATACATGTTGAATCTCACTGGTAGAATCTTCATCTTGTATTTCCAAACTGCAAGTTAATGATTCTTTGAAGGATGTCTACTTGTTGCTTTAGTCTTAGTAAATTGTGATTACTCACCATGTGAGCGGCCTGAGCACCGGCAGCATTTTGCGCCGCCTGTGCCGCCTTGGCTTCGGCGGCCGCTTTCTGTGCTATACTAGTTGCACATTTCCCTTTGCAATCCCGAGGCGTTTCCCGCACTTTGTTCTTTCTTTCTTCGTGTGGTTGTTTAATCAAATTTTCGTTCTGTGCCGCTCTCCTCTCCGGGAAACCCCAGACTGACACTAACGTCAGGAGGAATATCACTAATAGTCTCATTTAAATGATTTACTATCCTAGTACACTTATACGGCAACGATAAATTGCCCCTAATTTACTATTTTTCTACATAGGTATTTAATGGTTTTTTTTGTATCTGAAGAGAAAATATAATTCGTTTTATTTAGCAAAATAAACAAATCACTATCTAATGGTTTGACAGCTTGAAGTTGACTTATTTATATTCTTAATTGAAATAAAATACATCTATCAGAGTTCAAAGAGTTTTTATAACATTATTGAAATACAAACATTCAAAACATGCTTTATGTTACTTTGCATGTATTGCGGTCTTCAATGTATTACTTGACTATTTGAGAGATATGGCTTGTTCGACACTACATACAGTTTGGCAAAAAAATTCAAACAAAAAAAGACATTCTCATGAAGTAAATTGAATACACAAAATAGCCAGAGTACGTTTTAAAATAAGACTATTTGCTAATGTGAATAAATCAGCAGCATTAAGTGAACTGAATACTCCTACCAAAAACGTAAAGGTGACGTTTGGTTAGAAAACTCTTGCGAAACATTTCTGTCAGATTTATCATTTAACCTTTTTGCTTCCTTAGATAATTCTGTACACAAAGAAAGAAATTCATTCAAATTAGACACCCCAAGAACTGTCATAATGGATTGTCTGTAAAGAGAAATTGTAAAATCGTTAAATTTTTGGTTTTCATCAAATTATGTGTTCTGTGTTATTGTAACACATACTGTCGAGAAGTACTGCATTGTTTCGACTTCCCTATGTATTATTGGATGATCTACATCTAAGTGTTAAGGTCTGTATGATACAATTTATTTATTCCTTATTTAGCTTGTGATGACAATTTCATAGACGTTACTTTAATCTGTATGTACATTGAAATCTGTTTGATACATTGTAAATGCCTATTGTAGATAATGTTGGTTTAGAAGATAACAGCTTCTTATTTCATGGTGCATATCAAGTATAGTTATGGCAGAACAATCTTTACCATAAGAGTAATAAAATGAAATAGTTTTAAAAAGGCATGCAAGAATACAGTGCAACACATTTAAATACTGGCACAATTAAGATATAGACTAATCGAAATTCATAAAGAAAAGAACAACAAATCTTTCCAGCATATATTTTCTTTAACTTATACTTCAGAATTGTACTTTTTTTTAAAATAAATGTATGATTTTCTTTCCAGAAATCATCATTTGAGAGGAAGTGATTTAAAATCAACCAAGGTGGCTTGACGCGGTCCCGGGCGTTGTCGAAACATGATTTGCATTTCCTTGTACGCCCTGATCGCCTCAGCCACGATCCTCGCGTGCGTCCCCGTCTGCTACCGACAGTTTGAGATGAACAAGTTCATCAAGTGCTTGAAGAAGTAGATGTTTCCCGTCATGATAATTTGTGTCTCGTGTATGACCGCCATGATTGCCGTTGGCTGCATATCCTGCGTCCCAATTATCTTGGACACCTACTGGCCCGGGAAGAAGTGCAGAAAAGCGGAATCCTGTAGAAATCCTTCATGTCCAAAGAAATCTAGGTCTAATTGATGTTGTACATACTTGTCTTGAGTGACAATTAAATTTTTTTTGGAAGCGTTTTCTCATGTATACCATTGGTGTTTGTTTTTTTTATTAGTTTTTTAATGTTTGTTATTAATTAACGTGACAGAGACCAGCGAAAACAACAACTGTTTTACTTATTAGATACCACGACCACACAGAAGATAGAGAGTAGTAGCATAGAAGAGAGCAAAAGAAAGGTTGCTTAGTTACAATCATGATCGCTCGTTAACGTAATCAGCTCCCATCTAGTGTTATGGTGAACAAAAGTAGATTTAACTTAACTCTATTGATGTTGTGATGATTAGTGGAATAGTTAGAAAAAAAATTAAAATACTTCCAAGGTCTCAAAGGCAGAAAAACGCATTTTAATATAGTTCCGCAAGGCTAGTGTTAACTGTACAGTTTTAATTAACAGTTAAAATATTATCTATACGTTTAGACTGTTAAGTTAAAATTGAACGTTCATTACCAAGATTATAGCGCCTGACCATTTTATCGTCGCAACATGTAATAAATTACACTTTTAAATCACATTGCAATTTAAAATTTCTAGGTGATGTGAATAATCTCATATTTTACGAAATAAAAGTTTTTTGCACGATTTTCAAAATGACTTCGTGGGATTATCTTTCTACCGCTTACATTTGTGTTAAAGTTAATAATGAAGTTATTTCTTGAAGGTTTACATAGCAATTTGTCTTGCTTCAAAGGTAGCCGAAATGTAGAACGTAGCCGGGAAAAACACGTAGGTTGCTTACATTTTTTTTATTCCGCTCGGACTAAACGGCAAACTCTAGCCTTTTATAAATTATAATAGTATTTCATTGTTACAATGTTTTACAAAAGCAGTACTCGTATACTGAGATTGCCAGGTTGCAGATTGATAGGAACAAAAAAGTAATTTAAAATTTGAAAGCCCTATAATATTGAAAAAGTATTATTCTGTCATCTGTCATACGGAAGGAAAATTTATCAAGCATCATGAGAGCGAAATTATTGTGCAATGTTGTTAAGATAGTGTTGATAACGCTAGGGCTATTTCGAGTTTGATAGCCTGGTCGGAGAAGGCGGGGCGCTTTACGTGCGGTGGATAAAACAGAATTAAACGTAAATACTAAATTACTTGTTTGTTTTGACAACGTATTTTATTTAATAGATAGTATAGAAACAATAATTTGCGTAGAAAGGACGGAAAATGTTTTATTAATACATGATATTTGATATAGAATACGTTTTAATTATTGTTTCAGATATCTGACTGACAAGAGAAACATTTATAACAAGTAGCCAAACATCTCTGTATATACAATTTTTATAATTTTAATAGTTATTGGAATGGCATTATCTTCATTTCTAACAGCAGTTTTTCTTTTGTTCGTTCTTCCCGCGTTAGTTGAGAAAGCATATAAAGTTGCCAATACATAATTCTTTTTAATTTTTTAACTAGTAAGTATGATATAAGTAGTTTAATCAAAGTGATTTTAAAAATAAAAAGAGGAGGCATAGTTGCCAGTTCACTAATTCCACATAATCTCGCTAACGCTAACCTTAGAACTACACTTAAATATAAATAATTATGTTTAAAAACATTTACACAATATTTAGTTTATTTTGCAACAAAAATTGATGATCCAAGAGGAGGCGTAAAACATCTCAAAGAAAGTACTGGTGAAAATTCTTTATTCAATATGCCACGTCTATATATTTTTTAAATGTCTGTTTTTGATTCATTTTTCCTGAAGTCACGTGTGCCCATTGTTACAGACCGTACGGGAGAAGGCCCCGTGTCCAATGTTCGTATGATTTGCATATCGTTATTGAGTATTATTACTGCTACTGCCATACTGTTTTGCGTACCACTCTGTACCCGTGGGATACTGGAAACGCGTTGCTGCTGCCCCAATCACCCAACTTGCCCAGACTGCGGACTTAACTACTGATCCTACATTCCATAAGTGACTTATTTGGTACATTTTTTATTTAGTTTTCAATATGGCTTGTTTAACACTTTACACTGCAATAGTAGCTTTAGGGCTTGTTGTATGTTGTCCCTTAATTTGTGGCAAATTTACAAAATCTTGCAGTCATTCTTGCAAACGTTAAATTTGTTAATATTATTATTTAGGAGCTGTCCCACCAAATTATAAATTGTCTGATAACAATCCAATGTGTAAAATATGTGATGGAAATGTAGGATTTTGATACCTTATCTGTCAGTGACGTCATTTTAAGCTATCTGAACATCTATCAGTGGTGGGACAGGCCCTGTCTTCTAAATGACCTGATTTGTAAAATTTTCATATTCGCATCAGTGATTACAATTTTTATAGTCAATTCATAATTTATTTTTAAATCAATGTTTGTCAACCTATTTTGTATTTGCCTACACGAATGTATTATCCACTTTTTAATATTTTAATATCTTAGCAAAATTTAACAAAATTTTGCATCTGGCAAAGTGTCAGCTTTAACCATGGGCGTCGCCAGGGAGAGACAAGGGCATCTGTATCTCCCTATACTCTGTTCCTGGAGTATAGATATAAAAATTTATGAATAACACCATATTATTAAAAGCTGCATACATTGACATCGAATAGCGATTAATACGTCACGGGTAAGACAGGGTGGCATAAAGTCGCCAAAAAAAATAGCGATGCCCTTGACTTCTACCAGCATGATATCAATAATATTGAAATTTTCCAGAATCATTTGAAGAATTTTGCACTATTTTCAGATAGTTCCCGCGTCGATAGTTTAACGAAGGCAGTGCGTGTAGAACTAGATCATGATTTGTATGAGTGTGCTGACGGCGGTCACGGCGGCCGGCCTCATCGTCCTCGGTCCCTTGATTTGTGAAAAATTCTTCAAATGTATCTGTACCAAGTCGACGAGACGATGATTTATTAAATTATTCCATCGAATGAATGTGTTTCAATTGAATTGAACCAAAGCCGTTTGCTAATATCGTTTAATTTGATGGTGATATCTTAACACAAGAACTTTTATGCAAGACCGTAGGAAAATTTAAATCGATCTGAACAGCGATATTAAAATACATTTTTTTTAAATACCATAAATTTAGACGGGCAGTAAATTGAACATAGATTAAGGAAAAAAATAGTATTTTGGGTAAGGAAGAAAATACCGTGAAATAAGATGTATAATTGCATCATCATGCATTTAACGGTTAACCAATCTTCTTGAGTAGTAAAATCTATCTATGGTGTTTACTTCTAATAACCAAAGAAAAAAAAAGACGACCATTAAGTAAAGACATAAATGGAGATACTAACGAAATCTAACTAATATTATAAATTTGAAAGTTTAGATGGATGGATGGATGGATGGATAGATGGATGGTTAGAGTTTGTAGCCTAAACAGCTGAACGGATTTCAGTGAAATTTGGTACAGATGGAGACGATAGTCTGGAAGAACACATAGGCTACTCACTTTTGTTTTTTTTTAATTCCACGCGGACGGAGTCGCGGGCGAAAGCTAGTAAGAAATAAAACAAATAACTTAGGAAACAAGTTTTATTCTAAATAACTAAAGCATACACCGTAATATCACTTGACTGAACCTCGACTCCTCAACTAGACTAAAGTAATTGAGCAAATACGTAACAACAGTACATTTGCCTAAGCTTACGTATCTGAGTAATAAATAAATTAACAAGAGGTTTATGACACTTAACTATTGACTACACTAATTTGGACTACGTTCCTCGGTCTGGACTTAGAAACTCGCCGGTTTTGTCTGAAACGACTGTGTTTCGTCTTTGATTACTGCTTCCTAAAACTGCTTCATCTAATTTAGCTATGGCGGCAGTTGTACTTGGATTTTGTCCTACAAGTTGTGCACTTGTTGTTGGTTTTACGATTTGAACTTTTTTGTCGTTAATTATTTCAAATTCTCGTTCATCTTTATAACTTTCAGCGCTAGATCTATAAAATCTTTTAATAGGAGATTTACTTTCGGATTCGTTTACTATAGTTTGGTCTATTTGATCAGTTAGTTTCTCCTGTTTGACTTGTGTGAAATTTTCCATCGGTTGAATCTCTTTCTTCATTATTTCTACTAACGATGACGTAAATGTTGTCAATTCTAATGGTTTAAAGGTCGTGGTTGTTGTTGTTTCTTGTGTTGTTGGTGAATATCTTAAAGTCATACGTCTTCTGTATTTTCTTTCTGAACTTTCAGCTGAAGTCTTTGGACTATTCTCTGTTAACATGAAACCAGATGGTTTAGTAAAGTTCATATTTGCATTGACTGTTATTAGTTTAAAATCATCGGTTGTTTCTTGACTCTTCGTCTCGTTTCGTCTTGCGTTTCTTCTTTCAGTAGAATTGGTAAATTGTCGAGTACCGCGGTACACCGGTGCGCTTGTTTCTGAGTATTGTGTTCTGTGATTATTTCTTTCGTCAATAATAACTGGCTGTGGTGTCACTATTTGTATACTTTCATCAACATTACTCTGAGCTGCCTTGGTGTCTTGGTTTTCTAGTATTGTTATAGCCTCTTTAATACCGTCCACATCTTCTGGATTCATTGAATTGCCTGAAATATGAAAAAAATACATGTATTTGTCAAAATTAACTGCAAGTAATTACTTCAAATTAGACTGAAAAATAACTTTACCATCTTGCATCTCTTTCTTGTAAGAGGAGAAGAATGTAAGCGCTTTCATGAGCTGGTAGCTCTTGGAGACAGGAATGTTGGTGTCGTAGAGTCGCGCGGTGTTCTTACAGTCCACGTAGAACCACCAGTTGCATTTAAGGATCGTTTGGTCGAAGAGAGTGGACTCCGGACAGAGGAAAGACTTCATTACCAGACCGTCGTCGGTTAAAGCGCATACATGGAATACCTGGAAACAAATTCGGTTGCTTGAGACAAATATGAAATAAATAAATTATAAGCATATTAGTTTTAAAGATACGAAAACCCAACATCTAAATTATTAATCTCTGTATATTTTTTATAACTTACCATACAACCGAGACTCTCATCTCCATAAAGTCCGGGGAAGTACTTTTGGTCTCCGCAGTGGAAGTTGGTCTCCGGCAGGTCTACCTTGGATTGGAAATGGTCGTCGAAGTTCTTTTCGTAGCCGACTGGATAATACTCCCGCGGGGCGTTCATCACCTTACCCGTTGTTGGGTTTCTGTTTTCAGAAAATTATTATTTTTAACTAAAAATAGACTTTAATATCGAAACATTGAATTAAACTATATACCTCTTTGGTTTCTGCTGCACGGACGCAACTACAATTTCCGGTTCCGGTTGTGTTTGGAATACCGGCAGTTCTTCGGTCGTGGTGGTTGAAGTAGACGGCGTCGTTGGGATCGGTATGTTAGCGTACTTGTTCAGTAATTGCTGCTGCCTTAAAGCAATCGCCGCTTCAACCGCCTCCATTGAAATATTTCCCGCTTTCGCTATCTCGGCTATCTTCTCATTTATATCTTCTTTACTGAACTTCAGCGCTGTATCATCTCCATAACCTGATATCGTGTTGTAGTCATCCACTTTCTTCGTATTAGTATATTGGCTCGCATCTTGTATGTGGGGGTCTACAAAGTTAGAAAAAGGATTGATGGTTTTGCGGAAAGAATTTGAGTTAGTGTCAGACGGATATGGTGAGTTATGAAAGCCTGGTGCGGGTACGACTGATATCGCTTGTGTGGGTGGAGCCGCTACTGGCATGGGCACGAACGGGTTGACTGGAGTGGGTACGGTGTAGATGCGTGTGTTAATGATTGGGGTTGGAGTGATGCTTGATGGGAACGGCTGTCCGTATTGTATTGCTGTCATGTGTGACACCATTTTTGATAAGTTGTCTTGTGATGAATGTGTGTTCTCACTTTGATAGGCGAGTCCGGGACCTTTCGACTGCGGAGCGAGCGGCGAATATGCTTGAGTTGATGCTATTGGTAGAACCTTTAGCGTATCTTCTTTGGGCGGCAATGGTCTGAATGGCGGAACTCCCATCGGCATAGGCTTGGCGAGTGTGATCGTGGGCTTCGCCATAGTCATAGTATTGGGCGAGGCTATGGTGGGTACAATGATTGGCTGCATGGTGCTGGAAACGCGGCGGTGGAGACTGGATAGCTTGTCCATTGCGGCCTGGTTCGGACGGGCCGCCGAGGATACTGGTCTCATCATGATCCTGTTTTGTTTGCCACGTTTCTGAAATTTACAGTAAACAATAAGATGAATAAATAACATTTTTTGTTTAACGTATTTTTATTTGATTTTTATAAAATACTTATTTAGTGTTTATTTAAATTAGACAAAATTATTATTACCTCTTGCTTAGCAGGGGTCCTACTTGATGCATCGACAAGGACGTTGGGCGCGCCATTCTTGAAGCTTACTGATCTCCTTCTGCTTGGGTCCAAATTTGTTAGCGACTGCTCAAAACCCAGCTCGTCTCCTAAACTAAACCCTGAAACAACAACATAACAAATCATTTAACTTTTATTAAACATTGCTGATTATCCATAAAGCGCTACAAATTATCTAACCTACTTATCTAGCATATTTAGATAATTACTCCAATCTAGTTCTGTAATTACACGAAGATTTTAATCAAATTCATGTGTCTTTTTAACACTATCAGTTAAGTCGTCCTTCATAGATTTTTCGTAAATAAAATAGGATGTAACACATCGTTGAGTAATTAAAAAAACATTAAACCACCAACATACGGAACACTTTCAAATAATCTATAATGTTTTGTTTTTCGAGCAAATGAGTTAAAACTGGTCGAGTATAGCGGAAACAGTCACGATTTATTAATACCAAATTATAACACGTATTGCACAAACAAGGGGATTGAGTTATAATATAGGAAATGGTCAATAATCAGTCGAGGTCACATATAAAACGTCAATGCTTAATTACGTTACGTATGAAGGCTACGTGCTAGGAATCAAACCTTGACATGGGCCAAAGATACTATCGTAAACCAAATTAAAAAGTTCTAATTCTAAAAATTCACTTGACCAGGCCCAGATCCACCGGCGACTGTAGTACCTCAGATGATGATGATGATTATGATGATGATGGTGTGAAAAGGCTATTCTACTAGCTACAAATCATTCATTTATGTGATGGTATGAGTACTATAACGGCTCTATATAATCATCAATGTGCACAATAAAGCAGCGATCAGAGATTGGCGATAGCTTATGAAGCGTAGCTGTCACAAGATGACCACGACCAGCCTAGATTGATTGACAGTAAAAATAAAATATTCAAAATGTTTAATTTAACTACTCTTTTCTAAGAATGAAGTTTCTGACATTAATACATAAGACAGTCTATTGTCTGCTTCATAAGAGTTACCTTTCTTTAAGTGTTTTTAATTGTTAAAACTAAGCTTACGATAATCGCATACCGTATTCGAAGTATGATCAGATATGTTTAACTATAAGGATTCTTCCTCATCAGGAATCCTTCCTCACATTTGATAAAAGTTTTAAAGACTGATTGCAGATAATAAAATAACAAAAAAAAAACTATAAGGATTTCGGCACTTAAAAGTTGAAACAAACATTATATTTAACTTACCTAGACTGGCGTGCGCTTTAATACCCCCTAAGTTCCGCACCCTGAAGAGACCTGATTTCTTGAAGGCGCAGTTGATTTTGAAACCGAAGTCTGACTCCAACACGCAGAGTGGATGCGTGACATCTGAGAAAAAAAAAAACAGATCTTAGAACAAGTAATAGACGTAACATAATGATTTACACTACAAGAATATACATTTACATTTCACATATACATTTTCATGTCGATTTTTTACTTAAGATTTCTATGAAACATATTCATGTGTACCAGTAGTAAAAAGTGAAAAGATTTGTATTTTTATATTTTTGGATTTTTGTATGTATTTGATAGACGTAAAAACTACTGAGTCGATTTTAAATTCTTTCTTCTTCTTTCACAATTAAAAAGCTACGTTATCAGTGAGTAACATAGGCTATCTTTATTTTTATTTAATGCACAGTAAGTCGCGAGCAACAACAAGTATGCGATAAAACAGTAGTCATTCGAAAACTAGTTCTTCATTAGTGAATCAAAGGAAGCGGAACTTTCGCGATGCCTAATTAATTCTCATCCGTAAGTCATTATTGCTCCATCGCCTCCATCCAGGATATTGTTTGAACGGCCTAGATTTCTCCTCGTCCTACGCTGTTTTGCTACTAACTTTTACGTAGCGTAGTAAGTTTTAAAACGATGATTACGGACTAGAAAACATATAACCATAGACAGTCATCTAATGTCAAAGAATAAGTTTGTTTTCTTGTCCATTTTCTCAACTACTACTAATAGAACCCTAGTAACTGTTTATTTAGAATATTAGAATTTAAATATTTGAACATTTTAATATAACGAATTTAATTTAGTTAACCGTAGGGTTAACAAAACAAAATAAACTCATATAAAGTGTTAACACTTGTTATTTTTTAACATCGACAAATCCTAGCGTTTTTTACCGTTTGAGGAAAAACATTTAATGAACACATTCATTCAGTCTTTGTAGAACTCCGCCCACTTTCACTGGTCACTGACCCAGGCTACTGGACTCACATGACTCACAACAGGGTAACCGGATGTCGGAGAAAGGAGTGTGTACAGATAGCAAAAACACATTTAACAAAGTATTTTTAAAAATCAAATATAGAAAATATCGTGTATTAAGATAGTTAAACAATAAATTGTTTATTATCTTATGAATACTATAAACTATTATAGTGAAAATAATCTTCAGGCCATAAAAAATAAATTCCCGCCAACAAAGTTGAGTCTACCCTTAATTAAGGATGACAAAACTTTAGTTATATGTTTCGTAAAGTTCCATTTAGGTGTTCTGATTTATGCAACTAAATTTAATAAAACAAATAGATAAATAATTTAGTTTTTTTGTTAACCTTACTACAACGTTGCACTACATGATGTAATTTTAAGTGGTTCATCTTATAACGTCACTGAAACATATCCGGTCACATTTAGCGCGGATTTTGTAATATAAATTAAGTGTTGATTGAATAACGTACTATCAGCCTTGAGGTAAACACATTATTGAAAGCAAGCTATTCGACTGATCAATGACATGTTCGCCGCTCTTTTTCATTGCCGAAATATTAAAAAAAAACATATACCCATTTATTTCTTCTTGGTCTTTTTATTATTTAAAATAGGATAAACAGAATTACCCACAGTCTCCCTTTTTTTGCCGAAGGAGAATGCGTTACGCATACTCCGTGCCTCGGGGCTGACACGAGAGTTATGTGGGACTCTCCCCCCATAGTGGGGGGCATAACCTAACTAAACCCCTCCGTTCCCTCCTGGCTATTGTGTGGGGCGCCACAGAATCGCTTTCGCTTGCCACCGCGACGATCCACAGTCTCCCTCTCTTAAGTAGCCGCGGTCCAATATACGTTACTCTTCTACGCAAATCTATCAGTCGTAATATAAACACCTCACCAATATGTTCTTTCGTACAACCTATACATTTACTCTTCGATCTTCCTCATCATTGCCAGGTAATTCTAGTTACTTGCTTGTTTCTCTGATCATTTTTTCCCTTATATCACGCTAACCCTTAGCTTCTCGATATCTCCGTCAATGGCGCTATTTTTAAAATACCTCTAATTTTAAACTTTAAATAAAATAACAATCTATTTTTTTTTAAATCTTTTCTACAAATGAAAGTTATGGTAACATTTAAATTAAATGTCTTCAAATTGGTACAGCTGTTTAATGTTCAAGTTTTCACAAACACACCGTAAATGTTTGACGCCTTACATTGTTAATAAGGTCAAACATAACCTTATCATTACTCTATTGAAGTCTTTTATCGAGTGCTGTTGTTTCCATAAGAAAGTTGTGAACAATCAAACAGATAACATCTATAAAATACCACATCCGATGAGATCCGTAACGTACACATTATCTCATGTTAACTGCCGTAAATAACCGTAAGTAATCGTAAATAACCGTAAAATTGTTCCGACGCAACAGTTTAACCGCTGTTCTGTGCTTTATCCATTATGTATTGTGCGCAATGAAGATGCACAAAACGACCCATCTCACATTGTTTCAAAGATCTCATAAGACGTACTTTTATTTTTGGATTGGTCGAAAAATTGTTGACTGTCTTCCTAGCTGGCTTTATCAAGGGACTTGTATGCGTTTATAGGTATGACAGTCATTTTGCTTTAGTTTTATTTTACAGGCTTAACTGTGTTTTTTAGAGTAAGTAGTGATTAAGACACTTAGTGTAGATTTAGTTTGAGATATGTAACCTCCAAGCTGAGGCTCAGTGTTCAAGCAGATAAAGCCATTTCCAGTTTGCCGGCTACGTTTTATCAGTTACTTATTCGTATTTCAAAAATATATAGGTTAGTACGAAAATTTTCGATAAAGTATTCGTATCGACATTGATAAATTTTGTAGAAGATTTGTGCAGCGCCCCTAGCGGGCGTAAAATACACCAATAAATCACATACAATTTTTATCAATGATGTTATGAATACTTTCTCATAAATTCTTGGTATTTCCCCTGATTTATAACCTATTCAAATATACTAAATTATAGATCAAATAAATAGTTAACACTTATAGTCAGCTGTTTAACGTCGTTGATACGACAAAGGCTTACATCTTTTACCGGTTTAAAGCCTGGTTGAAACTCATCAAAACATATCGTCAACAAAGCAGTGAGACTAAACCGGTCCTGTTAAATGATCAAAACTTTAGTTATATGGATATAACAGCTAAATGATGGACCGTGGCAAGGAATTTCACTTTCGTTTTGACTGTGAAAGTGCGTGCAGGTGGCATGTAGGCAACGGACGCGTCTTACGTCAACTTTACAAATTAGCGGACGAAAGTCAAGACAATAAATAATGAATGAAAACAAACAAGAGAGCACTTATGTTACTCCCGTATTTAATGGTCAATTTAGTGGAGATTTAGTAAGAGATATACTAAGGACTTAAAAGACTAAAAAACTATTAGCTAATCGAACAGTTTTTCTTAAATGATTACTACAACCTGTAGATAGTAGTAGGAAGATAAAAAAATAAAAAATAAATAAATAAAAATAGTTTATTAATTTCCCCTTGGACAGGGGACTGGTGTCCAAACTAGGGTGATCCCTGTGTCCATTACACATCACCAGGCCCCCACCCCACAGACCAAAGTGAATCTTACAAACAAACTTAAAAACAAACAGATATTTATTACTTAGTAAAAATAAAGAAGAAAAAATAAAGGAACAGAACATAGGTAAAATTGTTAAATCAATTAAATTAACTTTAAGAGAACTCTAAAAAGAAAAAAAGCCTTGTAGTATTATTTTAAGAGCGGGCGCACGCCTGTGACCAAACTAACGCTCAACTGTTCTGCGTTTGTCGATTGTTTAGGCACAAAAATCTAATAGTGTGCGCAACTCAATATCACAGGAATCAAAGCGGGACTAAACAGTTGTGCGATAGTTTAGTTTCAAGTGTACGCTCGCTCTAACTAATAACCGCGAGAATAACTTTTAATTAAACTCACACGTTCTTCCACAACGGGATGTCAACTTTCTTGTTAGTAAAAAGTTACAACTGATTACAAATTGATGTTAGGTGTCCAGTAATCAGTGCTTTAATGAGAATGACCTTTACCCAGCAATTGAAGATATCGTTACATTCTCACTCGTTATTAATAATGTGATATTTATATGAAAAAATTACCTAAGAAAGTAATATAGTAGTATTTTAATGTACTTAGTAGTACGCTTTATTAGTTAACTAGCTGTTCCCGTGCGGCTTCATCCGCATGAAATTTTGAAAATTTTACTTTATTGTTTACATTTGTCAAATTATCAATTACAAATGTCAAAATGACATAGCATGACAAACCTTAACAATCTTGCTTTCTTGATATTGGCAGCAACTTATGGTCTCTTTCCCACATTAGGGTTTTTATCCAAATTATTTACCTCCTAACTTTAATGGCGGGAAAATATATGGTCTAAAGCACGACGTAATTGTAGGGCTTTTTATTAAAAAAAGGATTATTCAAAAATATTCTGTAATTGCTGACATCTTAGGCAACAAAGAAGTGTGTCTTAATGCTTTATTATATTAGTATAGATAAAAAAATACGAAATAGTTTTTGATTACGAAAAAATGAATCAAATGATGGACAACTAGGAATTATGAATAAACAAGAAAACAAACCCGAATAAAAAACCTTTTTACAGTGGTAGTGCCCGCTTTAACATCATAGCACGAATGGGCCGGTACGCCCGGTGTAATACCACGACCACACAGAAGACAGGCGTGAAATGGAAGCAATTCCGTGTTTCGTCTGATGAGTGTGGTGCCGGAGGCCTAATTTAAGTCCCTTTCTCTTTACCACCCTTTTCTTAAAAGGAGAGGATGGGAAGGGGAAGTTGATTTGACTGTGGAGGAGATGCACAGGAAGGGGATATATCCTCTTTATGTGCGTCTCCTCCTCCGTCGGATAAGGGTAGACAACGCATCTGTAATTGCGGATGTCTATAGGCAGCGGTCGCTTCGCCATTTTGGCGGATTCATGTGGCCGTTTGCTCGTTTGCCACCTTATGTTATAAAAAAAAAACCTCTTTTTAAGTTGGTTCAAAAGGGAATGTCTTGATTCTTTGAACTGCGTGTAACCGTATTCATTTCCTGCACCTATTACAGACGTCAATGTCTAAATATACTTTTACATTATGTGAAATTTAACTAACAAAATAAAATCAGTTTTCATTTATAAGGCACTATTGTAAATGAACAATTAGTTAACTTGGCTTGAAATCAAATATTATCGAATACTAAAACAGAACAAACAATTGTTAGCTAAAGCCATAGGCTATTTATTACATTGGTTATTATTAATAATGAAGAATTAAGGATTATTAACACACAATTATGTTTAGGGTCGTAGCATAAACAAGGAGTCATGGTTACAAACATAATAATTGCTAACATCTATTAATAGAAGTTATTTAAACAAATAATATTTAATTTATATGTTTGTTTTTTAATTAAAAATTGCATGCAAGTGCGGTGATGGTAAAATTATTTACTATTATATCCATCTTAATTTATTGTTATCGTGATTCATAATTGTAATAAAAAAAAACAAATATTATGCATTTCTAATTAGCAGTCATCATTATTAATGACACATCTAGTCACTTTAACGTTGTGTACAATTCGAATCATACTAATATTATAAATGCGAAAGTTTAGATGGATGGATGTTTGTTAGAGTTTGTAGCCTAAACGGCTAAACGGATTTCAATGAAATTTGGTATAAATGTAGAGGACAGTCTGGAAGAACACATACTACTCACTTTTGTTTTTTTATTCTACGCGGACGGAGTCACGGGCGAAAGCTTATATGACATAAACGACGGTAAACTTGACCCATCTAGTTTGCGTTAAACTGCGCCTGCGCAACAAGTCGTTAAATAACGATTATATTATAACCACTTGGCCCAGTACTCCAATACTCTTGATAATAACCTACTTCTATTACTTTTGCACTAAGGGGCTCCTTGAATAGCCTCAGGGTCTTACTTAATGTCCCCGAAGTGAGAAAAAGGCGTCGTAATGCGCTACCAGTTCTAGCCTGGCCAAGGCTTAGGGCCCTAACATAAAAAATGATAGTGTTTTAAATTATTTCATTTTTAGTTTAAATATTCGTCAACTCTTTTATACCGCAATCGTAGTGCCAGCAGGTTGCGAAGCCTTTCCAAATAGGATCTTAACCAATTAATAACATAATTATGTCGAAAGTAGTGGTGATACACATTAACATTTAACATATGTATAACCACATCCATAATGTAAATTAGCGGCGGTCAAAGTTAAAACACGTGTTTAACTAAACAATGTGTAACTATGTATATCTTTTGAGGCACGTCAAAGTTTGACAGAAGTTCTTCGCTAAGCGAATATGGTATGAAATTATTCCGGTTAGCCCTGTGACGCCCTTCTAACTGCGTCTTAACATGGTCGTCCTAAACACCATACTTATTGGCAAATTACATAACTTACCTACATCGTTTGACACACTTTATTTATTCTAGTTATCAGTGTGGAAGGGTACATCTGTAGATGTAGACCTAGAGAGAAATGGATAGATTGTGTGAAAGGTGACATGATCAAGAAGGGAGTGATGACTGAGATGACGGATGATACAGTTATTTGGAGGGGAAATTATGACACTTTATTATATTCTATACGTCATAACAAAGTAAACTTTTAAGGGGAATTTCAATTGATTAAATAAAATTTACTTTAATGGGATAAAAATTAGGGCATTTTTTATAACTGCAAGTTCAACCAATGTATAGTTGATAAACAACTAAAACTAAAAATTCACGTCTCTTCAAGTAACTATACTTTCTAAGTATTTATATATTACGTTGTATATGTAACAGTATAAACATTAGCTTGCTTGTATCGCTGATTTGATAGGAAATTCTTAATGTCGCTTAACGAACTTTTTGCTGCGACGGCGCCGGCTTTTGAGGTTAAACTGTTATTTTCTTTTACATAAATAATGATAGCTGTATTTCCTAACCTATATAATATTGTGTTCCTAATTCCATTCCAATAAAATCAAACAAATATTATAAATGCCAAAGTCTAGATGGATGTTTGTTAGAGTTTGTGGTCTAAAGTGATGAACGGATTTCGATGAAATTTGGGATGTACTCGTAGAGCAGTCTGGAAGAACGTTTTTGTTACATTTGTTTTTGAAATTCCGTGGAGTCGCGGGTAAAAGCTAGCTAACACAAATTTATTAAAATGAACATGACGATTTCAACATAAATTAATGTTGTAATTATGAAGATTAAAAAACCTTCAAAGGTTTTTATGACCATCTAGCGGCCTCATCTAAAAGAATTAATGTAAAAAAATGACATAAATTATGTATAATATGTAGGTCACATTAATATGATATCTTTATTAATAAAGCAACCTTTCGAATTAGAATATTATAGAAAAAACATACAAAGTGAGAACCTCCTTTTTGAAATTGCTCAAAACCAAACAACATTAAGAGCCTGCAAAGATTAAAGACTTAACTGCCGAAAGTTTGATCTGAATGGACTTCCAAACCAAAATCATGTGAAACAAAATCGTTCTAATGCACACCTCCATACATTGTTATACTGACGAAGGGTCAGACTAAATTATCGGTCGATTAAAATGTCTTTAGTCTGCGGGGACTTTTTTTAGTACAGTTGTCAATTCCTCACTAGTCTATCATACTAATATTAGGAATGCAAAAGTTTAGACGGATGGATGCATACTCGTATGTTTGTAGCGTAAACGGCTGAACCGATTTCGATGAAATTTGGTATAGATGTAGAGGATAGTCTGGAAGAACACATAGGCCACTCTCTTTTGTTTTTTTTTTAAATTTCACGCGGAACTTAATTATGAAATATTTGTTTAGATAGAATAGAGCTCAAAATAATTCAACCGATTGAAAAAATCTTTGATCATTAGAAAGCTACTTAGTAACAAACAGGGTATGGATGTGACAGAAAAGATTTGAGACATGGTCTTTGCTATGCGAAGCTGAGACGGATTGCTAGTTCAAAGAGATCAGGTCACCGCCAGACTCCCTGATTGTACATACTATTACTTCTTTCACCATATTTATCTATCTATACTATTATAATAAAGCGTAAACACACACTTCTTTGTTGCCTAAGATGTCAGCAGTTACAGGATATTTTTGAATAATTACTTTTTTAATAAAAAGTCCCACACTTACGTCATGCTTTAGGCTATACATTTTCACGCCATTAAACTTAGGGGGTAAATATTTTGGATAAAAACCCTAATGTGGGAAAGAGACCATAAGTTGCTGCCAATATCAAGAAAGCCAGATTGCTAAGGTTTGTCATGTCATTTTGACATTTGCTATTGATAATTTGACAAATATAAACAATAAAATAAAATTTTCACAATTTCACGCGGATGAAGCCGCACGGGAACAGCTAGTTAATAATAAAAAAAAGATACGAGATGAATTAATTAACCTTTACCACATCCTTGACTCCATTTGCATGAATATTAATGAATTTTCATTCATATTGAATATATTTAAATATTTCTCTATGCATGAGATTAGAAAGTCAATGTTGAATTTATAAAAAAGTTTCAAAAAAACAAAAATCTTATAAATCATATTAACGTTTGCAAGGTTCATTGAAGTCCTTTAAAAGCATAGAAACCTTGTTGAATATTATTGGGTATAAAAAAAGATTTGACCTACTTTAGATGATTAAATCGATGAAGAGTAACTGTATCGATTTATTACCGGGGAAAAAAGGTTACATCTCTGTCTCTATGTAAAGGGAATGAGCAGGACGACAATAAAATTTTATACATGTCATTCAGCATTGAGAACTCTCCTTTAATTTAAATAACAAGGATATTTAAACAGCTTTCCTTGCAAGAGGTTTCCAACATTACCAGTCTACCGTGAATGTATTGTAACTTTGTAATTATGACATGTTTAAAGTTATGACATGTATAACAAGATTCAAAATTAACTGCGGCTCGTTAAGCGCGAACGTGTCCGAGTTCTGCAGTCGGAGGAATATGCGCGTAAAGATCCAGTACTTTTTACGTCTCGCCGTATTCTCATATTGTTACCACAAATCTTACATTATTATAGCGGCACATGTTGAATTTTGAGTTGCCATAAAGTACAATTAAATGTCAACTAGAACTCGTTCATGACAACTTAAATATAAGTACAGTGACGTCATACTTGTATGAATATATTATGGAAAACCAGAGAAAGTATATTCCGGTTTTGATTGAAGTTACACATTTTCTACTACGACTTCATTATAGCTAGATTTTCCCTACTACATTTAACTGACTATTTACGTAATTTATTCGTAATAACCAATATAAATAGCTTTAAATAAAACCTATTAATCAAATTAAAGTACCGATCAAATATTCTTAAATCACTATGGTAAGTAGCCAAGGTTGTTAAGCAATAGAAGAAAAATGGCAAGGCTTATGTTTAAATTTTTACGATATTAAGGAATCGATTGCTTCATCGCGTTATTAATAGGCTGCTTTGTATTCATATTTCGTAAAGAGTATTCAATGTACATTTATTTTAGAATATCCATCGCGTTCACAAAACGTGTAAAATGCAGATTTTTGTACCTCAATACATCAACCTCCGACTAATACGTCGTGTATCAATCGTTAAGTGTTTTTCATAGATATCTAACTAATATTTCTATAATAAAGTATGATATGGGTAAGTGAACTTAGATCCGACGACTTACGTAGCTCGGCTGGCGACGATGCGCCAAAAAGTTTGAATTGTGTAATACACTGTGCTGACCTTTCGTATGGAAAAGGGTAGAAAGTTGTTTCGTTACTTTCAGCAAATATTAAACCACTTTAATGTGAATCTAACTATGAAGCCCAACTCATGCGAAACACATATTACCAAATATTGCTATCTCTATTTATTTAAAAGAAATTAAGAACGTGACCACATCTGAAACTTAACTATCAAAACTATTTAGTCTTGCTTTCATTCCCATGAGCTTACATAGAGGTGCACATTACTCGATTTTTAGTTGTCCAACTAAACAGTTGAATTTGCTGCGAAACAATCGACAATCGCACAACAATTGTGCGATAGTTTAGTCCGCCTCCCCGCTTACTACCGCTCTAAGATGTATATTTCATACAATTTTTGTAGTCGAAACCCACAGAGGCCACGCTACAAATTCCTTGTAAACCATCAACCGAAGACGTTTGAAAGTTATTGTCTTTATCCATTTTCACGTAATTGTTTACACGCAAAAGATGGACGATCAATGCTATTTTGAACTTTACCACGTAGTGATAGGGAACAAATTTGTATGGTTTTAATATACTAATAACATTACACTTGAAATGTGTTTAATTATTGGTTGTCTGTTGTGTAATCAATGCCTTCAAACAAAAGACACAGGCATTTATAAGTAATTGAAAGTGATATTTGTCTTGTGAAGTGTTTCCCGTTCTTCCCGATCAAATAAAATGATCGTTTAGCCAATCGGTCCAACGGGAAACACCCGTCTTTTGTTAATAATAAACATAAAAATAAGCCTAAAGAAAAAAAAAGAGAATGAATTGGAACATTCTTTAGTCTTTTGGATACAAAACTTTTTTAAATTCCACGCGGAAAGAGTCACGGGCAAAAGCTAGTATTTATTAAAAAAAAAATCATCAGTATCATTATCTTTAATAACTGAGAACAAGTTTTGTACAAGTATTCGACAATGCAAACTTACAGTTAGACTAGTTTTTGTACAACAATAGACTAGGTCAGTGTAACTACACGCTGTTAGTAACTAGGTCATAGATTGCTTCTGGAAATAGTTAAATAATTGTGCTGTTTTGTTATTTAGTTTATGCTCGACTTGTGCACTTAACGGCCATGACTCCTGCCTCTAAACTTATAATTAAGCGTAAACTTTGCCTTGTTAAGTTATCTAACTTGGTTTTTCAGAATTAATGTTATCAGAGTTGTTTTTACTAGTACTTTTGCAATCTTTTGTAGATTTCTGAACACTCAGAAGTAAGATACACGCGTACATCACATAATAACTATTTAGAAGACTATTAGGACATTATATAATTTCTCTACTAAGATGTCCAGATTAATTAACTACTAAATGTTACGTCGAGCAATTTTGAAAAGTGTCAGCTACAAAAATGTAGTAAAACTCAAAGTGTCTCTTTTACGACTTTTTCTCAAATTCTTTAGTCTCTTATCTTACTCGTTAAAGTCACCAAAACTAAATAATTCATTCTGATAGTGAATCACAAACGAAAGCGTAGACAAATTAAACCTGCATTGTGTCCAATTTGCACTTTCACTTAGCTGTATGCTTATAAGGAGTTTAGTTTTGTTCTGAAAGGCTTAGAGCACGTTTAGGCTTAGACTAAATTATCGCACAACTGTTTAGTCGCGTTTGGATTCCTATGAGCTTATATGGAGGTGAACACTACTTGATTTTTAATCCTGCTAAATAGTTGAATTAGCTGCGAAACAATCGACAATCGTACAACAGTTGTGCGATAGTTTAGTCCAAGGTTGTCCGCCCGCTCTTAGTCTACTGCGAGGAATAATCTACCTAAACTATTTGAAACTTAAATTTTAAGAAAAGTGCTGTAAAAAAACTTTATTTTTTTATCCTCTAATATAATTACTACTAAATTGTATGAATATTTATTCATTTATGTGTTTATTTGTTTTTATTTGTCTTAGTGAATAAGGAACAAAAATTCATTGACACTAAAAAAAAACCTAATGCAGAGTCGATATCAATAACAAAACCACTTTCTCACATTCACAACTATCAGTTGCGATTTCATTGCTCTCCATGGTCAAGGCCGTTGAAAGAATCTTCCAATGAAACCGGTAATGTATTCAAAATGGAATTTCACTCACGATTTATCGCGTCTTGGATAGGTATTGTAGTTTTTGCTTGATAGAAGGCATTAGATGTCCCATTTGCGGTATTGTTTAGTTATTGTTAGTTACTAGTAAATCATTTTTTACATTTAAACAATAAAACTGGATCAATTAAGTAAGGTTTGACATTAGTAAAATTACATGAACATTATTTTTGACACATTCTACAGATAAAAATTATTTTCATCTTAGTTAAAGTACCGAGCGATTTCTACCATCTATCTGCTATCCATCAACACACATTGGAGAAGACTTAGGGCACCAATAAATCACAAAAGTCTGATAACAATCCAACGTGTAAAATATGTGATGGAAATATCGGATTTTGTTCCCTTATCTGACAGTGACATTTTTAAGCTATCTGAGCCTCTATCAGCCAGTCGTGGGATAGGATCCTTTAAAGGGTTTTTATGGCAATGTAATTTCAAAACATAATTTAAATATCGACTTCTTTATTTATATGTAAGACAGATCTTACCGGACAAAAAAGTAGACAATCATTAGCAAATGTCATAAAATCCAAGTATATATTTACTTTCTCGAGATTCTCTAGACTTTGTAAGTGAAAGTATTTGTAAAATGACATGTAAAGTAGACATACTTATGCATTCTTGTAACCTTTTTCTTCATAAACAAACCTTGAAATGCTACATTATAGTATTGACAAACAAGATTATCAATCTTCTTACTAAAATAAATCCGAAAGTTTAGATGGACCAGCTTAACGGATGTCAATGAAATTTGACACAGATGTAGAATACTGCTGGAAGAACACATAGGCTTCTTACTAAGTTTTTTCAAATCCTAAAAATTAAAGGTATGAATCAATTTAAATACTGTCGATTTCCAAAATAAACCTATATACAATACATTGTCAGTCAGTCAAATCTTACTAATGTTATAAGTGGGAAAGTTTGGATGGATGTTTGTTAGAGCATGTAGCCTAAACTGCTGAACGGATCTCGATGAAATTTGGTATACGAGTAAATGTAGAGGATAGTCTGGCACACATAGGCTACTCACTTTTGATTTTTTAATTCTACACAGACGTCGTCGCGGGCAAAAGCTAATGAGGATATAATTTCAAAATACTATTTCGACCATATTTAGCAACTTTGTCTTAACTCTAATACAAATATAGTTTTGTCAAATATTGCAAAGAAATTACGGTTATACGAAAGTGTTGTAAATATTACATACATTTAGCGACATAATGTTAAAGTACTATGACGGACGACTGATGAAATTTTACGAAATACGAAGTGAGAGGCGAAGAAGTATTAAGTCTTAAGATTTTACTGGTCAATAGATCTTTTATGATATAAAGAATGATTTTTATAGTTTTACAACCTTTATAAGATTGAATAGGTTTTTACAACATTGTATATATATTTATTACGTCTATTAAAAGTTAATAGTTAACGATTATTAAGCAATATGACGATTGTAGAGACCGAATGCTAACAAAAATCTTTAAAAAAACTTTAAGTTTGTTTTACAATTTTTTTGGAGAGATATTGATGTTCTTTTATTTTTATTGTAATACTAACATTCGCCTGCGACTTACGTGACATTAAAAAAAACAAAAGAGTGAACTATGTGTTCTTACAGACTATCCTCTACATCTATACCGAATTTCATCAAAATCAGTTCAGCCGTTTAGGCTACAAACGCTAACAAACATCCATCCCATCTAAACATTCGCATTTATAATATTAGTATGAAGCATGATGAAAACATAGGTAATTTTTTGACACGCAAACAGAAAGCTATGAATAATCTTTCTTTGCTAAGTAATTTTGAGTTGGCATAATTAATTTCTTATAAATCTATTTATTACTAACTTTAAAAAAAGTGAATGTATTCTCCATCGTTTCTACGTAAACATTACCGTGCTCTACTAATGTAACGACAGGCTTTAATGGCCTCAATCCACTGACTCTAAAACATTAATTACCAATATGACTAACAATAATTAGTCGATTTAATTAATCGATTCTAGTAATGTTGTATTATTTCTAAATACAAAATGTATAACAGTTCAAACAATACAACGAAATACGGATAAAAATGTAGTTATCTCTTTCTCTCTTACCGCAGTTGATATCTTTTGTCTCTTTCGTGTAACGAAATGTGCATCACTGTGAATTGATCGTTCGTTTCTTGTACAATTATAAAATCTTCACATCATAAAAGGTACCATAAATAGCAATAAAACAACAGAAATCATACTAATATTATAAATGCGAAAGTTTAGATGGATGGAAGGATGGATGGATGGATGTTTGTTAGAGTTTGTAGTCTAAACGGTTTAACGGATTTCGATGAAATTTGGTATCGATGTAGAGGATAGTCTGGAAGAACACATACGCTATCCACGTTTGTTTTTTTTTAATTCCACGCGGACGGAGTCGCGGGCAAAAGCTAGTAATAAATATACGCAATTTCAATCATAAATAATATGATTATGAATTGCGTGTGATAAACAAATGTCAGATTTTAGTCAGGAAAGTGTTACAGTTGGTTGTGTAAGCTCGGTTAACACACGGTTAGTGTTAATGACGATAATAGTGTTAACCAACTCTATAGTAATTTGAAATTTAAATGTCAATATACTATAGAGTTTGTTCATATATAGATTAAAATGAGCGTGGTTTGTTCCGAAAGACTTTACAAAAACATATTATCTGTTAAGTTTAAAAAACTCCACGTTAACGCTATTTAAAATTAATATTATTAACTACTAGCTATTAGACTTCGTCCGCGTGAAATTAATAAAATAGTAAAAAAAAAACACAGCCTATATTACTCACTGATAACTAACGTAGATTAATGGTGAAAGAATTTTTGAAATCGGCCAAGTAGTTTTTGAGTTATTTCAATATATACAAAAATACAAATCATCCCACTCTATAATATTAGTATATATAGCTGTTGCTCGCGACTTCGTCGTGAAATTAAAAAAAAAATATCAAAAATATAACTTATGTTACATACAGATAAATTACCTTTCTAACGGTGAAAGAATTTTTAAAATCGGCCTAGTAGATTTTGAGTTATTACAATACATACAAAAATACAAAAACAAATCTTTTCTCTTTATTATAATACTAGTTTTCGCCCGCGCCTATGTTCTTCTAGACTATCCTCTACATCTATACCAAATATCATCGAAATCCGTTTAGCCGTTTAGGCTACGAACTCTAACAATCATCCATCCATCCATCCATCCGTCTAAACTTTCGCATTTATAATATTAGTGTGAAATACAATTTAATATAACTTGAAAACACGATAGTCTTTTTTTAATAATTTGTAATTAATGAAAACCAATATAACAATACCGTTATCTTATTTTGTGTTATGTTCGAATAACTCACATGTTTTTATTACGAGGAAAGCAGACGGTGCGCGTTTTCACCACTTCCCAGTTCATTGTTCAATAGTCAATATTTACAACTAGAGAGTTAGAGACTTGGCGTAACGAAAGTGTCACGGCATGTTAGGTAAAAACGGATTTGAATAGATGAATAAGTTACAGTTAAGTAGAGACACAAGTAAGTAATGAATACTGAATACAAATCAATGGTAAATTTTAAAAGTTGGAATGGAATATATTTAAAGTCGCTGTTACATATTTAATTGTCGTTTGAGTCTTCGACTAATACTAGCTTTCTGAGCTTTACATTTATTTAATCGCTAGCTGTTCCAGTGCGGGCTTAAGTATAGGGCTTTTTATTAAAAAAATAACAATTCAAATATATGCTGTGATTGCTGACATCTTAGGCAACAAAGAAGTGTGTGTTTACGCTTTATTATAATAGTATAGATTACCTATTGACTCTTTAGTATTAGGTTAACCTTACGTCTCAATGTAGTAACATCAAAGTTACGTAGTGCGGAACATCATTTTAAGAAAACATCGAACCATAAGAACTATCGAATTATTAAAAGTAGCTCGGAAATCGCCCATTGAAATTACAAATTAAAAACAGTATAATCACAAATCGTCTGACAAGGAAAAAAGTGGAAGAATTTACACCAACTCATTGTTAATTAGATCAAATTTCATTTTAATAAATGGATCACATTGTCTAGAGTGCAGAAGATTACTTGACTGACGGAATCTTTGCAGAACTGTGTATAAAAGGAACTGTTCTAGCTGAATCTAGTAATGACCGTTATCGGTATTAAATATTACTATATGCGTTCTTACAATTTTTTACCTAAACATTAGAAGTTAATGGATATTTGCACGTTTTGCATATTAATTTTGGTAACGACACGAATGAACTTTATGTCTTTTAAACGACATTACGAAATTATTTATAATGGACGGTGGTTTGCTTTAATTTGACCACAAAATTATGTTCTAATGACTATACACTAACGACAGTTTAAGAGACAATCTTGAAATTTAAACGACAAGTTCGCCATATGGTATATCTAAATAAATCTTATATTTTTTATCTATACTATTATAATAAAGCGTAAACACACACTTCTTTGTTGCCTAAGATGTCAGCAATTACACCATATTTTTGAATAATTCCTTTTTTAATAAAAGCCCTACACTTGCGTCACGCTTTATATTTTAACGCCACGCAGGCTATATATTTTAACGCCATTAAACTTAGGGGTTAATATTTTGGATAAAAACCGTAATGTGGGAAAAAAACCATAAGTTGCTGCTAACATCAAGGAAGCAAGGTTGTCATCATGTCATTTTGACATTTGCTATTGATAATTTGACAAATGTGAACAATAAAATAATTTTTTTATAATTTTATGCAGATGAAGTCGCATGGGAACAGCTAGTTTTAGAATAAAAAGAGGTGTGGTGAGCCTACGTAATATTCGTATGTAGACGTTTTTTATTATTTTTGACCGACTTTCCAAAAGAAGGAGATACTCAATTCGTCTGTATGTTTTTTTTTAATATAAGGTTCATCGTCTTTAAATAATTTTCGAATTTTAAATTGTGCCTATAACGGAACACTCAAAAGTTTTAAAATAATAAAACTATGTACGCGTAACGCGTTTTTCCTCTAAATAACAATTGCGTATAAAAATATTTTATAGTTATATTAAGCAAGCGTTAGGTAAGAACACACAACGCATAGTCGTAATAAATTTAATTGTTTTATAAATATTCATCATCTGTAAGAGAGAGGCTTCCGTAATAAATTACATTTCTCTTTGTGTAACGAATCCGCCTTTTAATTGTTTTATTGCGTAACTAATTGTCTATGACTTTAAAGCCAAGGGATCCATAAATTATTTAACAAGAATTTAATTTAAAAATAATATTTGAATTTCATTAATTGATTGATGACTCAGTACATAAAATTGTTTTTAAATTCACGAGTTTTTCAAAGCTTTGAAGGTTATGTAAACGAAATTTAAAGCAATATCTAACGTAATAACGGTCTAGTAAATTCGCATATAAGTGCCGATATGTCATAGCTTCATTATACAAATAATATGCAGCCTAAGTCGTAAGCGTAGGCGAGCAGAGACATAGCTCTTAGCTACAATTAATGCAAACCATTTCATATAACAGTGAATAATAGTAACAGTAAAATTGTCTAAAAAATATATATTCGTTAGGCAAATATTTACCTACATATTTATATGAAAAACATTTGAAATTTTGTGGTTGTATAAAAAAATACAGACACAAACACAGAACCTCAAAAAAAGCAAAAAGCTATTGTGTGTCTAAAAATACATCTCTATATCTCTTAACTTGGACCATACATATTAAGACAAGCGTATAATACAAACACATAAGAAATGTGATAATAATTCTACACTGTATCAACCGGTTAAGAACACGACCGAATAACGGGAATTTGTAAACTGTTCTTTATCTTTTCGCTCAATGCTCTTAAATTGTACGTAATAAAAATTTACTTTTAAATAAAAACACGAGTATTTCTAATGATATATCGAGCTTGTTACAAATTGAGGCTATAATTTTAATCAAAACTTACAATGCTACCTTATTCAAAAAGGGACCACATCCTTCAACGAACTATATACAGAAGTAAGTACCTCCTATGATCAGATAGGTTGGTTGCCAATCATTGTAGTCACTTTAAATCTAGATATTGAAATTAAACAATACATTATTGAATGCAAATTAATTTCCATATTTAAAATCTTACTACCGAATACTGCGGGCCCTTTGACTAAACTATCGCATAATTGTGCGATTGTCAATTTCGCAGCAGATTCAACAGTTTAGATGCAGTGTAGTTCCTCTGGTGTTACGGATGTCTACGGGCGTCGTTGACCACCTTGGTGTTCACGCCGCTCGTTTGCCCTCTTTGTTTATAAAAAAAAAAAACGAATAAAAAATGATTAGTGTTCGCACCACCATATAAGCTCATATGAATCAAAACGCGACTAAACAGTTGTGCGATAGTGTACTACGGTGTGCGCGCACTCATTCAATTATATTTCAATATTTTAATGGAATATTTAAGACTAGCTGTTCCCATGCGACTTCATCCGCATACAATTATAAAAACTTCATTTCATTGCTCACATTTGTCAAGTTATCAATTGCAAAATAACATAACATTGCTTTCTCAATGTTGGCTACAACTTATGGTCTCTTTCCCACATTAGGGTTTTTAACCAAAATATTTACCCCTAAGTTTAACGACGTGAAAATATATAGCCTAATGTGTGACCTAAGTGTAGGGCTTTTTATTAAAAAAAGAGTTATTCGAAAATATACCGTGATTGCTGACATCTTAGGCAACAAAGAAGTGTATGTTTACGCTTTATTATATTAGTATAGATGTTACATATTTAAATGTCGTTTCAGAATTTGGTTGTGGGACTCGTAGAGTTTCTAAATCAAATATTTTTGTTTTGTAATATTTCATAAGTCCTAATATAAATAAGATGCTTATCCCGATGTGGGCAGGTGGCCACTATGCTAATGGCCATGGCCATCACCCGCTATGGCCACGTCCGGTGTGGCCATTCCGCAATACAAACCTCTTTATTGCTCAATTTAACAGAATACGTCAGATAAATTTATAGTTAAGGTCAATTTGAGACAGTCTAATCTTTGGCATAAAATTATTATCTAGTTCTCTGAGGTTTTTATATTAGTTTTTTTCATATAAATTGTTGACTGTTATGTTTGGGTAAATCTTACTAACATTGTAAATACAAAACTCGATGAAATTTGGTATAGATGTAGAGGATAGTATGAAAACACACCTAGGCTTCTATTTTTTTTTAATTCCAAGCGGCCAGTGTCGCGGCTTCAGTGTGTTCAGATCTTTAACTCTCGCGGTCGCACTCGAGGATAGCCATCGTATTTGTAAAGAGCAGAAATCTCACATTATAGGATATAATGTTCATACTAGTGATAGCTTTATCTTATTATAAGAGCACGATTTGTCATACAATTTTTTTTTCATAATATAAGGTGGCGAACGAGCAAGCTGCCACCTGAATCCACCGAAATGGAAAGCGACCGCCGCCCATAAACATCCGCAACTGCAGATGCGTTGCCTACCTTTAATTGACGGAAGAGGAGACGCACATAACGCGGACATTTCCCCTTCCTATGCGTCTCCTCCACCATCAAGTCCACTTTTCCTTCCCATCCTTTCCTCTTAAGAAAAAGGTGGAAAGGGAAAGGTACTGAAATTGAAAGTAGGAAGCTGTTTATTTGACAGAAGAGCATGTTCATGTAAATTCATCTTGTATTATTTTAATGATCATGAATTATTAATTTCTCATTCATGTCTTAACTTCCGTTATTTACGTAAAAGTACACGGTTTCTAATTATTACTAGTTACGTTAATTACCATTACATGGTGTACTTTTTGCGTTAATTCACATATTTAGTACGAGGTTTATGTAATAAACATATATACATATCTATTTTTTTATCTTTTAAAGGTATTATTTAATCAACAAAGAATTGACACTTAGAAAGAGGTTATTGTCCTTTCCACCTCAACACATTTCCTTCCTTATAAGAAAGTTATAGGTAGAGAATTAAAATTAAGCCTCCTACACACTTATCAGACGAATTGGAATAACTTCCACTTCACGTCTGTCTTAAGTGGTCGTTGTATTGCAACGGGCATCATCATCATCCACTTGCCCTTATCCCTTACGAAAGGTCGGCACAGTATGTGCTGCTATTCCATACATCTCTATCAGCCATCATATCTGAATCCACTCCTTTCTTAAGCATATCTTCTTGCACACAATCCATCAATACTATTGTATCGCACCGGGCATGCCGATCCCAAAGTACGAAGATGTTGCCGCGGGCTCTACCACTGTTAATATACTGTTTGTAATCTCACTAGGTACATTGTCAAATTGTAAAATGTCAATGAAATATGGTATTCATAGTCAACGTATGTCGCCCCAGTGGGTGTCTCTAAACACACAATTTCACTGACCGCTCTGTTAAACCTGGCCTATTGGCTTTCTATAATCATAGGTTTATCGCCCTGATTTATTTAATAATAGTTTATAATTTGTATTGTTTTTATAAAAGAGTAAAGTATCAAGAATACTCAGTCGGAGTAACTTACAAATTAAATATGAATTAGGACCTGTCCCATAACTGGCTGATAGAGGCTTAGATAGCGTAAAAATGACGTCACTGTCACATAAGGTAACAAACCCGATATTTTATCAGCCAATTTGGTGGGACAGGCCCTAAGTGTAGAAGACACTGAGTCATTTTATAACCACTAATAATCCTATTAAGGAGTCTCCGTAACAATAAATATAAATTCAAAAACTTCTAAACACATTTTTAGAATTTATTCATAAATTATTTTCTTAACAACCTAACAATACAGTAATCTGTTCATACTTTAAAATACCAAAAGCAATATTTAAGTAATTATCATTTCAAAAAAATCTCTACCTGAATTCTACATAACACTTTTGTAACACACGTGAGAAAATGCAACAAGAGGCGTTAATACTTTCAATAGATTATGATACATTGTTCAATTGATTTGTACAAAAGTCTTACAAAACTATTACATCTTCATTTCGATAGTTCAACGTTAGGTAAGTATTATGATAGCAATGATTGAGAAAGTCATAAAAATATGATTAATTTATTGCGAACATGACCTATACTCCATACTGTTTTTTTAAATGCGTTAAGAGGAAAAAGGCGCGGAGGTTATGTTGGGCTCTCTCCCGATAAGCGGGAGCCTACCAACTAAAACCCCACTGTCTCCATCTTTCACGGGGCACCGGGGTGTGGGCACACTGGAAGTATTCTTCACACTCCCCGGTAGTGATTGACTGTTACACCTCCTCGATTGTTTAAACCACACTTGCGCGGAGAACCTATATTACATACTTGTACAGACTCCGTCAACGCGGAATTTAAAAAAAATAGCCTATATATTCTTCCAGACTATGCTGTGTTTCTATGTCAATTTTAAGATCCAGTCACTTTCGCATATTATAAGTGTATTGTCTTTCCTTCTCACCGTTTTTCTTATAAGAGAACGATGGGAAGGGAACGTGGATTTGACGGTGGAGGAGATGCATAGGAAGGGGAAATATCCTGTTTATGTGCGTTTCCTTCGTCGATTAAGGGCAGGCAATGCATCTGCTATTGCGAATGTCTATGGGCAGTGGTCGCTTTGCCATTTCGGCGGATTCAAGTAGCCGCTTGCTCGTTTGAAACCATATTATCATACTTCATACTAATATTATAAATGTGAGTATTTAGATGGATGGATGGATGGATGATTGTTAGAGCACAGACGTAGAGGATAGTCTGGAAGAATACATAGGCTACTCAGTTTTGTTTTTATTTTTAAATTCCACGCCGACGGAGTCGCGGGCGAAAGCTAGTTAATAAATAAAATAAAGAATGTTGTTTTTTATAGTATAATATAGTATTTAGTATCCTATGCTAAACTTTCATGTATCTAGTGCAATATATATGAAATGTTTCTCTATTCACATCAATAAACATCTGAAGAAGATAACAATCTTTGAAGAGCAAAGTTTTAGCAATCATTGGTGCATTACGTCCAAATCTTTACCATTTTATGTATCGGCCAAGGTTGGCTAAGAAAGCACGAGGAAAATCCCACGCTAACGGTACGTCACCCGATGAATATAAAGGAGATACGCCTTGACTTACGAAAGAGATTTACCTACAAAAATGTTTGCTTCAATCGCCAAAACATTCACTCAAAATATCTAATAATTTATCTAATTATTTTTTTTTTAAATAAATGATTTTTTTTAAATAATTGAAATATAAAGGTGTTTCGTATATCTTGAAAACAATTAATTAAATGGTCGATTATGCTTTAAATATCTGATTTATTGTATAGCTTTTCCCCGTTTATAGTCGCGCGTAATTACAAAAAAACTTAGTAAGTAGTCTATATATTCTTCCGGATTATATTCTATGTCAAATTACAGCAAGACTTTCGAGAGCTGTTTTCGAGGTACGCAGAATTATAATATTAGTGTGTTCTATATGAGCTAAGCTTTTCAAATCAACCTTGAGATGACGCCACAGCCCCTTAAGTAATCACTTCCCATTACCAAACAAGACAAACTGTCCGTCACGCCATTTGGCCATTTATTATTTGAGCCAAGGTGAGATTTGTGTACCGAATGGATTTAATGTGTGTTAAGTGACTCAACTTTGTTATATATTGATGTAAAATACAATTATTTGAATATATACAAAGAATTTAAAGTAATGCTAATCTTAGTAGTGATATAAATGTGAAAGTTTACATGGATGGATGTTCGTTAGAGTTTGCAGCATAAACGGCTGAACGGATCTCGATGAAATTTGGCATAGACGTAGAAGATAGTCTTGTAGAACACATAGACTACTCACTTTTGTTTTTTGAATTCCACACGGACGGAGGACGCGGGCGAAATCTAGTAATAAATAATGTATAGTAAAATTATTGAGATTTAAGTTGAATCGTAGAAAAGACATCGACGGGTTTATTAAACAAAACAATGTCAAAGAACAAAACATTGAAAACAGATACGAATTGAAGATATCTTTTTTTTATTATAGAAAAGAAATCATTGTTGTTTACCATAACTAAGTAAAATACGATTAAAAGGTTGTTTGTGAAACTAAAAATTGTCCGAGCATACATCGTAAGTAAAAGTTTGTTTACACGCACGTAAACGCATAGTTCACCCGACTCGAATTCTTATGCAAATATCAACGAGACGAGAATTCGGTAACTTTCTTCGGCGAAAGTGGTCACGTAGCTATCCAATATGTTATCGGCCAATCGTCTCGAACTGGCTATATTACAATAATATTACGTTATATTTAATTACTCTATGACCTAATTACACTTCGGATAGATATTTTTTGCTACATAACTAAGGGCCTGTCACACCACTGGCTGATAGAGGCTCAGATAGCTTAAAAGTGGCGTCACTATCACATATTTTACAATTTCGATTGTCAATGAATTTCCTAACAATTTACAATTTGTTAGGACTGACACTTAATGTAGATGTCTGTGATAATTGTTATCTACATTATATAGAAGAAAAAATAGGCTACTTAAAAGCTTTTGTTAAATTCAGCGCGGACGAAGTCACGGGCAAATTTCCGGTCCTTCATTTGGCACCAACTGTAATAGATTACGCTTATTCCCGTTTTATATCTTCTACCAACATTGTGATAAAAACAGTGGTAATTACGTATCGAAACTCAATTTCAATTCAAAAATTCTCTAATCTCTCAAAAATATAGACAAACCACGTTTTTGTTTCAAAGTTGCTGAGAGAAAAAGCGTTTTTTTTTGTAATCATAAGATAAATAAATGTAATAAGATATACTGAAGTATACTAAATAAAAGTCAATTTTATTACGCCAAAGTAATAACTACTTATTTATTGAGAAAATAAACAAAATAACCTTGATTAATAAACGTAAAAATATACTCAGTTAAACCTTGTAATTATTATTCATAATTAGTTACACACAATGCGTTTGCAGTGACATTTCATTACATAAACATTAATCTTTACTGATCTTTGAACCTGGGACCTATGGCAGCCTGACCCCAAGAGCACCTTTCGTAATACAATTGGAATATTGGAAAGTTAACCTAAAATTTTACTCAATAACATTGCAATGTAGTGTATTTCTCAATATTCGATACACATAAGGGCTTATCATAAATATTAGTGAGAAAATTTTCGTAACATCGACAAAATTTGTAGTAGATTTCGCCTCTACTAGAAATAAGCACACCAAGAAATCTCATACAAAATCGATGACATCAAGATTATGTTCTCGAACTGTCACGGTAATATTCGTGATAGGTCTCGCGATGTTTAAATTATTTTTAAACATTTTTTAAATGCCTTAGTTAGTAAAGTAAATTTTTTAAATAAGCAAGGAACTAAATGGAAATTTTGTAAAATCGCATTAATTACCTAAATATTACAAAACTAGCTAGATTACAAGGTCGTCAACCGTATCTAACGACTTGGTATTTATATACAACCTTACGTCTGGTACATTTTTAAATGACAGGATGTACCAGTTTGTGGTACGAGTCATAAACTATTTTATAAATAAAGACCCGTTTACACGATTCAAGTTTCTTGCCCGTTGAATACAATGAAATTGAAGCAATAATTGCATAAACTAAAAGTTGTGAAGACCATGCGAGATATTACAAGCAATTGTATTGTATACTAGCTATTGCTCGCGATTTCGTCCGCGTAAAATTTAAATATAATTAATAATATAGCCTATGTTACTCACTGATAAAGTAGCTTTTGATTGGTGAATTGATCAAATCGGCGCAGTAGTTTTTGAGTTATTTCAATACATACAAGAATCCAAATATTTCCTCTTTATAAAATGTTAGTATGGACAACGGGCAAGAAACTTGCATCGTGTAAGTGGGTCTTAACTGATGCAGGTTAAACTTGATTGAAACCGAATATGTTAATACTCATAAATTGCTAAACGGTTCCAATAAAAACAATTGACTTCTAATGCCATTGAACAATCATACTAATCATACTAATATTATAAATGCGAAAGTTTAGATGGATGGATGTTTGTTAGAGTTTGTAGCCTAAACGGCTGAAAGGATTTCGATCAAATTTAGTATGGATGTAGAAGATAGTCTGGAAGAACATATAGGCTACTCACTTTTTTTTAAATTCCACGCGGACGATGTCGTAAGCTAGTATTTTCAAAAAAGAATAACCTACTTTGAGGGGACTATTCCCTTGCTTTTAGAGAAGGGAGCATACTGCGGGAACAACGAGGTGATCAGTGTCGCCCATTCGAAATACCAGAGAAACTACAGATTTGGTGACCCTTAAAGTGCTCGCTTCTTAAAGGACCTAGTTGTACTTTAAAGAAATACCTTATGAACTTTGTCTGTCTAATTATCTGCTTTTTTGTTTAATTACTATACAAATTATTCAACAAATAATATGATTCGTTTTATAAAACGACTAGCTGTTCCCGTGCGGCTTCATCCGCATGAAATTATAAAAACTTTATTTCATTGTTTACATTTGTCCAATTCTCAATTGCAAATATCAAAATACCAATTACCTTACTATGGCAACCTTGCTTCTTGATGTTGGCAGCTTGTATCGTAAGGTCTCTTTCCCACATTGGGGTTTTTATCTAAAATATTTACCCCCTAAGATTAATGGCATAAAAATATATAGCCTAAAGCATGACGTAAGTGTATGGCTTTTTATTACAAAAAGAAATATTTAAAAATAAGCTGTAATTGCTGACATCTTAGGCAACAAAGAAGTGTGTGTTTACGTTTTATTATAATAGTATAGATTTGTAACTTTTATCTAAAGTTATTTTGTAATTGGTATTTAAATTTAATGACATTAGTTTAATGACGTTATAAAAATTCTAAGCACTAGACTACGTCGACCTGGTTTTTGTATAATTACAGTTAATTTACTCATACACATAACAAGTTTTAAAACAACTTGTAATCACACGCTTAAATTATAGAAGAATTTATCAATATATCTCCAGAATGAATTAACGGATCTCTGTAACATTTGACTTTTGGCACAGATCAACATAGTTTGAATATAAAAGGCAATTAACTAAGTGGTATTATTCCGCGCGGACGGAATCGCGGGCAACAACTAGTCAAGAGATATTTATGATGATCATATTTGATGACTATATAGCGATTTGTATTAAAAAAATCTACTATCTATATGATGTATACATGTAACAAAATTGGAGTGTCTGTTGTTATCATTGCTTTGCTGATAACGAAAATCGCATTTAATTTTTTTTTGTCTATCAGTCTGTTAGTCCGCAAGCCGCGTTTGTTCCAGGTAACCTCCGAAACGGCTTGGCTGATTTCATCCAGACTTACATTGAAGGGTAGCTAACATAGAGTGGCATATTTTACGCTACTTTTTTTAATTCCGCGCTGTCAAAATGGCGACCGGACCGCTATCTCTGGAACGGGTGGACCGATTTGGACGGGACTTTGACTGGAAGGTAGCTTTTTAAATGTAAATGTACACAAGAAACTGCCCTAAAGAAGTTTGCGGGCGATAGCTCGTTCTAAATATAAACAGAGCTGGAAAAGTATTAAGGAAAATGCGTGTTCATATATTACTTTATTTCTACTAACTACATGATATTCGATTAACTCAAGATTGATAAGGCATGTCCAATAAAATCGTTAATCACCCGTGATCTAAACCAGTTCGTTAACCATTACTCCTATTATATCCGTATATGATTGCTAATGTCATGTGTGAGGAGCAACGCATATGTTGAATACCGTTAACATCGTTATCGTATCGCGCGACCGTGAACGTGGTAAATGTGTTTGTATGTTGCGGTCGGTCGTTGCTCGGAATATGCCTTCGAAATGTTGATCCAAGTCAAACTAAAGCGCTTAATCAAAGATAAAAGGATAATTTAAGAGAGGACGCACACCTTTAACTAAACTCTCACAACTGTGCGATTGTCGATTGTTTCGCAGCCAATTCTACTGTTTAGTTGCACAATTATACATTGAGTAGCACAACTCCATACAAGCTCATAGGAATAAAACACGACTAAACAGTTGTGCGGCAGTTTAGTCAAAGGTCGCGAGTCAAAGCGCGCGCTCTAAATATAAACTAATACGACCAAATCACAGTAACCTATTTTATTCATCATCCACTTGCCCTTATCCCTTACGGAGGGTCGGCACAGTATGTGCTGCTCTTCCATACATGTCTATCAGCCGTCATATCTGAATCCACTCCTTTCTTAAGCATATCCTCTCTCACACAATCCATCCATACTTTCTTCGGTCTTCCTCTTCCTTTGTAGCCATCCACATTCAATCTTAACACTTTATGGTGTTAAGATTAACAGTAACCTATTTTATTGCCAAACAAATTGATTTTTTTTAAATGTTCAATATTGGCCAAAGATTTGATAAATCAGAAATAACAAACCGAAAATAAGATTTCTTTTGTTAATTCACTGCAGTTTTTTACCTTAAAAAACCAAAACAACACCTTTAAAAACTTGTGTTAAAAAAAGTTAAATTTGGATTTGCTTTTTCTATTCTTGTGTAATAATTCTAAAAATATTTATCTAAATTTAAAACAGTAAATTATTTACATTGAAAGTAAAGTTATTTACTGAACAATTATGTGAAACGGTAGTCCACAAGATCACGTGTCAAATTCACATGATCTCTGGCCGTTACTGTGTTACTTGTAACGTTTGAATTACCGAGGTTTTCACACAATTTAGATGTTACGATTTAATATCTTTGTTAATTAAATAGAGATAAAATCTCTGAAAGGTTTGTTTTCAGTTTTTTTTTTCTCCTTGGCTTCTTTTTTTTAAGTTTTTAAGCTAGCGCTTGATCACGATCCCACCTACTGAGAGTGATGATTTGGTCGATGGTACGCGCTACCCTAATAAATACTCTTTAAATTCTACTATCAATTAAGTCTAATAAAAAACTGATAAATTAATAGCAACCTGTGGAAATGTTTTAACTGCTGTCCGACTAAAACTGATTTTTCCAGTCTAGACTGAACTTTCGGTTTTGCTCTTTATTTCATCTGAAATAGATTTCGATTACGTATTGATATTCAGCATGTTCTTAACAAATTGTTTTCGTAAATAAAATAATTGCAAAATACAGATTTTTGATTAAAATTAACCCCTCACGACTATATTTTGTCTTAAAACCAAAAGTTCGGACAGTCACTAGTTTCAACAAAGAAAACCCGAAAAGTATCCGTCTTTAGTAAAACATAGAAGTATCTAAATGTATTATAGCTTTGGGCATTTTTTATATACAAGGTTATGTAACTCGGGTATGATTAGATTACACAATCGCATTGCTATAGTAACGCCTTAGCGGTGTCCTTGCTATCGACATTGGAACTTCATGTTAATTACATAGAGCGTTCATAAATAAAAGTAAAAAAGCTACTATTTAAATGTCGGAAAATTTGTTTCGAAGTCACATTTGTTTCTACACATTTTGGCACAAGATAAGATAATATAAGCCTTTATTCTCTGATTTTTTTTACATAGATTTCATCATCGTCACCAGCTCACTATACGTCCCCACCGAGGGGCTCGGAGCCTACCCTAATACGGGGTGACTAGGCCATAGTCAACCACGCTGGCCAAGTGCGGGTTGGTTGACTTCACACATATCTTTGAATTTATTCGCCGATATGTGCAGGTTGCATCACGATGTTTTCCTTCACCGTAAGAACGTCGGGTAAATTATGTACATATGAAAATTCGAAAAATCGAAAATCACATTGGTACACGGGGGCGGGATTCGAACCCAAGACCTGTGGATTACAAGTCAAGTGTTCAAACCACTGAGCCACCGACGCTCTTACTTACATAGATTTAACTCTAACATTTGTAGAAAAAAGGAGTAAAATTTAAAAAACAATATGTATGCAAGTTATTTTCAGCTTCCAATTGCTTTGTCAGGTTGTACTTCGACATCGGCCTTTCCTAAATTCTACCATAATTCCCTGGCCCTAGCTAATCTCCGTCCTTTCGGTATGTCATCATCCCATCTCTTTATTGGCACAATATAACTAATCAAAGGCTACTTTTTGTGGAAAAGGTAATCGTTTGTTCATTATACCCCTCTTCTTTAAAGAGATAAGATAAAAAGAGATGGATGGATTGCGTGAAAGGTGACATGATCAAGAAGGGAGTGATGACTGAGATGATGGATGATAGAGTTATTTGGAGGTCGAAAACCCGGTGCGCCGACCCTACGGGAGTAGGATAAAGCAGGGGAGATGATGATGATGATGATTCTTTACAAAATACTGCAGAAAGGATAAAAAAATAGGAAATCGCGAAATTTCAAAAAGAAAACTGATATTAAGCGCCGGAATTGATCGTTAGCAAATTATACCGCAGGACGGCTTTCTTTAGAAAGTGTATCGTTAATGGATGGTAATAAATAGTGACCTTTACACCAATACACATAGAGGCGACTTTATCGTAACCTCTACGGAAGTTGTAGAATAAAAGACATCAACGCGCGAAAACTGATTAATATGTTGCCATAAATAATTATGTTATGAATTATTTATATTTATTGACGTAATCTTTTTATGCTATATCATAATTTTTCTACTTCATACTTTTACTACTTTCTTTACATACTAACTATGAATATTTATTATAGTTTGATATGAGGTTTATAATGCCAATGTTACTGGTTTTTAATTTTTTTATTTTTCTACATATTTCGAGATCAATAAAAAGGTGCCTAATAAAATGGGGATTTCTGGGGGAATGGTATTATCAACAAAACCAAAAATTGACATTAAAATAAATACTGCGGATAATACAATATTAATGTTTTCTTAGATTAAGATATGCTTAAGATGCGAGTAAAATCAAATACGTATTGAAGAGCCATACTATCCCGACCCTCGTAAGGCTGACCCTCCCAGACCTAGTTTGCGAAACCTCTAAAAGTTGATCTAAAAGTCCACCTCGTCCGCCCGCTTTATCGTTCTACTTTTTCATATAATAATTACAAACAGAAACGATATGGTAAAAGCGATTAAAGTTTACGTAAGTACACGTTTACGAGTTCAGTAAGACTGGCCCTCCTTGAAACGTGCAGACTGTCATTGTGCCGATATCAGACGACCGAGGAAATCACAAATATCACATTTCACTTACAAACACATATGTAATGTAATTAAAATTTATATTTATTAACGGTACGCCAGACTGAGCGGCAGTTATTATATTTTAGTAATTAAACCTTTTTAGTATTACAAATGAAACCCATTTTATTACCTAGTCATTGATTAAAAATATAATTACGAGCTCCACTAGCACTATCTATAAGTTCAGAAATGAGGTTCCGAACTACATAGGCACTAACATAGGCTTTTTTATTATTTTTTAATTTTCGAGTAACAGCTAGTGATAAAATAAATCGAAACTTCAGAAACCCAGTATAGGTCGGGTAAAAAAAGCACGTTGATCCCTAAAGATTCGCCACCCCTGGATTCAGTAAATGTCATATATTTCGATAACTATGTAAGATAAATTCGAATTACATTTGTTGCATTTTAAACATAAATTCGTACGCTTCGTCGTGAGAAGGTCGAATGCATTGTAATTTTCGCAAGCAATCTTCGAAAGCCCCTTCATTGTTTCTTTTATTTTCGACATATGTTTAAGTAACCAGTAAATCACATTTAATTTACTTGAACAATTTGTCCAGATTATAAAAAACAAAAAACAACTGACAATCTAACGAACGAAAAATTTGACTAGTTGATTGACTTGCTGATAACAGATATTTTTTTAATTTTAGTCCTTTTCCCTTTCCACTTTTTTTTGGAGGAAAAGATGATAAAGAAAAGTGGATTTGACGATGGAGGAGACGCATGGGAAGGGGAAATGTCCTCTTTATGTGCGTCTCCTCCTCCGTCCATTAAGGATAGGAAACCCATCTGTAATTGCGGATGTTTATGGGCAGCGGTCGCTTTTCATTTCGGTGGATTCAGATAGCCGCTTGCTGGTTTACCACCTTATATTATAAAAAAAACAATAAAAATGATTTTATGTCTTATAGTAACTATAAATATTGTTACGTGTAAATATACTGTAAATATTCTTTGATGATTAGCTTTTTAATTTGTGACATGTTATATAATTTTGATACTCTTTGAATATAAAAACTGTAAGCGGTTACCATGGAAACGTGTTGTTGTCAAGTCAGGGAGATAAATAAAAAGATAAGTAACATGGAATAAATCGTTTAATTCTCAACAATATGAAAATTTGGATGGATGGATGTATGTTTTACTATATATTTCCAGAACAGCTTACAGGAAATAGCTTAAGTAAATTGTTATTTTTTATTAAGGTAAATAGTGATTTAGAAGAAAAGAGAACATAGTCTAGAAGAACACATAGCCGGAAAAATACTGGCTGTAACGCTCTATTAGAGTTTTAACTTTTTTTGTTGGTTTAAAAAAATAATTTAGTAATGATTCCTAAACATCGAAGCTTGTACATCTTTCGCGATGACAGATACGAACCTAGGACCACTAAATTGGTAACCGTTGGCATAACCATTGGGCCACTAGGACTTTAGGGTAAAGTGTTGTAACATTTACGCATGAACAACCAAGGTCAGACTACACATTCTTTCGAAAATTCAAATTAAGAATACATTTATTATTGCCATGTATTTATCGACATCGGAAATCATTTGCATAAAGAATGAAACGTTCTGAAACCAAGAATGTTTTAGAACAGTTACATTAAAATAAAAAATATTTATAATTCGGAATTTCTAAACGATTTAATAAATCTTAACTGTATTAACAGATATTAATATTGTAAGAAATAGTTAATTTATTCTTAAATATACAGTTTTTAATGTTTCATTAATTTTTTAACACAGAATTTCTGAACTGAGTAAAATTAAAGAGTAAATATAAATTTATTTTAACAAATTTCTTTAATTTTATTTTTAACTCACCTATTAAAACTCCAAGCACTATAACCAGTCCACCCCACAAACATAACGAGGATTGCATTTTTAACATCCAAAAATATATCACTTTCACTTCAACACTATCACATACCTTAATAAATGCATTTATTTCAAGCAAGTCTTTTATTAAACTATCTTTAATGCTCTATATTCTAAATTAAATAATTTAAATTAACTAAATAAAATCAATATCATCACCCTGTCACTCAAAATAACTTTAAAAACATCAAAATATAACCAAGAAATGGCGCTAATTTAACTTTGACAGCGCCTTTCCCTCGCAACGGCCAGTACCGTTCGAAAGTCAAACGTCAACTGATACTGAGCGATGACTGGCCACTACGCTGCAAGGAGGTTTACTCGAGCGCACAAAATTATAAAGCGACCAAATTAAAAGTTAATTAATCAAGGTAATGCTATTAATATCTATCTGGACATCTAAAAATAATCGGTTAATGCTGTCACTATGCTCACCACAATAACGAACTCTACTGGGACTTTTTAAAAGAATTATTTTAGATCCAGCGTTTATTGCAATATCTTGATAAAAATGTCGTTATTATTCAAACAGAATGTGAACGATGTCAAGTTTTACTTTTAATCAGTAGATCTTTAGCAATCCAATGAGATAGCAGGCAAAACCCTTAGATTAAATTAATAAAGGTAAATTTTCAAGTTTGCACAAATTGTCAATTTTGTAGTAACATATTTAGTATATTAAAAATATTATTTTATACATAGAAACAAAAGTCGAAAAGTTAATATGTAAAAATGGTCCGTCACTTATTTATAAAAGTTATTTCGTATGTACAAAATAGAAATATATTTGGTTATTTAATGGTAACTGTCCAAGTTATAGCTAAAAATGTGTGGTAAGTATAGTAGGGAGCAAGTTGCACTTAGCAAGTGTGCGTATAAAATTTTCAACATTCTATCGACAACCTGTCGATTGGAAATCGTCCGGCCACGCTAACATTGAACTCTTGAATCGGCACGATATTATAAACTTAGCATATGTATTTAAAAAACATATTGCTGTTTTAAATGATTTACAACATTTTTACAGTGCCCTAGTGAAAGTACATAACAGGAATATTTGTCATTTTTCATAGATTTTCCGAAATACCTGTACATGTTGACAAGTATTAAATCATAATTTTTCATTCATGTTATTTTCGTGAACTTCGTAAAGTATCCTTTCTATTTTATATGAAAACGTTAATAAACTTTAAAAGCACTTTAAGCTTTAAACAAAAATTTAAAACAGCGCCATCTATGTCACAGTATAGAAATTATTCTTGAGATGTGAGATTTACCAAAAGAACCAACATCGAATTACGTTCATGTTAGTTAATAAAATGTCTAATAGATGGCTCTCTTCTGTTTTGACGTTACAGATAAAAAATAATTTTGTCAGTTTTCCCATCGATTCACAAGAATTTAACTTTATGCCAAAATTGAAAAACTTTTTTTTTATTTAATTAAATAAGTTTCACTGCACTTATATTGTGCAAATATATGTTATGAAAGAAAAAAAGATAGAATAAACTTTAAACAAATAGTTAAATCATGCCATCTTCGATTTCATGAGAAGATTAGTCGACAAACTGCAGTAAGTTTGTTGGCAGTGAACGGAACGAAGCGCTGTCGTATAGATCGCTGGCTGGCCGTCTGGCTGAAAATAGTGAACGAAGTATGAGTTTTCGAAATATGTTCGAATAAAAAGTGAACAGTGAGTGACTGTCATCGAGCAAGATGGTTGATGACGTGAAAGATATTACGGAAAACGCTGAAAGTAAAGGTATTATGTGCATTTAAAGTCGATATGTGCCGTTATAGTGTGAAATGTGATTAAAATTGTCCAACCCTAAACCGCATCGTGGCCCCACGTCGTGGGTTCGTGCACGGCTTTCGAGAACGTCCGCAGTGGGATGTGGTCGACGCAATTCGATGTTTTGTTTTTCGTCTACATTTGGGCGTCTTTTTTAACGTCGCGGTATGTTCTATAATTAGCAAAGCGAGCGCCAGACGGTGATGAGTGCTCTGGAATGTGCCAAAAATGTTAGGCCCGTCTGTCATATTGTCGGCGCTGTTGCAGTTTTGCCGGATTCCATACATTGTTACCGTTATAGCCGAAAATTGTTAGTTTTAGATGTCTATAATACATTATAGGCTACATTTTCAATCATTAATTGGGCGTGTTTTGCCACTAGAGTTATGTGTCACTTTATCAAGATATAGCCTGACGTAAGTACATATTTTTGCATGTATGAGTACATAATACGTATTTTCGAGTGCGCGTCCACACAGCTGTAACCAGCACTTTCTAGTTTATCTTATCAACTTTATCTATAGCTGTATGTGCAAATTGCAATATACCACTTGGCTGAAATTGCATTTGAGGACATCAGGAGATAAAAACGTGCCTAAAATGGCAAATAAAATTTTTATGGATTAGTCAGCAAACAAATGTCACTTTAAATATTTTATGAATGTCATTATAAATGTTCAAGTATGTTTTTGACAAACCATTTTACCGAAAAAAAAAACATTTTTGAAATTATTGCAGGTTAAAAATACAATTATTAATACTACAGAACTGCAATAACACTTTAAAAATATAATTTTTGAGTTTATATTTCCACATTTATGATTTAAATGAATCCAGTTTTTTCTTATTTTTTAAAAAAATATCACAGCAACTCACTGCAAAAAGTGTATTTTTTAGTTCAAATCTTCAAATTAATACATGCTACAATAAAAATATTGAAACAGGATAATTTAAAGCTTAATGTAAAAATTTCTACACCATTTTCCCTACAACACTGAAGTTATAAATAGTTTGGGTTAATACCCTCACTGCGGACCCCCCACAGAGTAATGTACAGCTGTAGTTATGTTAATACACTATACACATTGGGTACAACTAACATAAATGATCTGTAGATCAGCTCACAGTTTTTATTTGTAACATTGATCAGCTCAGTTTGCCTGCGTCACTAAACAACTTGAGATTTGTCAGCTCTCGTAGTTACCTAAAACTTGATTAATTCTCTCTTCATCATCATCATAATATCTTTTCATTGTAACTTTCCATCTCATTTTAAGAATCTATAGTTTATGTTTTGACCAAATATTGAGAACTTGCTAGTCTGCTGTTTGCCGAGTTTCATCAGAGTGGCTTTATTCTCATTCCTTCTCTATCATGTACATCACTTTTCAATATTTCTCTTTACTAGCTTTTGCCTGCAACTCCAACCGCACGAAATTAAAAAAAAAAAAACAGATGCAAGTAGCCTATGTGTTCTTCCAGAGTATGCTCAATGTACCAAATTTAATTGAAATCCGTTCAGTAGTTTTGGCTACAAACTCTAACAAACATCCATCCATCTAAACTTTTGCATTTATATTAGTATGAAGTATGATTATATGGCCATTGTACGCAGTTAGTGACAATGTAGCTTTTTAATTTTGAATTTTAAAATCAGTACTGTAGATGTGGAGCCTGCTCAATGCATTTTTTTTCTTTTGTGAACTCTACTTATTCCTAATATAAATGCAAGGGTTTATAGAGATGTTGAACGTATTCTAGAAGAAATTATAGGTTACATAATCTTTTTTTTATTCCACTTAGATGGAATCGCGGGAGACTGCCAGTGTTAATATAAATTCAAGAAAAAACATAAAAAAAAAATTTCATTGATATATTTGGTAACCTGACACATTTGTGCTCATTTAAGCATGAAGGACATTCAGTTTGATATCAAATACTTTAAGATATTGTAAATTTGTTTAACAAAACCTAAATTTTTTCAGAAATGTAGGTTACAGTCTTATATTTAGAAAGTTTTTAATTAATGTAATAAACCCATATCTGAATGGAATGAAATTTATCTGTACCACTTCTATTGCTAGATAAAAGTGTCATTGACTTTGAGTGAATTATAATATGTACTATTTAAAACTATTTTATTCTAAAGTGAGCATTGGAGGCCTAGAATCTGGTATACCCAAATTTAAGGAGCATTGTTGATTATTACTAATCTTTGGTATTTTTAACGAAAACACTTAGATGAAAGGATATTATAGTTTGCCGCCTTAAGTGGATATCAAAGAAATTTGGTATAAATGTAGCTTAGTCTGGAATATCACATAGATGACATTATTTTTTTTAAATTTCTGGATTCAAATTTTTTTAATTTTGTTTATCTTATTTCTATTATAATGTTTTTCCAATACAAAGTTTATGACATCATTGTGATAATTCTTATCAAGATGTATAATGTTACCTTGATAGTTTATATACATTACTGTGTAAAGTTATTTATTTGTAATACTTATTATTGACTTGCTGTTGCTCGCGACTTCTTCCACATGTAATAAAAAAAATCAATAAGCCTATGTTACTCACAGAAAACTTACCTTTTTAACGGTGAAACAATTTTTAAAATTGACCTTTTCGTTTTTGAGTTATTTCAATACATACAAAAATACAAAACTACAATTTCTTCATCTACCCACATGTAATCAACAAATAACTTATTTGGGGTGGGATTGGCCCACCATTATAATAACAATGATTAACATAAGTAAATATTATTAAAAAAACCTTTTAGGCTGTCAAGAATTTAGTCTTTAAGTTGATGAAATGGTTCTTTGAAATTAATTTGTATGAATAAAAGCACATATTTCAAATTATTAATCGCCAATGACATAATAGTATTTCTAGTATTTGAATATTAATTTAATGATTCATTCATGTGTGGGTTTTAAGCATATTTTATGATATATATAGTCAATTTAGACGTAATGTAAAAATTTTAAGTTATAGGGTTGACACTACATGATGTATCATGAAAAATAAAATAGAAAGTCGAGTTTTTTGATGTTATAAATCTATTGTTTTTATTTAACTAATGTAAAAAGGAAAAATATGTTTGTTTTCATTGTAAAGGCAATGAAAATCTTAGACCGATTTAAACAATTATTTTACCATTGTGAAGCTATGTTGTCGCCTGGTGATAGGATTTTGTTTTCTTTTAATTATTTCTTCATGATTTTAGGGCAAAATAAAGTTTGTAATAATATGTATGTGTATGGAGAAGATGACAAAGTTATTTTATTTAATTACTCTGATGTAGAATAAAAATAAATAGAATAAACATATTTATTCGATGTTTATACAAATGTAAAGTTGACAACCCTATATTCGTAGAGAATCTTTATTAGGAATGTTGTAATGTAAATTGAGGACTGAATGATCTTGAGCCATTAGACAGGTGTTTACCTCATACTTTGTGACATGTTTGCTTGACAATTCTGGTATTTGTTCATGGCATAATAATTGCATAAACATAAGAATATAGCCTTGTAAAAAAGTAAAAATACAGAATAAGTTTTAGCGAAACTCGTTAAATTGTTAGATTAAAGAATAACAATTATTAAAGTGTGTAATTGTAATTAAAAATGGGCTAGGGCTGTGCTAAATAGTAATCATACACCTTATCAGCTCTAAGTCCCCACTCATGGGCGTGTCGCCTACCATAATTTAAGGGTGATTAGGCAATGGTAAACCATGCTGGCCCACTGCGGGTTTTCTTCGTAGATATGCAGCTTGCATCACAATGATTCCTTCTCTGTAAAAACGTTGGGCAAATTATGCCTACTTGAAATTCGGAAAATAAGTTTGTACATGGGGATTCGAACCCAAAATCTGTAGATTATAAGTCAAGTCCTTAACCCTTGAGTCACCAACTTCTCACCTATTGATTACGTAATTATTTATTTATCTGTTGTGACACCCCTTAGCCAGTTGGCAATTTCTATTCGTAAGAAAGTGATGCTGACGGCGCATGCATAATGTATCAGTGATTCATCGCCCAAGGGTATCGAGGAACCCGTTCCATGTCTACTGTCTGGCCTTCACGGTACAACGACCTCTAAGTCCATTGTGTTAGAGGTGACAGTTATTTGAAATAAAAACACAATCATTGTTAGAATGCTTGCATTCGGATCTCGAATACGGTGGCGATTCGATTATCGATTTTGCATTGTACTATTTTCAATGTTGTGGAAATGTTTGTAGAGAATTTAGATCATTGCTAAGAAAATGTCTAGATTATACTATTAGACAACTTATTTAATTGATACTGTCGCTTTTATCTCAGAGCAATACTTCTCGTCAAGACTCAAGTTCCGCGCCAATCTATCCATACTTCTAGTGACATTGACGTTTATGCCGATAACCTAGAGTTGCGCCAATTCTATAGCACGGTACTAATTTTATTCCTAACAATACAATATTAACTTTTGCCCGCGTCTTCGTCCGCGAAGAATTAATAAAATACAAAAGCAAGTAGCCTATGTGTTCTTCCAGACTGTGTTCTACATCTATGCCAAATTTCATCCAGATCCGTACAGCCGTTTAGGCTATAAATTCTAACAAACATCCATCCGTGTACCTAAACTTTCGTATTTATAATATTAGTATAGTATGATTAATAGAGATGTGACACACGGATTTTGTGGCCGATTATTCTTGATGCGTATTCCATATTCGATGTATAGTACAATTCAAATTTGTGGCTACAAAATAACAGTAATACGTAACTGGCAGCAGAAATAAATGCATTGTAAAACTAGTACGCAGATAGTCCGTTCCGGTCCGTTTCATTGGTCGTGTGGCATCCCTCTAATGGTGGAGGTACGAATTTCGATTATCAAGAGTACGAATCATATTCCAAACTTTTCGATCAGTATTTTGACTTTGATTTGAGCAGTGTCGTTATAATTTTTTATGTGTTTTAAAAGTTATGTATTTGAATGCAAGTTGAATAGTGTAAACAATGCATTGGTATTTGTTTAAACCTTTCTTATTCTGTACTTAATTGAGAGTGGGAGTGACGGACGTCTTGCTGCGTGTATGGCTTCCGAGCATTATTTCTACAAGTCCATTTTTGACTTTTCAATTTATTGCAATATTGATTTCGAAGACATATAAGTTGAGAGTGGGTGGAGAATAACTTATTGGCGTTTTAGGAGCGTTATGTTTGTCAAATATTGCTCCCGTTGTTTTAAAGTATTTGCGTATTTATTTATTCTTTGTCGATTTTTAAAATCCAGTACTGTTTTTAGTTGATTTGATTATTTATAAAAATATTCTATTCCCTCTAGGTTGTAAAATTTATAGAAGCTTTACGTCAGGTTTAGATGTTAGATACGTTGAAAAATAAAAGTTTTTTTCTCTTACGTTATTGTACTAATGTGTGTTTTGCTCCTCTCTAACCAATGCAACTAAGCTATTTCTTGCATTAATTAGATTGCAAATAACTAATATTATTAACTATTAAATACAATAATCTACAGCAGAAATCTACCTCAGATTTCTCGTATATCAATTAAAAAAAATCTAATTTCGCGTAATCTTTTCCTATTTCTTCTTTAATATATGATGCTCAATTATTTGTCTCTATCAGGGGTTTAGCCTTATGAGGGGTTTAAACCGCTTTAAGTATTACTGATCAACAATTATTATTATTAAATAAATATGTGTACACGCACTTATAACATGATTGTCCCATTATAAACGTTGTTTGAATTTATGGCGAATCCAATACAAACAATAAATGAATCACATCTAAGATAGATAGGCATTTGCTATTAAACAGTAGACAGAGGGCACCAAGTCAAGTGTTATTCACAGTTATTTGATAGTATTGTTAATTGTTAAAACTAGTGTTATGTGGGACAAGATAAAATACCATTATTTAAGTAAGTAATACAACTAATTATGCAGTTACCTTCAGAAATGTATCTAAATCTGTGTAACGTCGTAGGACAGATTTTTTTGGATTACTCAGTGTTTGCTCGTAAAATGGCAACTAATGAAAAAGATTATCGGGATTGATGAGTACTTGTACAGTTGGAGAATCTAGCGGTGTCCACCTTAAAATCTACAGTTTGGACAATAACCCATAGGACGTAACTTTAAATGTTTGTAAAAGGCAGATCAGGGGTAGATGATCAATGGCATTTTACTGTTATTCTGGTGTTTGCGCAATGCAATGCTACCTTTTTTTGTAAGAGGCAGTGTTTGTCTTTGCAAGGATCAAGGCAATTTTTTTGATAGTGGAACACCGCGGATTTGCGAGACTGTACTTTTAGACTTTTATCCGATGAAAAAGGTTATATCTAAAAAATTCTCGACGATATAACTTTATTCGGATTGTTAATTATATCTTAATTGTACTATTATTTAGTTCTATTTTAAATAGACCAGATGTGTTCATGGTTCTTGTGACAACACTTTTCAACAGCAGTGTACTCAGGATTTCTTTTCACTCCTGTGAATACAAGGAAAAATTCGGTCATGTACAGTCGCTTTCATCGTGAAATACATAACAAATTATTCATACGTACGCCTACGAAGGTCTTTTCTGAATATTTGCATGTGTTTACCATTCATTAGGTTTTTTTACGATTTGGTTATGAGATTTTTTCATTTAAGTATGTAAATTAAGGAAAGACTTTTTGTGTGAAATAAAAAATAAATGAAAGTGGCCTATGTGTTTTTCCAGACTATGCTCTACGTCTATGCCAATTTTAATCATGATGGCCACAAACTAACATCCATCCATCTAAACTTTCGCATTTATAATGTTGGTAAGATGCTAGGTTTAGTATGATTTGTATATTGACACTATAATTAAAATCTTGTCAGTCAATTTGTATCTATTGATAGGCTTTCCTACATATTACCCTGAGGCTGTCGAGTTAGTAGGCCCGTTATTAATGTATCAGTTATCGGTACATCGACTTACTAATCTCGCTTATGAATATGACAGTCTTGTATAGAAATATGACCTTGCCATGGTCCACTCAACCATCCTTAATTGACATACCAATATAAACTTTACGACGATGACCATAAAGTTCTATTTTGCGTGCAAACCAAACTTGGTATATGAGTTTGGACTTTATTGCAATGGCCTAAGGTCGTTGTGTGGGCGTTGTTTAGGTTTGGAATCTAACCTTAAATCCTACGTAAGGCAATATTAGGTGTTTGGCATATTAATTCATGCCCACGTGTTTTTTGATTTAGAGAAATGTCGACATAGGTTAATAGTTCATCGTTTTAATTTGTTTATTGGATGGCTTAATACAACAAAAGGTGTCATGATATTGAATTTGGTAAATCAAGAGCTTATATAGCATCTTTACTTGTGTAAGAAGTGTGTTCTTTCCGGTTTGTAGAGGACCAACTATTTTCTATTGCGTTTTGATATCCTTATAAATGAATATATGGGTCTTAAATCCTGTTAATATTTTTACGAAGTTAATAGCTGTTTAATTTGATTTAAAACTCTTCGATGATTTGATTAGAAATATTGACTAACTATAAACTAACCTAAAATGTTTACGTACGTGTTAAAAGCCTTCTAAAAAAACACATTAATTTTAAACTAGAGTGCACTTAATGTAGAGCTCTCAATTGACTTGTAGATGATATTTATCTGCCTCTTATCAATGGCTGATATCGCCGGAGAAATGCGACGCCATATCGCGTTTGGGTCGCTTGAAATGTAAATATGTATGAAATTAAACTTGAAGCCTATCTTCGTGTTTAGATGATCGTGAATTTATACATAGTATTATAGATATAAGAGTTTTTATGAAATAGATTATATAGACGTCTGAAGCGGTGTCAAAAGTTTATATGGAGAGATGCCTTTCCTTCGACAGAATTACTTGAAAATTAAATAAACACTTATCGAAACAAATAACTACATTATTGAAGTTTTATTCAGATTTGTCCCATAAAGGTCTAAATAACAAGGTGAAAATTTGATTCAAACTATTAAATTCCACGCGGACGAAATCGCGGGCAACAGCTAGTATCTAATAGATAGAGGTTCGAGAATTCGATGTTTTAGTAATGCGGGTTAGGAACCTCTTGGATTTTCTTGAACAGATCGATACAAACGATGACGTAGGTAATTTATCACGCGATTCTCGATTTATTTTAGTCTTTAATGTTTAGGTTCAAACCACGTATGCGTACATAATGCTAGCGGACGACCTTGTTCTATATAATGAAATATTTCCTTGTTCTGTCTTGAATGTAGTTTTATTGTAATTATCGATAAATCACATCAGAGTTCATGCAGTATCGATATCGATAAAACATTCCATGCGGTAATAGTTACTTGAAATACATTTCAGTATGTTTTGATGATGACTACCGTTCCGGTCTTAGGGCTGTTTGTTATTTAGAAATGTGAGTTTGAATGTAAATGTACAACTGTTTGACGTTAGATTTTGTATTAATGAACTAGCTGTTACCAGCGACTCCGTCTGCACGGAATTTAAAAAAAGTAGCCTGTGTTTGTTCAAACGTTTAAATAGCTTTTAACAAACATCCATCCAAACATAAAAATTTTCGCATGTGAGATAATTAATCTAAATGTGTTTACAGACAGACTAGTTGATTTTTTACTTATAAAAATGCATTATAGGTGTCTGACCTCAGCTGTTTCATTCATAAGTATTGATTAAGGAAAACATCAAGGTGGGGCGGTTTAATTGGGTCAAATTACACGTTCAGACACGCATATGGTTTATATCTAACTTCCCACAATTGAAAGACTTAGGGTGAGTTGCACCATATCGCCGGTTACCGTTAAAGTTAAAATTATTTGAAATGGTAATATTTGGAATAATCTTCAAATTTACTAAGGATGAGTTACATTAACTAACTATAAACCTTAACCAGCACATTCCCGATGGTTATGTCTTCGGATGTTCATGATATTCGCTACACCAGTTTTGCGCTGGTCAAAATAACGTCATATTTGACACTAATCATAACCGCCCGATTTTGGGCGGTTATAGTTAGCGTTACGGTTAGTGTCAGTTCGGTAGTGTCAACTGTCACAAGCTCTTATCTTCAAAAGCACAAATAATGGAAAAATTAATAGAAAAAGAAGATATCTACTATTATCCTATATGTAATCCAGAAGAAAAAAGTCTTGCGTGCTCGGAAATAATGGATTTCCAAGATGGAACTCTAAATTTGGCCAAACATTCAGTTTGGACAAATTTCGAGTGTCTAAAGCCATAGCAACAGCGCTTGTCCCTTTTCTCTTATTTAAAAAAATGTCCTCCATAAAAGGTCAATTTATAATATGCATTGACAGGACAATTTATAATATGGAAAATAAATAAGATGCATTTATATTTGTATAATTTTATTGCTTCATTTTTGCTACATATTTGAGTAGTAAAGTAAATACAGTTTCAATAATGGCCCAAACTAGTTTATTTTCACAAGAGTTTGCCATTTTCTCCATCTTCGTGTGCAAAAAGTTTATTTCACTATAAAATACCATGCGTATGATACATAAATATAATCGGCGAAACATGAATTTCCAAACATTTTAATTTACGTAAATGTCATTCTTGACACCAACTTGACACTTCAGTGACATTCAGGTTTAAATGTTTCCATTGTAAAAACGAAAAACACATAAAACCTCTGTGAGAATATGTTTTTGCACTTGTAACCCTATTATAACTTTTACGATAACCAGCGATTTGATGCAACTCACCCTTAGAAATCATTACTGATTTTTACCCGACTGATAAGAATGTAATGCCTAAAAGTTCTTAAATGTCAAAGAGGCATAGTAAATCGTGTTTCTTGGTTCTGTCAGTGGAAACTCACGTTAAGACAATTCACACGTTCAACCGATCGTATTAAAGCATTAAAATGGAAACTGAAGCGTAGCTGAAAGCGTTCCCAATCTAACACTTTCACTGACACGCCGACAAGTAACGTTGAACGAGATACGAATTGGAATCGATTTCCTCAATCGACCGAGACGATTTGATAATCTAGATATCGATTTTATATACGATTATGGCTCTACCTCTATGAGCTTTTACAATAGCTGTTGCTCGCGACTTCGTCCGCATGAAATAAAATAATAATAATATAGCCTATATTACTCACAGATATAACCTTTCTAAAGGTAAAGAAATTTTTAATCGTCAGAAGTTTTTGAGTTTCAATACATATAAAAATATGAATCATTAGTATAGTTTAGCATTAAAAAAAAAGATAAATCGGTAAAAGTGATACGTAGTTTATGTTAATACCTTTATAAGTTAACTGACGTTCTCATAACTTTTAATGTTTGCACTAAATGACTGCTAAAGCGATCGTTAAAGGATTTGTGACTCGCAGTAAGTGTAATCAATTTATATTCAATCAGTTGTAACTGATTGAGCGTAATACAGTAAAAAAGCCAGATGTCTGACAATCTCGGAACATCTGTTATCCGTCAGTGTAGGTGTTACGTTACACGCAATGTCATACAATACGTAGCTTATGCTATATTAAATATAATTGCACTTAATGTAAAATGTTATGTGACTAGCTGTTGCTTGCGATGTCCACGTTAAATTAAAAATATACCCTGGTACAGATAAATTACCTTTTTAACAGTGAAAGAATTTTTAAAATCGACCTAGTAGGTTTTGTGTTTTTTCAATACATACAAAAATACAATTTTTTCCTCGTTATAATATTAGTACTTTACTATTAGTATTTTACTATGTGTAACGTTGGTTAATTTCTTTGTTATTGTACTTGGTATCATGCTTCATACAAATATTATAAATGCGAAAGTTTAGATGGATGTTTGTTAGAGTTTGTAGCCTCAACGGCTGATCGAATCTCAATGATATTTGGCATAGATGTGGATAGCCTGGAAGGACACATAGACTTCTCTTGTTTTTTTTAATTCAACGCGAACGGACTCGCGGGCGAAAGCTAGTGTAATATTTCTTTATGTCCGTTAGCCTTTTGTCAACCCAGTCGAGACAAAGAAGTAGAGCTTGCAATTGGCATATTTCCAGATATGCAAATTTGTACTACACGTACTTACGTTTCCTTGTCTAACGTTGCGCACCGTTTTAGTAACTCTGAAATTCTAGCCTAGTCATTGTGATGATAAAAATGAATTCTGTGATACACAGAATGATTCATCATAGTGATAGTTTTGATACATCACGGTTTATGATAAACAATTAATATGTGATCGTAATTATTGTCAACAAGGTATTATCTCCCTCCTTGTACGTCTTTGCGAACTCCGTGGCTTATGTTTTAAATAATACGATTAGATTTATATCAAAAATATTCATAATACGGCTTAACTCATATATGATCTTCCGGTGATCGAAAAGTTTGAACTATTTTTGCGGGGTTTCTGAAGTTTCTGTTAGCTATTGATTCATTAATGTTAGGTTGAACAAAGTTTTAACGGAGTAAAACTCAAGTAACGTAGTTCGGAAACGCATTTCATGAATTTATGGAACTAATAACAATACGTATACGTATGGTTAAGAGTAGCTGGGAAACTGGCCGTTATTCGATTTATATCGTTAAACTACTATTATGTGATAAAAATTTATTTCACCGCAATTCAAAGTTGACGTTATCGATTATTTCCTTTTAAAAAGCTATTGGTTCCTGTTATTATAATCTATTGTGTTGTTCCCAGTGTCGTCAGAGGCTTTGGACCGGTCGAGGTTGGCGCGCGAGCGGCGGGAGGCGGAGCAGCGCAAACGGCTTGACGAGCTGCGAGCGCACGCGGCGGCCGCGCAAGCCCAGCGTGAGAAACGAGACGAGGACCGCCGTCGAAGACAAGCTGAGCAGCGCGCAAGAGATGACGACAGAAGGCTACAGGTCAATAAAATACTATGTGTCCCTCACACAGACTAACATGTGCCACATGATACCGTAGAAAGGTCTGTCTCTCAGAGACAATGTGATCCACGATAGTAATAGTGTTAATTGGTAGAGGTGGTTTGGTGTGAGTACAGTAATGTAAAGTTCGGTCGTCGTGTTTTCACTCTCGCGTGGGTAAGTCAGTAAAAGGACTCCCAAAGTCATGACCTTAAATAGAGGAGTAGGCTATAGGAGACATCTAGTAACTTCTATGTAAACAATATTTATAAATAAGGCAGGTATTAGAAGTACCTATTTCGACTCTCGCATTTCCTTTCGTAACTTCGGTTCCTCGTCTAGTTTAATTGGGTATAACTTAAAAAAGCCTGTCGCCTGCAAAACGCACAAACACAGGGGATGTCTCTAGTTGCGAGGCAAATGACTCTCAAGTATGACTTTGCTCCGACAGGCCGAGCAGCGAGCGAGGGACAGCGACAGAAGGCTCCAGGTTCGTACCTCTCAGCCCTCACCATCCCACAAAAAGCAGGAACAGGACGTAATAGTCGACACATGTTGTTTGAACTGTCCCTAAAACTTACCGTAACTTTCAAAGGACTAGCCGTTCTGTCAACTTGTCACTTCTATGTTGGTGAGTTAACTATTGGTTTTGGTTTGAGCTAGGTATTGTCCGTATCACCGTAAATAAAAACATGAGATACGGGTATCGTGTAATGCATGTAGTTCGAAAGTATGAAGTATGCTACTTTTAAATCACTTGTAATATTAAAACACTCTAGCACTATTAAGTCTAGCTAGAGGCTAACGCTCCCACGTAAAGAGCTATTTGAAATATTAGTTTAGGAGCTAAGTAAATATTTCTGTGCGATAACTACAATGATCCGCAACAGACTTTGCTTTTGAAATTCCAAACGCGCCTAAACTGCACGTTGAAATATCGCCATTGGTTATAGGTTTTATGAATCGTGTTTAATAGCATGAACTAAAATGGTTTTACCGAAATATTTGTTCTACTAATAATAAACATAAATACGTGGATTTGTTAATCACGCATGGTTTTTACAACTACTAAAAATGAATATATCATGACATTTGTCTTTTTTTAGATTTGTTCTAGAATATACCCATACTTGGAGATTCTTAAACGAAATTATGTTACGAAACCTTCAAACTCCAATAAGTTACAAATATTCGAGTGATGGTCTCTTTGTCTATATTGTTTTAACTTTTGTCTTAATTTAATCTGTATTTTTCACAAAACATTTAACTCTAGATCCGTCTTACGTCGTTTGTTTCTGCGGTTGTCTTGTGAGCCAATTAACCGCAGTGACGTCACATCCCACTTACTCCCGTCTACGTTGTATGACAGGAATAGTAAATGCGTTTATGCGTGCGCACACCTTCGGCTAAACTATCGCACGACTGTTGCGCGATTGTCGATTGTTTCGCAGATTCAACTGTTTAGTTGCACAACTATATAAGATCATAGGAATCAGCGAGACTGAGTTGTGCGATACTTTAGTTTCAGCGTACGCTTTAAGAGGTCTACTGTCGATACAACTTGTATAAAATAATTCATATCTCTAAGAACACAACAATATATTCTGTTTCACTATTAATGTATACTTCTATACTAATATTATAAAGAGAAAAGATTTGTATTTTGGATTTTTGTACGTATTGAAATAACTGAAATATTACTGGACCGATTTTCAAAATTCTTAAATCATTAAAAAGCTACGTTACCACTGTGTAGCATAATATTTTTAGTAACCCGTGGACGAAGTCGCGACCAACAACTAGTTCACAACAACTAGTAAGTTAAGATCTTTATGTAGGTTCATAACATATTGCATTTTAGTTTTCACGCAGAGGCATTACAATCTATCGCTACTCGCAGGAATTATGTATAGAGGTGCATTTTCAAAATTTCACTATCGTCTGACCGCTGTGGTGTGGCGAAGTGAAAGTCAGCGTCGAGACGCTCGCACCTTCTAGATTGCTTTTGTATAAGATAATAATTTTAAGACTGCACTAAGCCACACGATGCCTTTTTAGTACCGTAGTAATTATGTGTAACAATGCACATAGTTTTAGTTGTCTATTGTCAGATCGTATTTGTATCTATTTGTTGCCCGCGACTTCGTCCACGCAATGCTAAGATGAAAAAGTAGTCTATGCTATGCCCGTTTATGTCAGCTACTCTTCAGTGAATGTCCGATGGAAATCGGCCCAGCCGTTTCGGAGATTAACCAGAACAAACACGGCTTGCGGACAGACATTATAGACAAAAAAAAAATTCGTTATCAGCAACGCTAATACAAAATCTTCTCGTTAGATTCGACGTATTTTTTTACAATTATTTCAGAGGGGTTTATTGTTGTCTTTTGATACTTCCTAATATATTTTTTGTGCCTACTGTAATCCCCTTTTAACTTTTTCTTTGTAAGGATGCAAGTAATTAGATTTGATGCGAAAAGAGGCGCATAGAAAGGAACACAACTTTATGTGCGTTTTCTTCGATTATGGGTAGGCATCTCATCTGCTATTTAGTATGACTATAGCCAGCGTTAAAATTAAGGTTTCCGCTAATGTATTTGCCACCTTACTATAAAAACTCATACTGTGATGAGGTTTTGCACTGTGCGGTCAATAAGAGAAGCCTATGGCATTAATATTTACTAACACAATCTCAGCTATACAATGTAGTGACAATGACAATTAGATTAGTCTTGTTTACGTTGTTATCCGTACAATAGAAGCAGTGCTGTTAACACTTTCAGTGCCACAACAATTTACAGACTAAAGTGAAACTGCAGATCGAGAGTAGCACTTGAAGTGTTAAATTTAAACTAGGAATGGAATTTGTTTCTATACTAGAATGTAATTTCAACTTATTTTTATCACTTCTAATAATCACATCATTATAATATGCGAAAGTTTAGATGGACGGATGTTTATATTTTTGTCCGACTTCCCAAAAGAAGGAGGTACTCAATTCGTCTGTATGTTTTTTTTTATTCTAAACGGATCCCAATGAAATTTGGCATAGACGTAGAGGATAGTCTGGAAGAACACATAGGCTACTACACAGTTTTGTGTTTTTTTTATCGTTGTTTTTTGACGGAGTTGTGGCCGAAACCTAGCCCTTGTTATAAAAAGTGTACAGCGCATATATATTCAGCTCGTCTGCGTTTCTAATTAGATCAACTATTAGCATTTCACGTTCGTTGCGCTTAACATATTCAGGCCTTTGACTTATACATATTTGTACATTAATTTACGATATATTGGTATATTATAGAAAAATTAAAGCTTAGATAAGCCACGTACAAGATCAGATGAAACCTCGGCATCTCTCTCCAAATATAACCCATTTCGATTGAAATTAAGTAAACAAAAGAACATTAAACTCCCAAGATGGCGTCCTTTAAACATCATAGTAGTTATATGAGATATAATAATACTAGAGAAGAAAGATTTGTATTTTTATTATAGATTTTGGTATGTATTGAAATAACTCAATATCTACTGGGCCGATTTCAGAGATTCTTTCACAAATTAAAAGCTACGTTATCGCTGAGTAACATAGGCTACATTTATTACTATTTTTTTTATTCCACGGGAACAAAATCACGTGCAATAATTAGTGAGAATATACCTTTATAGCGAAAAATGTGCTGTTTATGGGAAAAAAACTTCTTTATTTTGATTATAAAGGATATTTGTACATTGCCTGCGCACGCGCAGTTACGTAACTGGCGTCCTTGCGCTCTGATGTCATTGTTGACACTCGTCAGCTTGCTAGACATTTGAATTACAATGCGGCGAATTCCATCGCTGAGCTGCATTGTACATGTACACTCACCGACAATTAGTAAGTCTATTGTTGATGATTCTGATATAGTATTTGAAAGTGGTCACTGAATTTGTAGAAGTGTAGATACTAATATTGTAAAGAGGTTAGGTTTGGATTTTTGGATTGTTTTATGTATTGAAATAACTCGATAACTAATTGACCGATTTCAAAAATTCCTCACCATTGAAAAGCTACGTAACTCACTAACATTGATTGAGTTTTTAACTTTTTTTTTATTCTACCAGGGCAACGTCGCCAGCAATAGCTTGTTTATGATAAAATTAAGCGAACATTTTAGTAGGCAAATAACAGTTGTATATTTTACTATGTTTCTAACAAGAATATACTTACCTCATAGTATAAATGCAGCATTTCCTAGTAAATATCGAATGACGCAATGCGGAGAGTTGCCCATGTTCCCGCTTTGCGCTACCGCCGGGATCGGGAACGTAGGCAAAGTTTACGGCCAACAATCCTAGAATATTTATGTAGGAATTTTATGCTGAAGTTTATAAATTCTAGGACCCTGAGTATGATATGATATTATAGTAAATCTTTTTTGGCTTCTAAGACTTTTCTCTTTAAATTATTGCTACTGTAACCTTGTGCGTCATCAGCCAATGAGTTAGGGGCTCTGGGAGATACTCAAGGGGGAGTGCAGGCCCTTAATCCCTAGGTTAGTGAAAATACTTCTTTAAGATGGGGTGCCCTCTCCCCTAACGATGACGCCCATAACAGTAACTGATATGCTTTTACAATATGCACCGGCAATTTAAATAGTTAACGAAAAGAGGCTTGCAGAATGTTCCTAGGTAATAGTGTAAGGTGATAAAGAAAGAATTTCATAGTTTATTTCCTGAAAGTCGCATTATTCAATGTAAAGTGACCTTTTAAGAACCTACATCTCTAAAAACCAATAATTTACCAAGTCAAGATTCAATGCCATTAAATGCAGAGGAAAGTCTAGCTCGGTTTTTAGCCGGCTTTCATGTCTAACACGACTGGCTCGTTGCCAATACGTTCCGCAAGTAATGAGAACGGAACGCCTTTATTGACATTTTTTGATAAAATTCTTAAAATGCTTGCTCAAGGAAGTTGTCCAATTAATTGACACGGCTCGAGTAAACACCTGTGAGGTTGTAATACACTTAAGTCTGTATTTTTAAGTAGTTTTCGTACATCAATTGCCTAAAAAAACTAAAGTTTGTATATTGTAGACAAGGTATTGAAATCGTTATTAATAATAATTGTAAATTTTATAAAATACAGAATTTGTAATATGTAAACTTATCGTCAAAATTAACAATGACTAGCTGTTGCTCGCGACTTCGTCCGCGTGGAAAAAAAATAGTAAAAAACATAGCCTATGTTACTCGTAGCTTTTTAATGGTGAAAGATTTTTTTAAATCTGCCCAGTAGCTTCTGTGTGAATCGAATACATACAAAAATACAAATCTTTCCGCCTTATAATATTAGAATAGATATAGATTATTAACTAAGTAGAATCCCATCTTGAAGCAATTAATTCCACCGTAACCACTTCAACTTAGCATTATTTCAGTGTAACCGCACCTTAGTCTTGTACAACATTCGCTCGTATCGAATATTTGAAATTCCGTTGACAAAGTTTGCATAAACACTGACGTATCACTTTTGCACATTAGTTCTGCTGAAATGTGACGAATATTGTAAAGAAGCCGCGTTGACTTAATCTATTACTTAGTGTATATTGTTTTAAATCCAAGATATCGAATATAGTGGGAAAGTACCATTGCCTAATAGACAAGAATGAAATATTTTAAGCTTTATTACATCTGATAACCGATTATTGAATGATGAAAAAATATCTGCAACTTTTTTAATCTATTGCATAAGATAGCAAATTCTCAATTAACTCAGAATGTGCTAAAGGCTTAATTTTAGTCCCTTCAGTTCCTACCCTTTACTTGTAAGGAAGGGATGGGAAGGGAATGTTTTATTGATGGTGAAGCAGACGCATAAGAAGGAAATATCCTCTATATGGGCGTCTCTTGCAACAATTATGTGTAGGCAACGCATCTGCAATTGCGGATGTCTATAGGCGGTGGTCGTTTTGCTTTTTCGCCGAATTAAGGTGGCCGTTCGCGCGTTTGCCAACTAAAAATAGGCTTCCTTCTTAATTATTAGTATGAACTTTTTTATCTTGATGCATTTATTCAATTTACATCCAAGTCATTTGAACATGTCCTATATGCGCATTAGATGTTAATTGTAAGTGACATTGTTATGTAAGTCAGGTCACTCCGTACTCGTCTCTGGCCTGACCTGATTATCTGCAACACGCGGCCACCAATTGACTACACTATATCAATGGAACTTGTATAGTCAGTATAATGTGATAGGCCCGATGATATAGGATTTGATCCTTGCAAAGTTTTAAAAATATAGGCTAAACTACGAATGATGAACGTAGATAAGTTAACGAAAACAACAAAGACAAGGGAGTCTAAAATTATTCATACTTATATTATAAATGCGAAAGTTTGGATGGATTGATAGATGTTTGTAGCCTTAACGACTAAACGTATTTCGATGAAATTTCCTATAAAAGTAGAGAGAGATATAAAAGTATACTCTGGAAGAACACACAGGCTCACTTTTGTTTTGTTTTAATTCCACACGGACGGAGTCGCGGGCGAAAGCTAGTGCAATTATAAAGTAATATTGATTATTAAACCAGTAAAATTGTTCTAAGTTTACCCAAAAATGTTGAACTTCTCAGCACGCGGAAACAAGTCGACAATACGGCGTACGGAAATACCTCAGCGGTGGCGATGGCTTCAGGAATATTTTTAAAAGCAAGGAGTGGACGGATATAGCCCTTCCTTCAGGACTGGCTGCATTCCGATGCACTCGCCTAACACCGACTGGTTATAAAAATATTATCTTTAAGATGCAATCTATACAAGAGATATGACTGAATAACAGCAGGCGAGGCGGAATTGTAATATTCCGTATTCAAATTAGTGTCGGTCTTTTATTGTCATATTGTGTTAAGTAGGTAGTTGCAAGGATAGAGGGAGACAGATTTCTGAATGTTTAAGTATGTAAAATTGAAAATAAAACTCGTCTACCTATAATGACAAGTGTCTTTCGATGAGAACCTATGAAAGTCTACCAAAATCAACACCTAAAACCTAGTCTAAGTTACAGAATAGCTGTAATTTTTACGCTAACCTTTGTATGCAGGTGGAAGAACGCAAGCGTGCGATATGGGAGGCGTCAGTATCCCGACGGGAGGCACTTCTCCAGAGAGAGAAGGAACGCACGGAGCGCCTGGAACGGGCCAGAGCTGCGCGCTCCACTCCCAGGCCTGCGTTCGCCTTCGGTTCCTCGACACCTCGACTGCTGGAGCCGGTTGATTCAGCTGGATTCTTCTGGGCCGCGCGCAGGTGAGACTACTGATTTTTTTCCAGATCTGGTCTGTGATTGACCTGGTCTTGATAAAATTCCAGGTGAAATTATCTCTTTTTGATACTCCAGACCCCTTAAATAAAGTAAAGATCGATGTCGCCAATCTATAAGTGAAAAATTATCGAACTGCCAAATATCATGTGCTTGTCAAGTATTTTTCTTACGATTTTGATAATTCAATGTTACTTTGTTTACTGGGGAATGTGATATTTATCACGTTTTTTTATGTTTTTGAATATTTAGAGATTTTCATCATGCTAATAAATCTTGTTAATAATACAAGTATCTGCTACGAAACTTGCTTAAATTAGAATTTTTTGGAGTACATAATTTTTTAAAAGCTAAAATTTTGTAGAAATTTTTTAAAAAGTATTTCGTACTGTTGTTAATTTTGTTTTAAGTTGATTTTAAATTTGTATTTAATACGAAACTGTATAATAGACGTTCTGAGAGAAAATACAGTTTTACACGTTTTTTTGACTCAAAAAAAGCTTTGCTTGTTATTAAATTACAGGTGTCGGTCTTTGATTTGTGCTTAAAGGATTTTCATATGCCATGTAAATAATTTTGTATCCATTTTTAAAGCACAAAAACATCTTTTAAATTTAAAAATACGTTGATGGCTAAAGTTCATGGCATATGGAAATCTTATTTTTTACGGGACTAGAAATATATGCTCATACAAGGTGCGGGTTCATTCTTCCAGCCATTCGACTGCAAAGAATAATGTTACCCGTGGCACATTTTTATTGAGCACTAATTTTATGTTTTTTTTTTATTTCCCCCAACCACCAGTACCAACCCACTCGATCAGATGAGCTTTTTTGACTCGCTGTAAGCAATTTTAAGTTTATTTTTTACGTTTGTTTATTGATTTTGTTTAGTTTATTAACATTAAAAATTTTAGTTTTTTTACTAATTTTTTTTAAGTTGTGTATTCATTAGAGCGTCTATAGTGTTGTTTTTTTTTGTTAAAAATACCCGTTACACTTTTCGCTCTAGTGTTTATGCATCTTTATGTTAAACACCAGTAGTTCTGTAGAGTTGAGTTTACTTGCTTTGTGTTTTGAAGGATGCGCATGAGTTTTACACAAGCAATTAGTACCTACGTAGAGTAATGCATGCAATTAGTCTTAGATATTTTTACTTGTATTTTTAAATGTCTGTATGTTCTATTTTCTGTGTCATCTTATGTTATATATTTTTATGATTTAACTATGACGTCAATTAAAAGGTCAACTTTTTAACTCTTTGCTACTTTTGGAATGTTTATTGTAAAATTGAGAATTTTAAGTCGTACAAAGTAAAATCTCTTAATGTGGAAAGACGTATTGCTGTCTCTTGTCTTTTTTAGAAGAATAAAAGGGATGACAGTGAGTTTTTATACGCTGTAAGAAACTCAGCATTTATTGCACAGAGTATTAAACGATTTTACGTCATACCGTTTTCTATTTATAGATTTGACGGATTGTAAACTTTTTATTACATTCGCGTGTTCTATTACGGAAATCGAACGTATGACTCGTTGCTATCGCTTCCTAAAATGTAATGAATTTGATATTCAAATATCGTCTTTATCGACCAGCGTTAAGATCTATATTGTGTTCGGCTTAACGGGTTGCTTCCATTGCAGTGTTCTTACCGTTTCATATCCGAACCCGTAGCTGTAGTCTTAGTCACGGCCACAGAGTATCTAATCATCAGAGATATCATGTTCAAAACAGCTGATCAGCTAGATCTTCAAATTTATATAGACACGTAACTTTTTATTACGCTCTTGTCTTTTTCTCAAATGGCTATAAATCCCTGATAAGTTTCGCCTATTATTAATTTTGAATACACGATTTAATCTTTATTAATATTATAAACAAAGATTTGAATTTTTGTATTTAAATAACAAAAAATATTGGACGTAATTTCAAAATACCTTTCAATATTACAAAGCTACGTCATCGCTGAGTAATAAATTTTTAATTTCACGTGGACGTAGTCCCCGAGCGACATCTAGTAATATGTATACTCTGAATATAACTAGTCTATGCCAGCTCGCAGGACATTGCAAACTATAGCCCGTGAATACTCAATTACGCAGCGATCGTTGCGACCCAAATAGCTCCAGCCGAGAAATGCAAGTTGTGTAGCTTTTATATGAACATAACACTAAATCTAGATAACTAGTACATTTCAGACATTCCTGATTATAAATTGATTTAATATAATTTGTTGGATGGATATTTGACTATCTAAAGATCGAGAAAAGATAGCATGAGCTAATATTGTAGTAAGATAAATAATAATAATAAAATAAATACATTCGTTTATTTAACAAAAAATGGTTACAGAAAATTGACCCAGCGTCCTCGCACTAGGCACAGCCTGTATCGCGAACACCTAGCTCAGGGAATTAAATAAAATACTAGTTATACATCATTAGACGCAACATATCTAGCTATAATTACAACGTAAACTAAGTTAACAAAGGTAGAAAAAAGAATAAAACATGCAAATATAGATTGATAAAAAGATTAGCATGGTATGGGCATTTTATGAGGAGGGATGAATAGCATGTTACAATGAGAACGTTAGTTATGAGTAAGGTACACCGGTAGAGGTAGACATAGAAAGAGATGGATGGATTGCGTAAAAGGTGACGTGATCAAAAAGGGAGTGATGACTGAGATGACGTATGATAGAGTTATTTGGAGGACAAAAACCTGTTGCGCCGACCCTACGGGAGTAGAATAAGGAGATGATGATGATTGATAGATTTTTTTTACAAAACTACGTTAAAAATAGAGTTCTTTAAAGTCTTAATATTTCGTCTTTTGATGGTTCTTACAGAAATGCAGATTGTAATTGGTTTTTAAACTTTTTTTTTCTGAAATCTATTATAAAGTATACTAGACATATTGGCTACAAAATGCTAAGCGTTGTTTGTGTTGCAAAAATATACTTTTATTCGACCGATAACGTAATACCTGTTGTTGTACATTATCTCTTGTATTATATTGCCTTTTATCACCACTTTCTGGAAGCCGATTAGATATTATATTAATCGATGCTCAGATGCGGAAAATTTTGACACAGAAGCCGAACAAAGAGTTCTTATTTAATTTTTATATCTCTGTATATTTCCGGGTTTAGATTGTACATTGTCCGATAGACATATGATAAAAAAATAGCAAGCCATAGTCGAATTTAATGGAAATGAGGTATTGCATTAACGTGTGTCACTGGCTGACAATGTTTTTATTTTGTCTATAGATTTATTTTAAAAAAATCAATGTTGAAGTTATACCATGTCTGTAATAAGTCTATTTACAGCCTTATAAAGGTAAAAATGTTTAGATAGGACGGCTATAAGATTTATCTCTATATCTGCAATGAAATAAAAATAAATTGTAACAGAGTGGCTACTGCAGAGTGGATAATAGGCATGAATAATTTGGCACGCGTGAATAATTATGGTCCAATGGCGCAATGCAGTGTCGCGGTTAAGCTCTCAAGCGTCCCGATTACTGTACTGGGACTATGTAGTGTTGGGGCTTATAAATATTGATAAATTTAAACTCAAATTTAACCATATGTTTTTGAGAATGGTGACGAAAAATTTTGCAATTTAAATGCTACCAGTATGGTCCAGACTCCATGACGTAATCTTCCTTCCGATATTACACCAGCGAGCATTGTCTCTGAGAGACAATGCCCACAAATCACCGGTTATGGTTCTGCTGCCATTAACTTGTGCGTAAATTTTGTGCACATTTGCATATTAAACTAGCTGTTTTGGAGATCAAACAAAAGTATACACTACCTTATATCGCACTAATTTTCAAAAAATCTTTTTCGCTATAATATATAAAAAGTGTAAATTGGTTATGGGCATTATTATGTTGTTGGATTTATATAACTATTGCATGAAACAATAATTGCATACTTTAGCTTTGTAAAACTCTTTTACGAAAACGCTAAAATTCTTTAACATATAATGTTGAAGTTTCAAAAAATTATGACTTGTGGCATCTACTATTCTACTCTAATTTCTTTTACTGGCAAATAATTCGCATTGGTTCGGGAATGAAAACTAACCCTTGTAAACTGTATTCAATACAAATTAGTAACAGAATCGCTTGACGTTTCAGGGCTGCATCAACGACAAATGTGATGTTCGCGTCTGCGCCGCTCACGAGACGAGCGTCGGCGTTACACCTAGACACATCCGACACTGATAATAAAGGTATGCTAAAGAATCTACTTCTCATTTAAAATCATTTTTTACACCAAAATGTCATTTATTACAATTAAAGGTGTGTACACACTTTTTACCTTCAACGAAATATATGCATACTTACTCTTTGATCAACTAAAAGTTCACACTTTTATTTTCAAAAGGTGGAAATCTCATTTTTTTACCTATGATCAAAAATATGCATACTTACTCTTTGATCAACTAAAAGTTCACATTTTTATTTTCAAAGGGTGGAAATCGCATTTTTTTACCTATGATCAAAAATATGCATACTTACTCTTTGATCAACTAAAAGTCAACACTAAGAATTTTACAAAAGGTGTAAATCACTTATTTCACCATTTGGAGAAGTCGTCAAAGAATTACATGGATTGTCTAGGGGAAGAGAAACTTATCCATGACAAGGCAAGATAAGGGATTTATATCCATTGATATCAGATTTAAAAATCCATAGGTAATCCAATATCAACACATAAAAACAGACTTTGTCAACACATAATAGATTTCCTCTTTTGTCTAAGAAAGGTCATTGCTAACGTCTGCTTTACTGTCTTATACTCTTGCTTGTTTTCTTCTATTGAGCCATTTTCAATCTTAGTTATATGGGATAAGGTTTCTTTTAGCTTTTCACAGTTGAAGTGTACTTTCAGCTGGTTTCTCTAGACTAAGTAGTTTCTCATTGCCGTTTATTGTATTATTATACCTGAAAGTGTACGCGGATTTATGCTTCTTGATACTTATTTGTAATAAATTTGATATAGTTAAGGAATCGACGTGCTATAGAAATCCATGTAATACGTTTATGTTATGTGAATTTTAATTTTAAGTTATATTTTTCACGCTGCAAAGGACTTATGTTCACAAGTTATTGTAAGTAAACATTTTTGTAATAACGATTACATCTTAAAAAACTTAGATGTCAAGTGGAAAGTGAATTAATGGGATACTTACCTGGAGTATAAAAAAAAGTACACACAATAATATAAAGATATTGGACAGAGTTATTTAATTCATGATTTGATCAAAAATTTATTAACACTAAGCTAAGAAAATGGCTAAGCAAAATATGACCTTAAATGTATATAAATGCTTTTAATTTTCCATTAAATATGTGTGAACGTACAAAATTTGTGTATGCAAATGTGATGATTTAATTTCCTAAGCCAGTCTAGAAACATCTGTTTAAATTATACGTGAAGTGTACACAGCGAATGCCTGTTAATATCTTAAGAGTACAGAAAATGCTGGCTCTTGGTGAATAATCTCAACTGGCCTTGCATAGGATTACTTGACTGAAAATACATTTGGTAAACGAATATCACTCTTAATACAATCTCTTAAGGCACATTTGTGTTCACAATAGTGCAGTCAAGAAAACTAAGCCGGTGTAAAAGGTGTAAACTTGAATGCGAAGGATTATAACCCTTGTGTATATGGAGATAAGAGTTATGTATGCTTTTGTAATTTGAAAGGATTCAATAATGTCATATGTGAATGCAAGCTGTTGTAAACGATGTTCTGATGGCATGTCTTATGTAACTGGACAATTGGACACATAAGTACTAGGATTTTAATTCTTTAGTTATGTGTGAAATATAAATCTTAAAATATGTGTGAATTGTAAGATTTTTGTATGACGGGTGTTAATTCATACTTAGAGGGTCTTCGAGCGATGATATAGTTAGGTTTAGTGAGGGGCAGCTAGCTAGTTTCATGTTTTTTGAAGTTTTTATATGTAATTTACATTTTTCGATTCTCTAGGGGGTTACAAAACAACCCCCCACCCTAGAGACGTCCTTGGCGACGCCCATTGAGGGATATGAAAACGTATTAGATTCTGTACTAACTTAGGTTTTTCCAAAGAGAGTTTAGAGCTACATGTTTTTGTATGAGTGATAGAGTTTGTAAGAATGATTACAACCGGTGTCCGCAGACGAACCCGACCGTCAGCCGACGGTAGTGTGGTCGTCGGTGGCCCGGCGGCGCACCGACCTCGTGCCCACGTTGCCCGCCCCGCGCGCGCCAGGTAGGGCATACTCCATGACGCGACTGGACAAGCTGCCCCGCCTGACGCCCGTCTCCTCGCCCTCCATTCAACACCTCAACCGCGCCCGTGAGTACATTGCAGGTACCGCTAGGGGGCGCTTGGTTCGCAGTCCAGCTACCGCATAACTTGGTCAATAACCTCCGGCTCTGCAGTCGGTTAGTGCTCATTAACGCTTTATAATATTGGAGTTCGTATGCTAAGTCGTGTATAACATCCCGGTTCTACTATACCAAATGTCAAGTATATCATTCGGGTTCTATTATGTCAAGTTTCATGTATATCATTTGGGTACTATTATACCAAGTGTAATGTATATCATTCGGGATCAATTATACCAAATGTCATGTATAACATACGGGTTTATGTATACTAAGTGTCAATTAAAATATTCAATTATACTGTCGTGTTACAGTGTCCCAGATTTTAAGTGTCATTTTTTGTTGTCACCTTTACTTCTCTAATTTGTAAAGTTTATTAACATCTGCTGTTATCAATCTAAAGCATTGTTGGTGTAACTTTTATAACGGATTAATAGTTAGTATTTAATGTCCCTAATTTAAAATGTTTGATATTGGTTATATTATACAGATAATTAGATTTACTCGGTAGTTTTAGAGTTCTAAGAGTGTGTGAGCTCAGCTTTGCTTAGCTGTAGTAATTCTGAGTCGACCACTAGGTTACGATGTATTTAATCGAATTTTGAGAAAATAATTCCTTATTAGGATTTGTGTTTGAATGCTAATTTTTGCACAGATTTTTGAGTGAAATAGGTTTATTGCACTTTTAAGAGTGGTTTTGTTTGATATATGCTCATATAGTCGTTTTCTTCAAAATGATTTAAGGATTTTCTCTAACTTGGTAACTGCTCTACTCTGAGGAATATGGACTGCTTTCTTGAGGCACAAGGAACTCGGGTACTCTTTCTTACTACTTTATTGGTTAAAAAAGAAATATGCAAAGTAGCTAAAAAAGTATTATTTTGTAAATTTCTAAAACGTATAAATTTCTTTGTATATTTCTTTTAACATCTTTCTCCATCTCTTGTGCAGTTTCTCAATTCTAAAGGTGAGTGGAAATACTAATAAATTTATTTTTTTATGTTTATTTATTTAATATGCAGTTTACATGTGACCAGATTAAAACTCTGTTTGTTTTTAATTTATGCTATTTTAATGACATATAAATTTGTTTCTTTTTAAATCCACGCCTGCTTTTTAATTTGGGTTTTCATGGATTTGTTTCTTACGCTCCACTACGCTTTTTCGCCTTATTTCACTTCTTTTATGTTTATTACTTTAAGCACATTTCGTTTAATTTCATAAACAAATTACTTTGTAAATTGGATAGATTATTTCTTAGAACAATATTAACTTGATATTTTGAATTGCATTTTATCAACACATACAGGTAAGTAATCATCAGTATAAATAATGGGTACGTAAAATACATGGATACAAGGCGATACATTCATATACAAGTGAGATATAGTAAGATACAAGTGAGATGTACTTGTATACAAGCGAGATACAGTTGTATACAAGTGAGATACAGTTGTATACAAGTGAGATACAGTAGTATACAAGTGGTATAGGAGTTAGAGTAGGATACAAGGGTCGGTGTGCACAGAGACGCGGTCCGGGGAGACGACGCCGGGCTCGCGGCCGGGCAGCGCGCTGTCCAACGCGGGCGTGGTGCGGCGCGCCGCCTCCGCGCCCCGCAAGCCGCGCCCCGCCTCCATCGCCGGCACCGGCGTTAATACGCCCAGAGGTATAACACGGAACGCACCAAACACACACATTTAGAAATATATAGACTATAGTGAACATTTTTTCTCCGGTAACTTTAAAAGGTACTAAGTTAGTTGTAAAGCTTAGTGCCTTATGTCCTTGTATTGACATGTTACAAATATTTTACAAAGTTCTGATATTCTCTATCTTTTGTTACAAACTAAACAATATAGTAAATGTATTGACATGTGGGTTTGAGGGTCTATTAATAGATAGCGTTAGTAGATCAGGTGATAAATGTGTCAAGTGAAGTGTAAACTATGCTGCCTCTATTTTTAAATTTCTGAACAACCATCAAAATATACAGTTATCTCTGTCTTTGAACATACAAAAGAAAGAGTTGACTATATTTTACAAGTACTGGTTTGTAGTAATCATGTTTTTTGTGCTGGTTAAGTATTATTTTTGTTTGATGTTTGTATAAAGGGTCGTGCACTTTACAAACATTGAATATATTTATGTTAGCTTTAAACGTCGCTATACGCGCTTTGCTTTTTTGTATATAATTTTCATTAATGTATGTAAATGTACAATATGTGGTAATTTAAAATAACTAACTCTAGTAATAGTGTCGTGTTTGTTTCAAACCCTTATTGATAAAATATGCCCCCTTTTCTCTAATTTATTTACAATTTAATGTTATTCCTGGTTCACACTTACCAGTACAGTTGGACAGTACTGCAGACATACATTCTATGGACTTACTGGCGATTGTTCCAGTTGACTTCCAAGTATTGACTTCGACTGGCCAAGTGTGAAGTTATTAGTGCACGGTTCACACTAGGCAAGTTCCATCCAGTGCTGTCTAACTGTACTGGCCAAGTGTGAACCGGACAATAATTCCTAAAAGTTACGACTATCAGTACTGATGGTAGTTACAGTTTATATTGTGCCAATTTATGTCTTGGTAAACCGTTACTGTCCAACTGTACTGGTCAAGTCAATCTGGTATTAGTGCCAGGTTTACACTTGGCCAGTTGGCGACCATAGATAGGTGAGTACCTGAGTACTTCAAGTTAGGTATTATATTAACAGTTGTCCAATCCAGTGCAATCCAACTTTATTGGCTAAGTGTGACAGATATTTGAGTGTATTTGTTGTACAATATCAGGCGGGGGGGACACAGGAGCGAACAGTATCGCAACCACGCCGTCAGTATCCCGCGATGCGACGACGGTGGCGGGCGGGGACGCGCCGCGCCGGCCGCCCGCCGCGCGCAAGCCGCGCCCGCTCTCGCTGCACGCCTCGCCCAGACCTGGTGAGATGATGTACCGTGGTGATGGACTCCTAGCCTTCGGACGTGCTTATTGACATGTGCTTTAAACGTTCGATTATAATATACTTTATGATTACGAATCACTCTTCGCGAGAATATATAGCCTGTTTTTAGAATATGTGACAGCTTGTATTATATGATTTACTTACTTTTGAGTGTATATTTAATAAAAATAAATAGTCTATGTGTTCTCCCAGGCTATCTTCTATATCTATGCCAAATTTCATCAAGATGCTATCAGTAGTTTAGGCTACAAACTCTAACTAACATCAATCCATCTAAACTTTTGCATTTATAATATTAGTAAGATGGTTTAATATTTTTTTGAATTCAATGATTTTATATTTAACACTTTTAAAAACCAGGGTAAACAAATAGATTGGTAAAATGAGATATGAAAATCTTGTAAAATTACGTCTTCGAAAAAGTATATTTTTTTTAAACCATAAGGTTTTTTCTTTTATCATGCTAGAACATTGCAGTATCTTCCATCGTTTCGTCCTATATGTGACAGCTTAGTGCTTGGGCAAGTTACATCTAAGTTGGACGGAAGTTACTGCTGTGTTCTTCAGTTTCAGTGCAGTTAAGTTACAGTTGTACTTGGTCTGCAGCGCCCCCCACCACCCCGGGGGAGGGCAAGCCGCCGCTGCATAGGAAACCAAAGCCTGCCAAAGAATATGAAAAGGTAACTTTTTTAAATTTCTAGTCAGACTCCATACAATTGATGTTTTTAAAATTAAATTTGATGTATATTTTTATAAGACTCGACTTTTAAAGCACTTGAAATTTCAATATCAAATTGTAATAAATACCTTGACAATTTTAGTATATCACTAGCCATCGCCCGCAACTACATCCGCGTGGAATAAAAAAAAAACTAAACTGAATAGCCTATGTGTTCTTCCAGACTATTCTCTACATCTATACCAAATTTCATCGGAATTCGTTCAGCCGTTTAGGCTACAAACTCTAACAAACACCCATCCATCTAAACTTTCGCATTTATATTATTAGTATGATTGACAAAATTATAGTAAACTCTCTTTTGTCTACATGGAATTACAAAAAAAATCAAAGTAGCCTCTGTGGTCTTCTGTACTCTACATTTATGTCAAATTTCATCTAAATCCGTTTGTTTAGACTACACATTCTAACATCTATCCATCGATCTAAATTTGCATTTATAATTCACTAGTTTTCGCCCGCGAGTCTGTCTGTACGGAATCGACAAACAATTATAAGTTTATAGGCGGTTAACTCTAACAAACAAACATCCGTGTAAACTTTTGCATATGTAATATTGTAAAATGTTGAATTTTGTTGTAGCGCGGCAAGTCGCAGTCCCCGGGGCGCGCGCTGTCGCCCACGCCGCCGCGACACTCCGCAGATACTATGGATAAGGTAAATGTATTAAAAAACATCATTTCATAAATAAATATTTAAAAAAAAATACTAAGTAGCCTAGTTCTTCTAGAAGTTGCTCTACATCTATGGCAAATCATCAAGATCCGTTCAGCCATTTAGGGAATAGACTCTAACAAACATCCATCCATCTTAACTTTCGTATTTACTTAGTAACTAGCTTTCGCCCGCGATTTCGTCAGCGTGGAATTTAAAAAAAAAAAAAGTGAGTAGCCTATGTGTTCCACACTATCTTCCACATCTAAACCAAATTTCATCGAAATTCGTTCAGCCGTTTAGGCAACAAACTCTAACAAACATCCATCCATCTTAACTTTCGCATTTATAATATTAGTATGATTGTCTGTTTCAGAGCGTGAGTTCAGACAAGCGTCAAGTGAGCGCCATAGAAGTGACGCAGAAGCTGGAGGCGCTGCAGATCGGTGACGTCATCACCACACAACAAATACACGATAAGGTGAATAATTATTTTTAACTGAAACTTGTAACATTTTGAAATATTTGAAATAATTGCTTCGACAATGGAGACCAACTACCTACTAAAAAGCAATAAAACACAATGTCTATATAATATAATTTACTTTATAAAAGAAAATACTATAACTTTATTGCTTAAAAAATTATACTTGCATGTTAAACTTAAAAACTAAAGTTAAAAAAACATATAAACATTTTGTAACGATTACTTTCTTATAACCATTTTATACAATAATTAATTTGAATAAATATATCAGGTAAACGAAAACATTGAGAATGTAGAAAGTAAGCCGGAACCGAAGCCCGAACAAATTGTAGAAGAAAATAAAGATAAACCGATAGAAGTACAGAAGCCCGTTGAAAAGGAAGAGCAACGCGAGGAGCCGCAAGAAAGAAGAGAGGAGAAGAAGGAACCTTTGCAGGAAAGGAAAGAAGAGAAGAAAGAGCCGTCTCAGGAGAGGAGAGAAGAGAAAAAGGAGCCGTCTCAAGAGAAGACGGAGGATAATGAAATGACTGGTAAGCACAACAATCTAATTTTGTAATTTACAAAACTATACAATACAAGATATTACTACAGGACTATATTTCTTTGTGAAGAAATAGAACTTCGTTTAGTTTCTTTTATTATTTTGTATATGAATATGTGCAATGTTCTTGGCTAATACATTGTCTTTGGAAGTGTTCAAACTCTTTAGGTACCGAAAATATTAAATTAAAAAGTTTTATAAACATGCTGATTACAAAGATATCGCACTCATAATACTACATGCTAGTAAAAGCCTCAGCAAAAATGGTCCAGTCATTTCAAAAATAGCCCCAAAACGTACCTGGATATGTTGGCAGTTTGATAAAATTTTTTTAACATAATTAAACCAGCGCTTGACCACGACTTCACCTAAGCTAAGTGAAGACGCGGCCGAAGGATAGAGCGCGCTAGCTCAATATAAATATTTTAAAATTCGTTTTTCTTAAAGTACAGATAATACATCATATACACGAAATACGGCTCTCAAAATACGGTTTTTTTATATTAATTGTATAGATAATTGTGTATTGTGTGCAGCGTCAATGATGGCCCGGCGCATCACCACTGAGGAGGAGGCGAAGGCGGCGCTGGCGGAGCGCAGGCGGCGCGCGCGCGAGGAGCTGGAACGTCAGGCGGAGCTGGAGAGGCAGCGGTCAGTAACACCACAACTCACCACATCTCACCAAACATAGACACAACTCACCACACTTCACCAGACTTCGACACAACTCACCACATTTTACCACAGCATAGCACGTCTCACCACATGTCACCAAATATCACATCTTACCAAACCTCACCGCATGTCACCGCATTTTACCTCAACTCAGCACATGTCATTACATGTTACTAGAGCTCACCAGTGGACATCACGTCATCACCACATACATGTAGAACTCGGCGACACTTCTCTCTAAATGTCTATAGACACTTAAGTACCTGATCATTGACACTGAATTCTTGTTGGCTGAATGGATCTGGATGAAATATAGATTGAACAGTATGAAAGAACGCAATTAATTTAGTTTTTTAAATCTATGTGGTTAAAATCACAGGTGACAACTAATAAAAGAGGGTAAACCAGTACTTAATTTAACATTGTACTTTGAAATTTCAGTCTCCAGCGCGAGGCGGAGGAGGAAGCGGAGAGACAGCGACTGGAAGAGGAGAGACAGCGGCGGGAAGAGGAGGAGGCGCGCGAGCTGGCCGCGCTGCAGCGACGTGTTGAAGAAGAAAAACTGCGGAAGGCTATAGAAGTGAGTTATACTATGTTAAATGAAAAGTTTCGTTTGGTATAACCTCAAATTTCTTATATTAGTATGATTAACGGATGCCTGATACTTTCTCAGAATTAAAAAAATATATACCCAGATCTGTCAGCTACCTCTAGTGAAAGTCCAATCAAAATCCAATAATTCAAGTCCCAAATGATTTACGATTGAGTAATATATTAAATCTAATAGTATAAAAATATATTTTAAAACATTTTTCGAATATAGAAATGTACTTATATGCATGTAACGATAAAATCGTGGGGAAAAAATCTAGTGAAGTAAAAGAAGGATTGTTTTATTATAATATCGACTGGTGAAAGGATATATGTTTGAACCGCCATTTTACGCGATATTGACTCGTATATTCAGAATTTTAAATCTGAAATAAATAATGAAGTATGCAGATAGTAATTTAAATCTAGAACCGGTCTGAAAATCTTTTCTGAAAAATTATTTTCAGGGTTTGCGTTTATGTTTTTTTTTCTAAAAATGAAGACTTTAAATGGCTCTCCTGAACATTTAAGGTAATGGCGCTTAAGACAACGTGTACTTGCAGGTGCAGCAGGAGCTGGAGCGGCAGGAGGCGGAGCGGCGCGCGCGCGCGGAGGCGGAGCGCGAGGCGCGGCTGCGCGAGGAGGAGGAGAAGCGGCGCGCCGCCAGCGCCGCCGAGCGCCTGCGCCGCGAGGAGGCGGAGCGCGAGGAGAAGGAGCGCCTCGCCAGGAAGCAGCGTGTCGAAGCTATCATGGCACGCACACGTCTACGTAAGGTACGTGGTACACGTGCGTATTGTTAGCGGCGAAAGTGAGTGATGAACGCGTCATTATCATCATCATCATCATCACCATCACCAGCTGGTGAAGTAAGCTTACTATACGTCGCCACCGAGAGGCTCGGAGCCTGCCCTAAGTTGGGAGTGGCTAGGCCATATTCAACCACACTAGCCCACTGCGGGTCGGTATGCGTATACATACATATACAACGCACAAAAGCGTTTCATATTTTTAATCTATGTGAAAAATAAATGGTTTTTAAGACTTGTTAGTCACAGTTGTGCAATTTACACGTTTTTTTTTATTTTTTTTTTTTATTACATTGATAAATACTAATTTTTGTGCAAATTTGAAAATAACTAGGAATAAATATATTTACGTTGCATATGTTTATGTTTCATGCGTCGTAATCAGTTATTTTTAAAATTGCTTCATTGTTTCGCATTTTTTACGTAAAAGTTATCAAAACAGAAAGAAGACTGGAGAATATTGGATAATTTATTCTCCGTTGTTTTTAACTGTATTTATAATTTTACAGCAAGCAGAGGAAGAAAAGAAACAGCAAGAGAGCAAAGCACAACATACACCAGCCAACAACGAACACACCGGAGAACAAGCAAACACACAAGCAAGCGAGCAAGTCAACACACAAGTCAGTGAACAAATCAGTGAGCAAGTCACTACGCAAGTCAGTGAAATCACCACAGAAGCCAGTGAAGTTTCCCAGTCAAGTGAAATATTACAAGACAGCACTGTCACTGAAAACAAACCTGTGTTAGAACCTGAACAAACCTCACAAGTTCCAGATGTAATTACGCAGCAAAGTAAGTACTTTATGTGATATTTATTTGTATTGATGAAGTAATATTTGACTAAAATATTGCACAGCTGATTAGTCTGGCTTTGATTCCTATGAGCTTATATAGAGGTGCGTATTCTACTCGATTTAGTTATGCAACTAAACAGTTGAATTGACTGTAAAATAATCGACAATCGCACAACAGTTGCACAACAGTTGTGCGACAGTTTCGTCAAAGGGCATACGTTGTAACGGTGAAGGAAAGTTATCTCTGAAATAATTCAAAAATATGAGGTGAAATCGATTTACATCTAACTTGGACACTCCGAGCACTTCAGTAGGGACATATATCATTAAACTGCCACTTTTTATTTTTTAATAAGTACATAAAATTAAGCTTCATATAAATAACTTCGCTAAACTGCCAAAACAGTTTATTGGTGTAAGATTAAACCCTTAATTTATTGGTACACTATACTTGCTTAAATGTAATAAATTATTTGTAAAAACAATTTCTCTCACATAACAAACAAACCGAACAACCAAAAAAAAAAACAAACTTTAGAATGTCTAAAATTTTATGTTTTAAATTTTTTTGGTACCTTTTCTGTAAATTTTCTTGTAGAGCATATTAAATATTCCAGACACTAAATACCTACGCGTCCTCTAGTAATATTTTGTTGGACACTAGGTGAAGGACACGTGCACGTGAACATCGCGGTGCCTCCGCCGGAGCACGTGCCCCGCAGCCGGGAGGAGCACGTGCCCGTGGCGCAGGGCGTGTCTGTGCTGGTGCCCGACAACGGTAACACAGTGTACACCCACGACCTGCTGCAGCTCGCACCCACGCAGGTAACTGACAGATCGTCAGCAGAATACTGAAACGATAAATACTTAATACCCTCGACTCCGTCTGCGCGAAATAAAAAAAGTGAGTAGCCTATGTGTTCTTCCACACTATCCTCTATGTCGCTAAATTTGATCAAGATCCGTTCAGCCATTTAGGCTACAGACAAACAAACATACATCTATCTAAACTTTCGCATTTATAATATTAGTAAGTGTCCTAAATAAGGCCATGCTTAAATTCCTTTCAATTTGATGTATACTAGTTTGTAAGCGGCGCTTTAAAAGCGAAGTATTTAGGATTCGTTCCATTATTTGGCCAATAGCTGACAGATAGTACTAATAATTTGTTTTATTGTTTACATTTTGTAAAACATCCATCTGCAAATTTCAAAATTCTTATTGACAACTAAGACCTTTGCTATTGCTTAAGAATGTCTTTATTTTACTGCTTTATTTGGCGTTTAGTTTTTGTATCTTTCGTCGTATTTCGTATCGTATTAGAGGCTTATTAAAAGAAAGGATTATTCAACGATCGATTGATATTCAAGGATGATAGATGATAATAGATGATGATGAAGGGTATTCAAAGATCGATTTTGTCTTTAAAATGCTAATAAATGTGGTCCTTCGAGCCTGATATTCCACGTTACGAATTACTTTTAACTGTGTTTCATTTGCAGCAAGAAGGCTCCTCGCAGAGCGCGCACGGCGTCAACAACGGCAACGTCACTGTCGACCTGCTGGGACTGTCCGACACAACTGATGTAAATATACATAACTTATTTTAAAAATTCAATCTACCTACAGTTCATTTCATAATCTCAGCTATTGTCAATATTTGACAACAACAAACAACTTTATAATTTAAAACTGTAATATGTAATTAACTAATTTTCGCCCACGACTCTGTCCGCGTGGAATTTAAAAAAAAAGCAAAAGTTGCCTATATGTTCTTCCAGACTATCCTCTACATCTATGTCAAATTTCATCGAAATCGGTTGAGCAGTTTAGGCTTTTTTTATGCTCAGTTTATGGCCATTCATCTGAACAAGAAATCGATTTTATTGTTGTATTTTCTTAAACTACCTTAATTATAATAGTATTAATTAAAATTGCAGAACAAGGACACCTCCGAAACGCAGTCGACGACCGTAACCAAACAGAACGACAACACGCCGACGTTAGCTGCCAACAACGGCAACCAACACATTGGCCACATATCGGCCAACTTCATACAGAACGAGCGCACGTTGGCCGAACACGACCAACCCGCACAAGTTGGACAGATCAAGTTGGCCGATATGCCCAAGCTGTTGGACGACGACTTCACCACGCACAACGGCCACAGCGCGACGCACGGACACCCGCTGACGTTGCAAAATGCAATCTAATGTATGCGACATAAGGTTCAATATTGAATGGTTTTCATAGCGTATATATTGGCTGGACGAGTCGGAGTCCAAGCGATTATGAACTTAATGCTCTAAGGGAGAAGGTCGGCTTTTGATTATTGCTGTTTTTTTTTTCGTATTGACAATGAATTCTAAATGATTCTAAAATTGACATTTTTTAAATTGATAGAAATTAGCTGCTGGCTATTTTTTTATTTCGAAGTTGATTATTTTTGGTAGGATTTTCTACGTTTTTATAAAATTCAATGTGTTTAAATTATTTATTAGTAATGAATCAAAGTTAAATGGAGAAAAAGGGAAGTACTGTAGAGTATTTTACCGTAAAATGGTTGTGTGTGGTTGTATTTTGTTGCGTATTAATTTATTTTGTAAATAACACGACCAAACAGCCAATATGTATGCATTGGGAACGGCCACGCCTGCGGGATAGCGCCTTCTCTTTCACTCACAGCACGAGTGAACGAGACGGGAGATTTCATTCAATTGTATGGGAAATTGTATGTGTTTTGAGTGAAAAATGCATTGTGCGGGTTTTTAATGTAATATGTAATTAATCGATTAATGCATTTATCCACGATTTTACGACAGAAAGCGTGTGCTTTGCGCAGATTTATATCATAAACTAAATTTCGATGAAAAAAAATATTTTTGTAGGTAAAAAAATTAGGAATCGCAGACTAATAGACAAGGTCTTATAAACAAAATTAATTGCCTAATAAACAAGCCTTTGTGGAATAAAATTTGTTCAAAGACCGTAGACTAACATATAAACGCGGTATTAATTTAAACTTAGGAATAAACTGAGTATAAGTTTATTCCTAGGTTTAACTTTACACCGCGTTTATTTCTAAAGTTCCGTCAGTTTGAAAAAGCTTTTGCATAACACCATCCATCTGTCAGGTTATTTGTCCTTAAAATTCTCTTTAAATAATTAGAGACAACGATATGTGTAAATACAAATTTCACTGCAGACAAAATTATTAAAGAAATTATGGTCCTTCTAGTCGGATATTATAACCGCTATATGATTCCTTTATAATTTTTTTTTTTTTCAGAAGTTGTTTTATCAGTTTTTTAGGCATTTTAGTCTATGACACTTTGTCTATGGTCTTTGGGGAATTATTGAATTTTTCTTTTATTTTTTTTTTCATTTAATAATCATTAATAGGTTGTGTATAAACGACTGCGCTTCATTTAAATTGTAAGTTTTATTTATTGTGATGTTTTTATAAATAAACCGGTTTTAGATACGTCTTAAAATCAAAGATGGCTGTAACGTGAGACAGATATATGGGAAGGCTGGTGAGTGCGAGCGAGAGGTATATATTCGCTATAAAACAGGTTGAAGTTTTTAATTGTAAAACATATCCCTAAAATAAAATCATCATCTGAATACATTGAAATTCGGTAACGATGTAATATTTTTTGTAATTAATTTTATTGAAATATATTAATAAATTTAATATTTAGTTCGTCCAAATATTGCATTATTAGTATTTGTTAATTAATTTTTAATACGGGAATAATTTGCATTATTATTGGTTTTTTTTTTGTAAATTAAAATTATTATTACATCGTTACCAAAACCCAGTAAATAAAAAATTCATTCCCTAACTAAAATATCTTAGATTGTTCTTTTAGATTCGACTGTTATTAGTATCTGTTAAAAAGTAATTGAAAATCATAATATATGCCTAAAATATACGACAAAGCACGAAAATTTGCGACAAATGATGGTAAATTTTCGTGCTATGTTCTATGCTTTTAAAATCGTGAAAATATATCGTCAATGCATCCAAATATAACGTGAAATATGAAGATTTAGTTTGGAGTGGATTTTAAAATGCTTTATTAATATCATTCTATGATTTTTAATGTAATTTATCAATAGAATAATATGATAAAGTTCTGCCATACTCGGTTGAATAGAGCAGACTTTTGTGATAATAAAATTGAACTTTATGCGAATGGAATAAGGTTGAAATTTACTTATCTAATAAAAGACTTGCAAAATATTTAAGTAAATTAAACCTTATGCCAATGGAATAGAGGTCAATTTTATTTGCGATAAAAATTTTGTTTTCGTCAAGGCTCTGGTTTTCTGTACGGATCCTTAGTGTGAAAAATCTTCACTAAGGAACTGTTTTATTGACAACTGAGTACGACAGTAACTGTGGGTTTCGACTATGATCGTATTGACGTGTTGTTGTCTCTTACATCCTCTATGGAAGAAAAGAGACATCGATAGCACTGTGACGTCATTTGACACCCGCAGTCAGACCCGGCTATGGATATAAAAACATTTGCTTAACAAATCAATAATAATATTAATTAATAAAAAATTAATTGTAAGTTATTTAAAACGACATGCATAAACAATTTGTAATATAAGTAGTTAGCTTTGAAAGAAATTATGTAATCTATTCTTTTTTTTTCTTTTTTTTAATAACGAAAATGTTGCCTCCTTTTAGTAATCTTTATGTATTTAAAAATGTAGTTAACGCTTTGGAATCTTGCTCTGGATAAAATGTGCTTTGCGTTTTTTAAAATTTTTTGAGTTTACAAGATGGCGTCATTTTTTGACAGTTTTGTATTTTGTGAATATTTAATGTTTTTTTTATTTCGTGAAATTAAAATTAATTTGCCTAAAAATTTTATTTCTTGTATAAATTGATCAAGTCTCTTTGAGTTTCAAAATGGCGCCATTTTAAACAGCTGTGTATGTTTTGCAGCATTTTTATGTTTTTTTTAGGTTTCAATTCAAATACTAGGAAAATATCTGAGTATTTAACTTACGTTTCGTCTTGCGATAATTTTTTTTTAGAAATAACTGAACCGTCCGATATTAGTGCGATTTTCGGACAATATATTAATATTCCTAAATTGCTCTCGTAAGTTTTTATTTAGCGTTTTGCTTGTATAGATTTTCTAGTACTTTTTTCCAAAGCACATATGAAAGGACTGTGGTATGAATTTCTTTGCATATACTTTCTTATATTCACTGATCCATTTTTAATGTTTTCCTTTAGTAAATCATGTTTTAGCATCGACGGCCTTTGGAGATAGGTTTTTGTTAAATGAATAATTTTAATTATACGACTTGCGGAACTTATGAGACAGGATTCAAGTTTTCATTTATTACCAAAAATTATTGGTATGCATTCGTTTGCTATGGTTGTCGGCCATTTTGTGATATAGAAACAAGATGGCGTCCTGTCACATAATGGTTGCCGCGGTTCCGCGCGTTCTGCGTTTGTTAGCTGTCAACGAGCATTGTATGTATTTATGTATATCATTGAGACATGGCTTCTATGTACGTTCTATTCTATATTATGTTAGCAATCGATGGATTTATAAGGAGAAAGTTTTAATAAAAAATATGAAATTTATTTTGGATGTTTTCTTTAATTATTATTAATACCTGAAACGTAACTTTGTACCCTTCTTTCAAAGAAATTAAATTAAATAAGTTTATGTGAAAACATATGTAAAGCTATATTAAACTAGCATTCGCTCGCGACTCCATATGCGTGGAATAAAAAATTACAAAGTGAGTAGGATATGTGTTCTTCCAGACTATCTTCTACATCTATGCCGAATTTCATCGAGATCCGTTGAGTCGTTAAGGCCACAAACTCTAATAATCATCAATCCGTCTAAACTTTCGCATTTATACGATTTAAAATAATTGAATTTTGGTAGAATTTCAACCAATGGGTGTATATCATATTAATATTATAAATGCGAATGTTTAGATGGATGTTTGTTAAGAGTTTCTAGCTTAGGCTACGGCAGAACGGATTTCGATGAAATTTGGTATAGATGTAGAGAGTAGTCTGGAAGAACACATAGGCACAGGCGGACGGAGTCGCAGGCGACAGCTAGTCTATTATATAAACTATCAAGTAAACATGCCAACATAGGCTGTTTTCCTATTACAGAAGCTCAGTTCTAACTGAAGAGTTGAATTGATTAAGTTTAAACTGACAGAACTAGGTCTTAAGGGGTCAAGTTCGTTCTTTTAACGCGATGCGTCATACCCATTGCATACAACAAAATTGATGCTATAAACGTTTTGTGCAGTCAAGTTCCATTTACGGGCAAAAAATTCGCATTGTGTAAATGGGCCTTTATGAAGTGAAAAGAGATTTGTTTCAAATAAAACTCCCTTAAATTGACATTTGCCTTTATTAAATAATTATTACATTAAATTTTATAGTATTGTTACAATTTCTATGTTAGATGGATAACATTTTGCCAGCCCTTACAAAATGTACCCACGAAACTATGTTGGTGTATGAATTAAAAATAAACAAAGGAAATCTTAAAAAGTAGCATAAATACGTTAAAATAAAAACAAACTGTAACATATTATAGGAAAAAATTATTGTAAAATTTCATCTTTGACACGAATCTTATCAAATAGTTGATTACGTAAAAATTTAACAAAAGTTGTTTTATTTGTTTAAATAATACAGAAAAATGCGTTATACTTTACATGTACTTGTCTACCTACTTTAAACACTAATCTAAAAGTTAAGAGATTAAGAGACAAAATTTTGAACTAAAATTCCTCATATAATTTAACTACATGGTAACATCTTACAATATTGACTAGTATAAACAACTATTAAGCCTCGCTTGAGTTTCCACTGTCCTAACACTTGTATAAAACATGTTTCAATACATGTATCAAAGCAGTGCGAATTCAAGGTTATATTTAAAATTGGCAAAACGCTCTTAAGAGTAGGATATGTCAGTAAATGAAGTCTTCAAGACGGAAAAATTCTCTTTTCGGATTGGATTGCGTTTAGTACGGTATCTCCTCTGCGCTCGATTCTGGAACAAAAATATTTTTGTACATTACTAATTTTATAAATGCGAAAGTTTAAATGGACAGAAGTTTGTTAGAAATTGTAGCCTAAACTGCTGAACGGATCTCGATGAAATTTGAAATATATAGAGCAAAGTCTGGAAAAACACATAGGCTACTTATTTTTGCTTTTAAATCCACGTAGGTGGAGTCGCGGGCGAAAACTAGTACACATATATAGTTTGATAAACTATATTCAACGGTGGATATTCTATCCTTACTACCTATACTTACCATCAGTCCACTTTTTGCCCCGCATTCCAAAGAATCCCATCTGAGCCTTCCTTTTAGGCCACGGGCCATTCTCCCCCAACAGGAATTTAATTTCTTGGGCATTCTTGACGTCCTTCTTCCCGCGAACACCGATAAACTTGCCGCGGAACGACAGATCGTACGGTCTCTTATTCTGGATAGATTTCTTCCCTCGCACGCCGTAAAACTGATGTAGATTAGCTCGTTTATCCACTTCATTGGTCATCTCAAATTCATTCGGTATACCATCATCGATATGTTCTGGGCTCAGATTCGATCCTTGGAGTTTTTGAATGTAATCAGTTATCAGATCATCGAGTGGCTCCTGATTGATCGGTAACTCATTGGCTGCGTATTCTATTTGTCCGAACAGTGAGCCGGCTCTTTGAGGATAGCTGTCCGGGAACATCAACTCGGGATATTCCTTCTTTCCTCGCATACCGAAGAATCCCAACCGAGCACGTTTGTCGTAAATATCATCAGCGTTTTTCTTGCCTTTAACACCGACGAAGAATTGAGGCTTCCGTTTGTACAATTCTCCATTTTCTCCTGAATCGAGATACTTCTTGCCGCGCATGCCGAGGAAACCTTGAGGCACGCGCTTGTCCATATCCTGCGCTGTGGTCACGCAGAACAAGTTGATGATGATGAAGAGCAGACAGGTCTTTGGAGGAATCATTTTTGGTATCTGGAACAAAGAGGAATAATTATTCTCAAGATGCGAGACGACTGGAATTCTTCTGTTAAATTTTAATTCGATAGTGTCTAGTGTGACTAACTGTTTGAAAAAAAAGTCTACTGCATTAAGTAGCTTAGAAAAAAATACGTGAAATTTTGGCTTTAGTGTCTTAGTAATTTAAAAAACTCCGTCGAATTAAGGTTTAAACTACGATTCATTAAATTGACGTGTAATCTAACTTTGATTAATAATTAAAAACAATTGAACGTTCGAAATAATAATAATTTGCCTGCAAACTACAATAATTATTTTAAAAACACCGCACTTTTAAGGTATAACAATACCAGTACATAATCTTTAATTATTACATTATTATATCCAAACCACATAACACAACGTAACAATAGACTTAGAGCGAGCGCATACGGAGCTTATATGGAGGTGCGCATACTCGATTTTTAGTTGTGCAACTAAACAGTTGCATTGACTGCGTAACAATCGACAATCGTTGTGCGATAGTTTAGTCGAAGGTGTGCGGCCGCTCTTAAGTTACGTACACTAAAGACAAGACCTAGTTAAAGCATGTACTTAAAATAACATTGACCCCTAGGGACTGGAAGTGTGTGAACAAGGCATTAGATCACGTGACGTCCTCAAGGTTAGCCCGAGGAAGTCATTTGTTTTAAATAATAAACTAAAACGCGCTTCTGTGGAATATAGTTACCCTGTTTGTTAGTTGTCGTAGCCTAATTTGCAGTATTACCTGTGTATTTATTATTCATTTCATTATCGTTCTCTTAGACAGCCTAAGCTAGAGTTAAGCCCTAATTATAGGACTGATTTCTTAATGACGTCACAATCAAAACAAAGGAATGTGGACATAATACAAATATACTTCTATTTCATGATTCCTAATATAGATTAGTTATACATAGATACTACTCGTATAATAATATTATTTGTATTTATTGAAATAACTCAAAAAGTACTATGCCGATTTCAATACTTCTTTCACTATCAAAAAGCTACGTCATCAGTGAGAAACATAGGCTGTGTCTTTTTATTATTTTTTAAATTCGCTGACGGAGTCGTTCATAAAGTAACAATCGCGATAAAATTCTTGCATTTCGTAATCCAAATATTCCGTAAACAAACTCATTAATTTATCTGCTTCCTAAAAACGCTCAAACCTGAAGAGGATACGAGAACACTCGTTAAGTATCTATCTCTCTCTATCTTATGTACACCGGCTTAGCTGTCTCTCTCACACTTGGAGCCTGACCAAATTTCGAGTGCTGTCGACAATTTTTCGGTTGATTTCTTCATAAGACCTGTTGTATTTATGAGCCAATTTAAAATTAACAATTCAATTATCGAACACTTTATTATTACTTTTTAATTTTAGGAAATCGAACCAAAACGCTATCATAAACGTTAAAGGAGTCAATAGTAAATCGATAACCATCTGTGGAATGCTATGCTCTACATCTATGCTAAATTTCATTGAGATCCATTAAGCCGTTTAAGAGATATTTTCTAACAAATAACCAAACTTTAGCATCTATACTATTGTAATAAAGCGCAAACACACACTTCTTTGTTGCCTAAGATGTCAGCAATTACAGCATATTTTTAAATAATCGTTTTTTAATAATTAGCCTTACACTTACGTTACGCTTTAGGCCATTTATTTTCACGCCATTAAACTCAGGGGGTAAATATTTTGAAAAAAAACCCAATGTGGGAAAGAGACGATAAGTCGCTGCCAACATCAAGGAAGCAAGATTGACAAGGTTTGTCATGTCATGTCATTTTGACATTTGCTGTTGATAATTTGACAAACGTAAACAATAATATAAAATTTTCATAATTTCATGCGGATGAAGCCGCACGGGAGCAGCTAGTATGATAATAAGATTAAACAGTACATAAATCCCCTAAGTTTATATAAAACCGCGTGCATTTATAGTCAGAGCTTCCGTAAATATATTTGTCGTGAACCGAGCGTCCATTACGTGCTAAGTGCCGCTCGAAATATTGCATTCGTTACGTCGCGCTAAAATGGACGCGAGCGCCATCTACAACTCTGTAACTTGCAGAGTGCCGCGTGCATAAGTTTGTTAACTTAATGCGTTTTGTATACTTCATATCACCGTTAAAGTGACTTAAATACTAAATGCAAAGGTTACTTTATTGAGAGAGAAGACTTTATTAAACATGCTTCAAGTTGAAATAGGAAATCAACGTTATTTATCTGTTTTAACGTAACCGTTTGTAAATTCGTCTACCATCACCAGCTCACTATATGTCCCCACCGAGGGGCTCGGAGCCTACCCTAAATTAGGGTGATTAGGCCATAGTCAACCACTTGGTTGGTCGACTTCACACATATCTTTGAATTTCTTCGCCGATATGTGCAGATTGTATCACGATGTTTTCCTTCACCGTAAGAACGTCGGGTAAATTATGTACATATGAAAATTCGAAAAATCAAAATCACATTAGTACATGGCGGCGGGATTCGAACCCAAGACCTGTAGATTACAAGTCAAGTGCTTAAACCACTGAGCCACCGACGATAAATTCGTCTATTTTAATATAGTCTTAAAAATATTTACATTTTTAAATCTTTAAAGCAATTGTTATTATTCTTAACACCCTTAACTTAGCTTAAATGTAGTTTCAGGAGTTGAATTGTTCATCATCTCCCCTACTTTATCCTACTCCCTTAGACGCGACGGCTTTTCGTCCTCCACATAACTCTATTAACCGTCATCTCAGTCATCACTCCCTTCTTAATGTCACCTTTCACGCAATCCATCCATCTCTTTCTAGGTCTACCTCTATCGGTGTACACTCATAACTAATGTCCTTCTTGTTATGCTATAGGACTTGAATACGGTTTGAAATAAACAAAATTTTTTCCTGCGTGATTCAATACGACTAGAATATTAAGTATCTTCAACTTCCTTAACTTAGTTGCTTTATAATAAAACACTAGGGAAGTTCAGTAGTTAAGTCGCAACGCAAACATCTAAAGGAACTTGACAAGCATCCTATTAGTGTGAGGCTCTTTCTTCTGACAATACTGCGACTTAAAAAATGTAAGGAATATTTTTAAAATAACTGCCTTTGACTACACTATCGCACCACTGTTTAGTCTCGCTTTGATTCTTATGAACTTATATGGAGGCGCACACTATTCGATTTTTAGTTGTGCAACTAAACAGTTGAAGGCGAAACAATCGACAATCGCAAAACAATTGTGCGATAGTTTAGTTAAAAGTGTGCGCCCGCTCATAGAAACATTGTGGCGTCTTTTTTTAAATTTTTTTTTATAATATAAGTCTGCAAACGAGCAAGCGCCCACCTGAATCCTTCGAAATGGAAAGCGACCGCTACCCATAAACATCCGCAATTGCAGATGCATTGCCTACCTTATCCGAAGAAGGAGACGCACGTAAAGAGGACATTTACCCTTCCTATGCGTCTCCTCCACCGTCAAATCCACTTTTCCTTCCCATCTTTTTCTCTTAAGAAAAGGGTGGAAAAGGAAAGGGACTAAAATTAGGCCTCCGGCACCACACTCATCAGATAAAACGCGGAATTGCTTCCACTTCACGCATGTTTCCTGTGTGGTCGTGGTATTGCACCGGGCGAGCCGGCCAATTCGTGCAAAGATGTTAAAGCGGGCTCTACCACTGTTAAAGCGTCTGCTATGAAATATCTTACAAAGTCATATTCCTTAATAATTAATTAACAGTTAGTATTGTAAGCGACATAGTTGACCCAAATTAAAAAAATCGTGGTAAGTTACCTATGTGTTCTTCCAGACTGCGATCTGTACTAAAATCTAAGCCTTTTTGGAAATAAAATAAAAACATCCATACATCCAAACACAAAACAAAATTGTCATCTTTTTAAGATGTTTTTCTTCACATATTTCGTCAGTGAAAACTCAGTGTAAAATCATATTTCAACTTTTGTACACCGTTGACAATTGTCCTCTGTCGATCACGTAGCATTGTTATTAACTCACGGTCTAACTTTTGTCGCCGCACGTACGCATCCACACAAACTGCTGTTCTTGAAGCTTGTTATAAAACAACAATCAACAATTTTAAATAACAAAGATTACTGTCTTTGTTATCTTGTTGAATACGAAAATAAAGTTATGTAGTATATTTACGTATTATCTTACTTCTTTCTAATATTAATGCGAAAGTTTAGATGGATAGATGTTTGTTAGAGTTTACCACCTAAACGACTTAACGGATCTCGATTAAATTTGGCATACTCGTATATGTAGAGTTTAGTTTGGAACACGCAGGCTACGAGTCGCAGGCGAAAGCAAACATTAAATACTAGCTTTCGCTCGCGACTCCTTCCGCGTATGATTAAAAAAAAAAACAAGAGTTGGTAGCCTATGTTTTCCTTCAGACTATCCTGTACATCTATACCAAATTTTATCCAAATCCGTTCAGTCGATAAGACTACAAACTCTAACAAACACCAACCCATCTGAACTTTCGCATTTATAATATTAGTATGATAAATTCTTCATTGCGACACCAAATCAATGTATGAATTTCAACATTTGAAATCGATCTTGAAATGCATATTGGAACAATAGACTAGATTTTATTGAAGACCTAGATGAAGTAAGAGATTTTCAGTCAAGTAGAGATACTTTTTAATTTCACTCTATCACTTGGTATTAAAGGTTTCATTATAAAATATCTAGTTAAACTCGACTAGATCCCGCAATCTTCAACAGACTATCCAAGATTATAATAAACTTCCTTCTATACTAACTTGATGGTTCGCTTGCAATAAAGTTCACGAGTAAGTTACACTTAAGTTAATTTGTTTCCGAGAAAAAATCTCACGTAACATATATGAGGCCGACAATCACTTAGTTATAAGATAACTATTTTTAGATTTGAAATTAACTTTCGAGTTTTACTAACTTTAATCTACTTAAGTTGAAAATTTTAAAATTACACAGACTTAAGTTACTCTTTCTTGATAGTGTTTGATAATTGTGCTAAGATAAAATTAATCGCCAAAAATTATAATGATAATGAAAAGAATTTCAAACCTTGTAAATAATACGTTTTGATAATACCCTGTCAAATTAATACGGTATTTTGAGGTACCTAAAGTAACAGTGGTAGTGCCCGCTTTAACATCTTAGCACGATTGGGCCAGCACGCCCGGTGTAATACCACGACACATAGAAGACAGGCGGGAAATGGAACCAATGCCGTGTTTAGTCTGATGAGTGTGGTGCCGGAGGCCTAATTTAAGTCCTTTTCTCTTTACCACCCTTTTCTTATGTGAGGATGGGAAGGGGAAGTGGATTTGACGATGGAGGAGATGCATAGGAAGAGGAAATATCCTCTTTATGTGCGTCTCCTCCTCCGTCGGATAACGGTAGGCGACGCATCTGCAATTGCAGATGTCTATGGGCAGCGGTCGCTTCGCTATTTTGGCGGATTCAGGTGGCCGCTTGCTCGTTTGCCATCTTATGTTATAAAAAAAAAAACCTAAGTAAATGTTTTTAACACATTTTTAGGCACAACTTCCGAGGCATACTAAGATAACTTTTAATGTCTTTGAATTTCTTTACAAATGTGAAAATTGCATCTCGTTTTGTTATACCGTTGATTATACCAAAATTGTAATATTAAAAATGAGAAAATACTTCGATATTCTGCGAATTTTAAATAATAGAAGGGAATAATGGGTTGGAAGAATTGTAACAATCTGTAAGAAGCCGAGTACATTGTGAAATATTGTACCCTTGTTAAATCTCGATGAAGAAAATTCCTATTGTGGTTTGAAATATAAAAAAATAATTAATATTTATGTTCGTAATTTTTTGATGTACACAAAATTAATCGTAAATTAAAATTTATTGTATGGAAATTTTGATTACAAAAATATTGGATTTTTATAAAATTGAAATAGAAATAATGTTTTTTCATTATGTTACTGTAATAAATATTTTATTTTAATTATTTCAATACGACAAAGATGTTTGGAAATCGATCTTTACGAACTTTGTCAATTTGTCGCAAGTTTTTGTTTGATCAATGTAAATTACAAAAGCCGCAAGTTAAGAAATCGCTTTGTTCGAGTTTTAGTCATTTTCTGATAATTTTAATGGCTTATGGAAGTCGTTATAAATACTGTTTAACTTATTCGAGGTGATTTTACTTCTACAAGTCTCATACAATAATGTGAAAATTATTAGTTAATGGCAATTGTTTTTAGTTTTGACTAATAGATGGCGCAGTTGATAGATTAAATCGCGATATTGTAATACGTATATGTAGGTATGTATGTAACAATCGAATTTAAGAAGGACTTTTCGAAGTTTTAATTTTAATTTTGACAGTAATTGTGTAAAAGACCAGAGAAAACCCGAAGGCGGTTTGTCTTATCATTTGAATTCCTTAAAGTAGAAGTTATAATAACCTCTTTTCGAGCATATCTTGATCGTTTTAATTAGTTTTTACTTGTTTCTAGAATAGATAAAGATATTTATTATGTACTCAAAAGGGTTTAGTTAAGTATTTACCATACGTTAACACTAAAAATTCAATACCCATAAATAAGATCTAATCTCATAAGGCTAAAAGAAGTTGCTTAAATATGTGCGGAACGAAATCAGCGAAGGTAGGCAATAAACGGCGTACATGAAGGTAACATTAGTTTACCTTTGGCGAAACTAGATGTCGCTGTACAAAGGATTTATGAACCTTGGTGCTAAGCTACTACAATTTTTTGCACGCATTGGTTTTGCAATGACCAGCGTAGAGATATTAATTGCAATTGGCTGAACCGCTACGGATTTCGAAAATCGTCGTTCTCTTGTCTTTGTTCGAGTGCCCGTCGGCTTAAGCTTCCGTGTTAATTGAATTTTCCACGCCTTTAACAATCGATACTTCATCTATCTATGACGTATTTCGCACGAGATTTTAGACGAATTATTATTATATCATTAATAATTTAAATTTAATAGCACTTTGAAATTAGTTGATCAAACATTTTGGGGGTTACTACAATGAAGAACACAAAGTATATATTTTACATTTTGCGATTATCTTCAGTCATCTCCTGCTCATCCCGTGGCAACAACCGATATGTTAAGTACCCATTGTACAAACTACAACGTCAAATGTTATACTAAGAAGTTTTTTATTTTAAATATGAGATCTACCAACGCAACTTCCCCGCGCTAGAGCGAGATTGCAATTTTCCTCAGGAAAAAATGTAATATGCCACCCTTAACCTTATAAAACGAAGTATCTTATGTTATATTAGAAACAGTGATAAAGTTCATGTCTCGATTTAAAAATAATAATAAATACTTGACAACGAATCAAAAAGTTTATGTAATTACTGGCTGTTGCCCGCGACTTCGTCCGGTATTAGAAAACATACGAACTATATAAACAACAAAAAGCTACGTATCCCTCGGGAACCGTAACTATTCCAGAGATAAAAATAGCCTATGTGTTCTTCCAGACTTTGCTCTAAATCTGTGCCAAATTTCATGAAGATCCGTTTAGGCTACAAACGCTAACAAACATCCATCCATACATCGTAATTTTATATATATACACAGTATTTTGATCTCTGCATTGCTAAGCCTTAGCCATAAGTATATTACGACAGTAAAAAAATTATGTCATAATTACCGTATCGTCCTTTACATTGAAAGTTATTGTACAATCAAGTACAACCGTTAGGTACACTCGCGGACAATGCGTTTACTGTCACTCGGCGCGAGCCAGTGTCGCGTTAAGTAATGCTCATATCAGGTTAAATGTAGGTACAGTCGTGAATAAAATATATTTGAAAAATTACTAATTGTTATTGTATAATTCCGATATTCTTTGGCTCAAATCTTAGTGATATTATAAATGCGAAAGTTTAAATAGATGTTTGTTAGAGTTTGTAGCCTAAACGGCTGAACCGATTTCGGTAAATTTTGGTATGAATGTAAAGAATAGTCTGGAAGAACATATAAGCTACTCACTTTTGTCTTTTTTAATTGCACGCGTACGGAATCGCGGGCGAAAGTTAGTATTAGAATAAGTAGTGGCCATCTTGTAACGTGACTGGTATGTTACAATTTAGTCAAATATTTTATAATCAAAATTTTAATTATACTTAAATTATGATGGATGCTTGTTGTCTAAACTGGTTACATTTTTTTAATTGGACACAGACGGATAATATGACAGATTTAAAATTAGCATAGTTTGTGTACTAAAGAATTTGAATACATTTACATTAACACTTGTGTAGACGACATTACAAGATAATAAAACATTGCATTAGATAGCAAACATTAGTACATCCATCACATCGGATTAATTCGGTATGTTTTAGTAAGTGAGAAGGGCCCTGGTCAAATAATCTGATAGGGCCTTTTGCGAGTATGTCAAATGAGATGCCTTTAGTGACAGACTATCACTAATGGTCTAGTAATCGTATTATCTGATGTTGTATTTATAATGGCCTTTTAGAGGACACTTGAATGTTTTTTATATAGATTGACTTTCGATTGCAGAATCAAGTGGTTGGTTAAAGTACTATGGGTTATTAAGTCTTTGTTCAACTGTCTTTTTTATCAGTAACTAGCTGTTCTCGTGCGACTTCATCCGCATGAAATTTTTAAATTTTATTTCATTGTTTACATTTGTCAAATTATCAATTACAAATGTAAAAATGACATGACATGATGACAACCTTGCTTCCTTGATGTTGGCAACAACTTATGATATCTTTCCCATATTAGGGTTCTTATCCAAAACATTGACTCCCTAAGTTAATAGCTTGAAAATATGTAGCGTAAAGCATGACGTAAGTGTAGGGCTTTTTATTAAAAAAAGAATTATATAAAAATACGCTGTAATTGCCGACATCTTAGGCAACAAAGAAGTGTGTGTTTACGCTTTATTATAATAGAATAGACTGGTTTCTGATCGCGACTTTAATAAATGTATGTCAGTCAGTTATAATGCAGCTTTTTTAATTACGAAAGAATTTTATTATTATTATAATTTCGCTGGAAAATACTAATCATGCTAAGGCATGATTAGTATTTTTAATTATGTAAGCATAATATTAGTACAGTATAGATGACTGTGAACGAGGTAGAAGAAATTGCTAGAACAAGCCAAGGCCCAATAAAAAATAGTAAGTAGCTCCTGTGTTTTTCCAGACTATGCTCTACATATGTGACAAATTTTATCACGATTCGTTAAGCTCATTTGGAGATACGTAGAAAAAAATATCCGTTGATCAAAATATTCGCGTTTATAAAATAATTACGAAAGTACGAAGTATGCAGTTGGTGAAATCAAAAGTATATTAACATAAGCTTTAATACGATAACAACATTGTTAAACTGTATGACCAACGAAAGGTAATAAAACAGAACAATTTGCGTCGTATGTTCGACACGAACAATTTTATGTGCCCTCAAAGCTTTACGTTAAAAGCACGTTGAGTGATTAGGACAGTAAAGTGACGACGGGGGACAATCGTTTAGAAAAACAAAACACTATACTATTATAATAAAGCGTAAACACACACTTCTTTGTTGTCCAAGATGTCAGCAATTACAGCACATTTTTGAATAATTTTTTTTTAATAAAAAGCCTTACACTTACGTCACACTTTAGGCTATATATTTTCACGCCATTAAACTTAGGAGGTAAATATTTTGGATAAAAACCCTAATGTAGGAAAGAGACCATAAGTTGCTGCCAACATCAAGGAACCAAGATTGCCAAGTTACTTTTTTATTTTACCCACCGCTGAAAGTTGATACAAAAATATGTTTTGTAATCTTAGTTTTTTTCAGAGTTAAAGTGACTGTTGTTTTCCACAACCGTAACAAATTATGGAAGATAAATAAATGGTTTTATAAGTATTTTTAGATTCTTTGATTAGTCGTTAATATACTAAATTAGATATTTTTCATAACATCAAAACACAAAGTAATTCGACTCTTTTCTTGCTTAGCAAGTCTTGTAAGACTAAGCTTCCGCGATCAAGTCACCTGAAATGCAGTTTAAAGTTACCGCAAAGAACAACGAGGTACACTAAGTTAGTGAGGGTAACTTTAAGCACGTCACTTAGTCGTTTTTAATTATTACGAAAGAGATACTTTAAGTTTTTCAGGTCATCCAATTTCCATAACAAACTAAAGGTTAGCCTTTAAAATATATTTAAAACAGCTTTCGCTAGCAGCTCCGTTTGCGTGGAATTAAATAAAAACATAGTAGTAATCTATATGTTCTTCCAGACTATTCCCTACATCTATGCAAAATTTCATTAAAATCCATTCAGTAGTTTTCGCTACAAAATCTAACAAACATCCATCCATCAAAACTTTCCCATTTATAATATCATATACGATTTGTAATCTATACTATTATAATAAAGCGTAAACAAACATTTCTTTGTTGCCTAAGATCTCAGCAATTACACCATATTTTTGAATAATTATTTTTCAATAAAAAGCCCTACACTTACGTCACGCTTTAGGCTATATATTTTCATGCCATTAAATTTGGGTAAATATTTTGGATAAAAACCCTAATGTGGGAAAGAGACCATAAGCTGCTGCCAACATCAAGGAAGCAAGGTTGTCATCATGTCATATCATTTTGACACTTGTAATTGAGAATTTGACAAATGCAAACAATAAATTTATAATTTCATGCGGATGAAGCCGCACGCCAACAGCTAGCTTGTAATAAAATATAGCTTATGTATATTTAGACATATAATAGTTTCAATAAAATGTAGAATTACAAAGAATATGCTTTTTTGTGATCCGTCGAAAGTCTCAAGGTTAAGTTCAAAGTTAATTTACATTTTACCTGATTCTGTGATTAGTTTAGTGATCCGATCACGTTTTTTAATAATACCAAATTGGTATGAGTTCCATTTCAGACAAACTCATGTGCACGCATTAGGTCATTATCGTTTTACGTGTATCCAATGGGAATGACCTTCTTACAACGCGTAACGAACTAAAGCGAACGTATGTTCGTTTGAAATGATTGCCAAATGAAATCTACCTGTTGAGTTTGATCAAGGTGATAGCTACACAATATAAAAGTAAAAACATCAAAATAGAGATAATGTTGCTTTATACAAACTTCAAAACACTATATTGGACTTTTAAAGAAAGAATTTTGTAAATACCTTTCTTAATCGCGTACGTAGTAAAAGAAATTTACATGCAAATTTCAAGCCTAGATTCAAAAATTTGAAGGCTTGGGCGTTGATATAATGAGTTTACTCTTTTATATATTTCGATTTATGAATGGTTTTTCAGTTTAAGTTTATCGAAGTGTTGATTTTGTTAATTTGTTAATTTCTACGTTTTGCGTAGCGCGTAGCACTATACGTAGTAGTTCGTAGACAAATTATCCAAATCAAGAACTACTATAAAAACCAGAAACATTTTATTTTAGTTCAAGATTATTAAAAAACATGAGATGGATAAATAAAGTGACGGTTTAATAATTTAGTGAATATTGAATAGAATTATATTTGTACTCTAATAAGTATGATATGACACTTATGCCGGGTTTCTGAAGTTTCCATTTATTTTATCGTCACTGAGTGATTCATTAGTATTAAGTTGACTCAAGTTACATAGTCGGGAAACGCATTTCATGAAGTTATCGAACACTAACGAGTTAAAAGTAAGTGTAAGGGATGGCGGCGGTGCAGCAAAATAAAACAACAAGTTTCACAAAATGGGTGCGCACAGTTCGTTCGCCGGTCGACGTACGTAATAATGCCGACCACCCTCATATTTTACTTTATTTTTTTCTCTTAAAAACTACCAACTGTTTTTACATCTACCTCGGTAGAAATCAGTAGTTTATATTTAACATAAATAATAAAATTAAAATAATTTAAAAATACCATAAAGGGCTTTTAAAAATTCTATCATCAACAGTAAGATTAGTAAGGCTATAAGGGTTTTATACCACGATTGGGTTCCTTTAGCTCTTAATATTTCGGCACAATTGCATATGCCATGTTCGCGAGCTGAAAGTAAAAACAGTACAAACCACGACAGTTTAAACTGCCAATATTTACTTTATAAATAAAGCGATTATTTACTTCAGCATTAGAATACATATCTTTACAACTGTAAAACATCATTTTATTCCTTTACATATCCAACATTTATGTGGGAACAAGTTTCGTGGAAGCCACGAACGGAAGTATTTGATAAGGGCATATCTATCGTGTTTTTACAACTCGCTGTAAATTTTCTCAACGACTTATATAACCTTCGCAACTTTGTAAATCCATCTTTCTATGGTTTATTTTTTTAAGGGTAACATTATAAGGAATATTGATGACTAACTAAACTCTGCATATGTTAAGTTGTAAATGACAGTTTTAAATACGATTGTTCAGTTAAAATTGCACAGTATTTTGCAGCAACGATTTAATTGCACAATCTGACAACTTATTTGCCAACATGCTCAGTTGTAACTGAATAGTTAGTTTAGTTAAAATTGTTAGAATTAAGTGACTGAGTTAGGAGTGAAAATATTTACAAATAGCTGTTCCCGTGAGGCTCCATTCGCATGACATTGTGAAAAATTTTATTGTTTACATATGTCAAATTATCAATAGCAAATGTCAAAATGACATGACATGACAAACTTTGACAGTCTTGCTTCCTTGATGTTGGCAGCAACTTATGGTCTCTTTCCCACATTACAGTTTTTATCCAAAATATTTACCCTCTAAGCTTAATGGCGTGAAAATATATAGCCTAAAGCGTGCCGTAAGTGTAGGGATTTTTATTACAAAAAGAATTATTCAAAAATATGCTGTAATTGCTGACATCTTAGGCAACAAAGAAGTGTGTGTTTACGCTTTATTATAATAGTATAGATGTTTTTTGTTTCTTGTTTTTTGTTTTTTATTATTAGTAACAAGTTCTGAAGTATTCACTATTAAAGTTCAAAATGTGCAATCAAGTTCGCCTACAAGTTTACAAGTAGTTTAAAAACCTCCCACATCTCCGGTTTGGAGTCAGGTCGTTAGGAAAGAAGCGAAGTTTACGATATGATTTCCATAATGGATTAACTCCGTTCCGCTTTCGCATGCAACAAGTTTCAGCCGTTTAGATTCACAGATGTTGCTTGATGTCTTATTAAATAATTTAACCAGTGAAAAACCCTGGTAAAGTTTATTTCCCGAATGAGATATTATAAATGCGAAATATCTTACTTATCTTGATGTTTGTTAGAGTTTGTAGCCTAAACGGCTGAACGGATTACGAAGAAATTTGGCATAGATGTAGAAAATAGTCTGGAATACACAAAAGCTACTTGCAATTGTTTTTTTTTAATTCCGCGCGGACGTAGTTGCGAGCGAAAGCTTGTATAGATATAAAACAACTTTAAGGGTATGTCCCATCAAATTGTAAATTGTCTGATAACAATCCAACGTGTAAATTATGTGATGGAAATATCGGATTTTGTTACCGTATCTGACAATTACATTATTAAGCTATCCGAGCCTCTATTAGTCAGTGGTGGGACAGGCCCTAAAAGTATAGAACTGAAGTCTAAATTTGCAAAGAGAGAAGTTCGTATATAAACTATTTTAACCCTCATCGATGGAGTTTCTTGTTGCAAAAAACATTATATATACGTTGCCATCATCAACTTGCCCTTATCCCTTATGGAGGGTCGGCACAGTATGTGCTGCTCTCCATACATCTCTATCAGCCGTCATAACTACGTTGCCAACATACTATAATCAAAACCTCACGCATTTTTCTCTAAACTAGTTCAGTAGATTTTTAAATTAGCCTTTCATTACACTGAAACTATGAAGTTAAGGATTAATATTTGAGAAATAATTTGACATTTCAAGTCGACAAGAGTTGTGAAGTGGTCGTCACGCCTTCACCAATCAGTTATGGAAATAAACTTTACAAACTTCAACGGGAAATAGTTTTAGAAAAGCTCAACTTGTTCGCTAACAAGCTTTATTCAAAGCTTTCGATAATAAGCAATACAATTTAAAAATATTTTTATTCAATTAACGAATAGAATAAAAACAATAAATATAGTTTAAAATATTAAACTGCCCCATTTAATCTAACCCAGATTTTTTATCTATAAAAATAAAAATTGATTTTAAAAACTCAACTTTTAAATAAACACATTCTGTATATTAATTTACATTTAGAAACACTTTATTTAAAATATTGTTATCTCTAATATTACAAAAAGAAGGAAAAGGATGGAAATAACTTTTCAAACAACTATTTCGACAATAAACACCTTATCAACTTATTAAAATTTTCGTGGGACATACTATATGATTTATAACACGGCTAAAACCCACTTGGGAACACGGTGTAGGCACCGTCAGTGACCGTCGCGACGCGATAGCGAATAAAGCCGGCAACCACTCACCCTGAAGAAGGACGCCCTACGGGTTTGTAACTAGTCGGTGCCTACACTTCGGTGTAGGCACCGACTTTCGAGTTCCCACGTGAATTTTAGCCGTGTTATAAATCATATAATAAACACCTTAATTAATGTTTCCTTTAAAAAACCAGACATCAATCACAGAGATAAATGACGTCACAGTACACAACATTCATACAAATAGAACATTTGAATGTCATTTATCTCTCCATTTGTATGAAATACACGAGTTTGAAAAACGAATCTAAATATTTATTAAATCGAATGAAAAGGGTTCGATAATATGATAAAACCATCATTAGAATTCAATGCTTTTCGGCTAAAAATACGGTCATATATTTATCATATAAAGTACTTAATAACAGTTATTTAATATTGAAACGAGTTAAAAAGGTTTTTTCTAGAAATAGCGGTATATCCATGCGGTTCGACGAAGAGGTTTTAGGAAAAGAGAGTAGTTGAATAGGATGATGGGCCCTTATAGGTCGGCAATGCTATGCAGTTCCACTGGCATTGTTAATGTCCATGGACGTCGGATAAGTGTCAAAACATTAAATGATTATGTTTTTTTAGAAGAACGCTATAAAATAAAATGAAGACCTTTTCACTAACGACTTTAGTCGTTGTTTATGAAATTTCAATAAACCGTAACTGAAAAAGTTTCCTCTTTTCACTTTCATACGATGTTTACTTTATTCTATGTCATTACAAATACTCTTAAGTAAACTTGAACTTTGACAAGTTGCTGAGTAATAAATCACTTTAGTCCTTAATACGCACTTTATTACTTGTTAAGTAAACACCTAGTGCCTGTCGAATTTGTTAACTTAAATCAAATATTACAAAATATAGGGCCTTGCTAAAAAAACGTTTAATACTGCTTAGTTTAATTTTCTATTAGGTTGCTGATTGGGGTAAAAAAAAAACAAATTCGAAACATAGTGGCACATTGCCCAAAAACTTTTAAAAACACGTCCGTGGCGTTTAAACGAAGCTTATTAAGCCTGGTGTGAAAACGTTCTAGGCTTCGAACAATTCAATTTAGAAACCGTTGGAAAAAAAATCATTCTTAATTTTTATAACAAACCTTGTATAACTATAATTATAAACATACAATAAAATCTTTACCCTTTAGCTGCCTAACATCCTTGTAAAACTTAACCAGTCTTCTTAATTCTTAGGTTTATTCGTTAAAAGGCAAATGTAAAGATGTGATCATTTTTTTAAAACCGCAAAGACGAACACCATTTTGGATAGAGTCGTGAAATTTAAACCATGTTCAGAATTGCGTAAAGACAGGGCACGGTTGGGCTACCGCCCAGGGCTCTATAAAAAGTGGCGCAACAAATTTACGAATTACAAAGTCTCCGGTTAACATGTTAACCCCTCCTCTCCCTTTAAAACAGAGTAAAAAAGGGGGTAACATAGAAATCGCGTCCAGGGCGCTGGTAGCGTTAAATCCTGCACTACTACAAAGTGCAGATAAACAATAAAGTTCTCAACCACAGATTATCTTTAAAGTTTATAATCTGTGGGAATTAAGAAGTAGGATACTTTTAATTTAAATAGGACTTCTCGTCCGGCGGCAATCTGCCGATGTAAGTGAGTTAGTGAACGGGCAGACTTTACGTCTACTACCGGTGACAGGGTAATGACCTCAAATATAAACATGGGTATATATTGCTTGTATAAAAATGTTACTTAATGATTTTGTATATTACTTTTATACTTTTTGTATTGAAATAACGGGTATACAAATGGTTGATGGAACAGTATCTGGCTTGCTAGGAGATCGTACAGAAGACGACTTAATATATTTTTTTTAGATTAAATAAAATATGACTAGATTCTTGTTAATTTACTAATATTTATTTAACCATTCCAACTAAGCTCTAGGCTTGTGGTAGGATATGGTTTACGGCAGTAATCAAATGGCGGTATTCGAACCCTCGAACACATGATCGGAAATCCGAACCCCTAACCATTAGGCTATTGGCGCTTAGTGTTAAGCTTCATACAGGGGGGCGCTTGAACATATCCTCAACTTGCATGCCAGGACATGTCAGTCAGCATCTAAATATGCTTGTTGCTAGCACGTGTCTGTATGTTCCCTAAGTAATCATAACATTTAAGGCAAACGACCTTGGTATTGTGTTTCCATAAATATGCGCGAACTGCACTTATTGCTATACTAAGTCACAACCATTAACCATATTATTTAGCCCTCTGGTTTCCTCAAACATTTCAACGTTATTTAATTTTATGATACTTTTATTCTGTACTTAAACATTGTAGGTTATAAAATCAAACAGCAATCATCACGACCAACAACAATCGACAAAATGTTAATATTATTTGCGGCGTTTTATTAAATAATGATCAGGCACCACAGAGTGTAAACAGAGGTAGAACTAAGGTAACCCTGTTTATGGCCACGTTTTATAGCCTTTCGCCGCGAACGGGGCCGAATATTTGTTCCGTTTACGGCTCACCGTCAAAGTCCAATTTAAAGGTAATTTGAGACGATTTTAATGCTTTATATTACATTTATTTCTCACTCCTAACAATGATTAGATAATAGCTTTGGAATATAATTTTATAGACATCGTATTTCGTAACTTTCATACTTCTTGCTAATATTATACACAAAAGTTTTGAATGTTAGTCAATGGCACTCAAGAACGAATTGAAAGGGTCTGATTTATGGATGGATTTTGGATACCATCATACCAGTATTTTGATAAAATTTGTCATAGTTTTTAACTTTTTAATTTTATTTATTTAATTAATATGGAGATGTATAAGTAAAGAAGATACCTATAAAATGTTATCATTGTATCTTTCAAGTGTCTTTCCAGTTTTTTATATTTTTTTCCACAGCGACTATGCTTAAATTAACTTTTTTTTATTGCAGTAATTTAAATATCGTAGAATTATTTTTTAAAATCTGAAGTAGGTCTTTCCTAACAGCTGTTTTTATTGAGTCGACTGTGAAAACAGTAGTTGAACAAAGATAAATATGAAACCGCCGCCGGCAGCTGCCAGTGTTTTTTAACTTTATTCAATCTTGACTATTGTTCTACGAATGACTTTATTTTTCTCTAGCTAGGCTATAAAATATTACTTCAAAGTAAGAAATACAAAATATAAAATATACAGCATGAAGATTGTAATAAAAATTCTAGTTATAATTGCCAACTAATTTATTGCATCATTGAAATTAATAAGAAAATCTATCTCATCATTAAAGAGAACAAGAGAGATATATCGTCATCTCCTTCTTAAAGATTTTTTGAAATTGGAACAGTAATACGCTTTATCCAAAAACTAACCTCAACATGTGTCCTATAAACTTTTTTATTGTTAACCTTTTTGTATATCATGTAATATCTTCACGGTCAACGATATAAGAAAATATTTACCGAATTACCATACAACCCTTTCGCTTTCAACTGATGGAATACTGCGCTGTGGTGACACTTTTTACTTACGGCCGCGTCCATCTTGCTTACGCTTTTTGAATGACAATGTCGAAAATCATTATGGCGGGAAATTTGACATGTGACGTTAATATTTTCACCCTATTTCTTTGCTTGGCCTTGAAGGTTTTGTTAACCCAAGGCTAACCCTAATTATAAGTACTATAGCATAGAACATTTTAGTTTATGGAATATTTATATACGGGATTCAAATGTCTATTCAACAAAGAATGAAAATAATTTAATTAAGACCATACATAATTTAACTTGAAACTGACAAGGTTTTTACAAATAAAACATTCGTAACATACAGGTTTACCAAAAATTAGTTGTTTTAGCTCCCGATATTTCGGTACTTAAATTAATAACGAAATTTAAAAAGATTAACTTCACTGCCATACTTTACAGTTTAAATTCCCTCTTAATGTAAATTCTTTAATTATATTAATATAGCTTCTACAACGTATAAAGATAACATTTATCTTCTTGCAGCTAATTTTCTATACGACTTGTAACCATAAACTTTCCTCTCATATTTACGGCCTACGAGCAACTGTATCCACGCTCCGTCTGTCTGTTAATTTATCGAACGACTGTTCAACCCTTTACTTTTAGTTCTTACTGTGATTTGATCTGATTTTACGACAGCCGTTACGCTTTAAGGGCGTAAGGTGAACCTTAAACGAAGTGTGGTAATTCTAGAATGTAATGTGTAGAAATATCGAGAAAGATAGGGTTGTTCTTCATCGACAATTGCAATATATGCTTATTTCTCTAAGCGCGAGGTCCCATATTTTTGACTGTGGCAATTTATAAATAATAAAACTAAAAGAAAATAAAAGTATGATCTGTGCTCTATGTCATGAATTCAAAGATCAACTAAGACTGGGACAGAGTGGACAAAAAGGCCTAGTCACTCCTATCCTATATGTGAACTACAAAACTCAACGCACATGGAAAACGGCAATACCCAACCACAACAAACTCGTAAATAAAAAGTTTTAAATTATCTAACTTGTAAGTTTTCAACTAAGAACTCAACTAAAGAACACAATCACACACACGAACACTCTCAACTTCAATGTGATTTTTTTTCACAATATTACTTTTTTTCTGAAATATCAATTAAAATGACACTTTTTTGAGGTTAGAAGAAATGTCATATAACACTTTATTACATAACCTTTTGTTTGGCATCAAATATCTCATAAAGACGAAATTATTTACATTTTATGGTACAAAAGAATGACGTGTAACACTTGAATATTGTAATGTAACTGAAAGTCCAATTGTATTTTATATCTTTAGAAAGAGAACATAATATTTCAAATGTATTTATTCAGTTAGAAAATAGAATGATATTCGAATTGCGCTGCTATAATAATATTAAAATTCGATGTTTTTTTCTGAAAATTTTTAAAAAATTTTTAATTGGTTGAAATTCCATCATATTATAATTAAACTAAAAAATTATGACCCTAATGGCGTATGAAATAGCCATTGCATAGATTAAATTATTATTTTAATTGATACGGGTACGTTCGATCCCATTTTAGAAGAAAGGATTAAGTTTCCCAACCTTTAAGGCCCTCGCCTTTAGACACCATAAATAATATTATATTTGAAGAGACGTAGTTCTTTATGTTTTCAAATATAATTGTTTTGAAAATAATTATCGAAAGTGAACGTTGGATGTTTAAATTCATATTCCATGAGAGATATAATGACTTTTTAACATCGAAGATATAAAAAAAAACTATGGTTACATTATCTATATTATAAAGAATTTAAATACCTGAAACAGTAATGGGTCGATTTCAAAAAATTTTTCACCATTAAAAAGCTACGTTATCAGTGATTTATATAAGCCACGTTTTTTTTTCTTAATTAACGTCACGAGGACGAAGTTACGAGCAACATCTAGTGTCTAATAATTACTCGATTCTTAATTCAAAATCCTTCTTAAAACCGATTCACTACTAAAATATTAATAAAAAACAAAATGTAAATTATTCAAAATGCCAACGACAATACCTCTTTATTTTCCACTTTGATCAATTGTTAATTTGAAAACAGAATGTTTTCAGAATTTTAATGTTGCCTGAATAATTGATCGGTCAGCTCGCGCCAGAGGAGGCTTTTAGCCAAATGCAGCCTGATAATGAAGAGCCTTTTAACTTCGCTATTTATTTTTCGTCCTTCTGACACTTTTTAAACTTAGCTCTATTAGGTATTGTTTTAATTGCCAACCCTAGATACCAGTAAGTAACGCTAATACATTATTCCTAAGTGCTTTTGCCTATAAAAAAATTCGTCCTCTTTTCGTAGAGTTTAATTAATAACATTGGGTACACTAAAGTATATCTCAATGGTATTGTAGAGGAAAACCGAACGTTATAATCTATATTGAGCCATTTTTCTCAACTAAAATTACCTAATTTCCAATATAAATAATGCAATAGCAAACAAAATACTTTACCTATCCATTACAATCATTTTTTTTATTATTTTAGTTCTCTTAGCGCAATTAAAACTTAGCTTTATCGTTCAAATTACGTTAAAAGTATTTATGTTATGTTATCTAATAATATTTCAATTGTACAGAATTAACCAATGCGTAATTATAAATGTTAGTATAAACGTGTTCTCGGAACTAAGGTATCCGAATCAGAACAATCACAAACTGTAACTCTCAGGAGTTGTAAACAGTTGTCAATTCAGTTAAGTTATTCACTAGCAGCTGACCGCGGCCCCGCGCCACCCGCCGGCGAATTACCACAACTTGTTACAACTTGACGCGACTTAATTCCATCATTATAATTGCCCACAATTTCAAGATAATTTGAACTTAGGACCTTTCAAATGAAATTTACAACTAGATTTTTATTAGTTACAAACGACAGTAACTATGTACAACATATGTACAAATAATGACTGACTGAGATGACGGATGATAGAGTGCTTTGGAGGACGAAAACCCGACGCCAACCCTACGGGAGTAGGATAAGGCAGGGGAGATGATGATGTTGTACATTTGTAATATGTATTAAAGTGTATTCGACGGTGGAGGAGACGCATAGGAAGGGGAAAATGTCCTCTTTATGTGCGTCTCCTTCTTTGTCAATTAATGGTAGGCAACGCATCTGCAATTGCTGATGTTTATGGGCAGCGGTCGCTTTCCATTTCGGTGGATACAGGTGGCCGCTTGCTAGTCTGCCACCTTATATTATAAAAAAAGTAAGACAGCGGGCACTCCTTTAACTAAACTATGGCACAACTGAGCGATTGTCGATTGTTTTGCAGCCTTCAACTGTTTAGTTGCACAACTAAAAATCGAGTAATGTGCGCATCTCCATAAGGCTAAACAGTTTTACGTGTGCACACGCTCTTAGGATAAGTTTTAATTAATCATTATTAAGTAAGCTTATAGATTTTTGATGAGCTATCGAAGCACTATTATATATTTTTTCATTAAAGTCAAATTATCATTTTTATGAATATTTAAATCGCGCCAAGCATTCCCAGTCGCTGCAAAATCTCTGTGCGAATAAATTTAATTCAATAGTCGAACTATTTTAAGTCGAGTGTTGACAGTAAGCTTAGCTCAGCTTGCAATGTGAAAGCTTTTGAGTGTAACAATAGGGTTACGCTGTTCGTCTTCTTAGCTGGCGATTTTATGCAAATAATAGTTAAAAACAATACGTAATAAATGTTAACGTCTTTTGTTTTCCAAAAACATTAATGAGATACGTCAAAATTCCCCGCAATAAAGGGCTAAGGGCGAAAACAATCGTAGAATAAATTAAGGCATATTTAAAAATGAGTTGGGCAACACTCAAACGTCACTTTCCCGCCTAATTTACTTAACCCTCGAGCAGCCGCGGAACAAGTTTTAATTGCATAATTCTTTCGGCCGACGACATTTGAGTGTTAACAGGCGATTAACATTATGGAAATATTTCGCGTTAAAGTTAGCTTTGCATTATTGTGAATTAGTTATTTTTTTATTGTTTAAAATTGAGTTCATATTTACTTCGTTGTACAGTGAACAACGGACCATTTTAAATAATCAAAATAAAAAATATATCTTGTGTGGCATAAAAAGTTTTTATATTTCAAATAACGACCGAATGAAACTTAATCCGTAAAGTATGTTGTAAGTAAATATTGGTTTGTAGAAGCGTCAGAATGAAATTCCCCGGTTTATCTGTTGGAATCCCTAAGGGTAAAAAGCGGCCGGCCATCTTATTCACGTCTAATAATATTTTTGGATCTCACATTTATGATTGGGGTTTTATTAAAAAGTAAACAGACGGTATCAATTAATACAATCTAGAGAAGATCAAGAACATCAATTTCGTTCCTTAGAAGTATAAATCTATACTGATATTGTAAAAAAAGGAAAGATTTGTATTTCTGGATTTTTCTGGATGTCAATGTAGCTTCATTACTTAATTGTTACTATACTTTCAATTGTCAATTGTTATAGCACAAATGTAGAAAGCCTTACGTAGATATCACTGCATACCTTGGCTGACACCGACATCAAAGTAATAATAATTGTATAATATAGACATAACAGCTTTAGGGAGGTTTACTATTTTCAAGGAATTATTTCGTTACTTTTTAGTGTACTGTTTTTTTTGAGAATATTTTGTTTTTAGTGTATTTTGTTTGGAGGTCGGTTTTGTTTTTTTAAATCATGCGGACGAAGTCACGAGCAACAGGTAGTAAAAAACATATGGTCATTTACTACAGAAATATATAGAGATAAACTTCGTTTGAATAATAAATAACATCGCTGAAGCTAAGTCATACATTATGTATCCAATCACATACGAAGTGAACTGACAGTCCGCAGATCAATCGGATATTCCTGGCAGAGGTAAATTGGCGGCTGTCGAGGTCTAACGTGAACTATCTCCTGTCATTAGCAAGCGAAGATAAGTCATAATCAACGCGGCTAATTGCTTAAACCAGTTTCACACGAAGGTAGAATTGTGGAACGGTTAAATTCTGTCGTGTGGAAATAGCATTATAATGTGGAGAAGAGAGACAGATAACTTCATAATTTTAAATTCTGTAGTACAAAGATTGAACTTTTTCAAAACTCTGCATATCTTTTTAAAAATGTGGGATAAAAAAGAGATGAATTCTACATTTTATATAAAAAAAACCTTTAATAAAATTACCGTATACAAAACATAAGACATTTCATAGGTCAACGTTGTTTTATGTGTTTACGGATTTAAAAAAAATATTTCTGTAGTTTAAAACTAGATGTCGCCACTTACAAGGTAAAAGTTAATTATAACTGAGTGATATCGTGTTCTATAGTTAAGAGCACTTAACTAAAACCTCACACTTAACCTATCTACTTAACATTCAAGTTAACATTTCATTTAAATAAATTACTTATTAAATTACACATTTTGTAGCGTAATTTTTCTATGTAACTTTTTAATTTATAATCTGTTAAATTATCCAACTATAGTATAAGTTGATAGTGTCTCTTCAAAATGTAAACAACTAGAAGTTGTTACTATTAGAAATTACGGCTAGTACCTACTACCACTGAGAAGTTAGTCGCACGTCTTTGTCATACATTTTATTTAGATTTATATAACAGTAAGCTTTCGCCCGCGACTCCGTCCTCGTGGAATTAATAAAAACGTTAGTAGCCTATGTGTTCTACCAAATTTCAACGAAATCCGTTCGTCCTTTTAGATTACAAACATCCGTCCATCTATCTAAATTTTCACATTTATAATATTACATATTTATAGTATGAATGCAATGAACGCTAAAAAAAGCAAAAGTGGCGTCATTCAAAATACTTTCGCGCCAATCGCGCTAGTATTCGCTCAGTGGAAATTGATCTAAGTTCCGAGTGAAGTGTTGGGTAGGCTCCACTTTGACACAACTTTATTATGGTAAATCTTAACTATCTGTAACTATTCTATGGAAAATTAGAAACATTTCTAAATTGACTACGAGATATTCAGACATTTAAAATAAATATGACTTGAATTTTATTACAATCTTTCAATTTAATATAAAATACACATAGAATTTAATATTAAAGCTTATTCTATACATTGTTTTGCTTTCAATTTATTTTTTTGGGCCCTCTATTGAATGTGACATTCTAATAAATTACAATTACAAAAAGCTTCAAAGCCTAAAGGCTTTAATAAATATCATTATGACATAATTAACTAACAATTTTGACCTAAATCACAAAATAAAAATTTACAAATTGTTATTTTCATTCGTCGTCAACGCGTCGCTAACAAACAGATAAAAAAAGTTCCCCCCGTCACGTGCATGTCACGTGATTGTCTCAGTTGGATACTTTGTGGCATTGTTTCGATGAAACGTATAAAATATTATAAGCCTACGTAAAGAAATTTAATATTATTCTATACTATTATAATAAAGCGTAAACACACATTGATGGCGTAGGGTGTCAGCAATCACAGCATACTTTTGAATAATTATTTCCCTAATAAAAAGCCTTACACTTACGACACGCTTTAGACTATACATTTTCTCGCTTATAATAAAAGGAGCAAACGAGCGGCGAAAACAACGAGATGGTCAGCGACGCCCATGGACATCCGCAACACCAGAGGAACTACAGATGCGATGCCGGCCTTTGAGGAAATGATAGGCTCGCTTCGTGAAGGACCCTAAGTCGTATTGGTTTGGAAATACCGCTTTTAAACTTAGTGAGTAAGTAAATTGGAAAAAACCTTCATATAGGAAACAAGGTTATTATGGTAATGTGAGATAAATAATTGCAATAAAACACTTTTCCAGGATGACAGCTCGTTTTATTATTGATCGTTGCTATCGCAACCAGTGTGGACATCAC
>NW_013528526.1:1912412-1918769 GCF_000836215.1 Papilio polytes
AAGTATTTTAACCATGATACAGAACTAGGGACTCTATTAGGTAAATATCCAGATTTGTGGCGCGGCGAATTGGGTACTTTTAATAGATTTATTTATCTCACTTATCATCTTCGGCTTTGATTTCTAAATATTGGGTCAGTCGCGCTTTGAAAATTGACCACTCCGATGTTTTATGGTCATATAAGGGTATGCTCCCTAAAAACGCCATGATTTAATATCCTCGTCGCCAGTGAGATAAATAATTGCAATAAAACACTTTTCCAGGATGACAGCTCGTTTTATTATTGATCGTTGCTATCGCAACCAGTGTGGACATCACATAATGGTAATTGTGACATTTGCAAATGAGAATTTGACAAATTTAAATAATGAAGTATTTTTTTATAATGTTATGCAGATGAAGCCGCACGAGAACAGAAACGAGAACTAATCCATAAAAAAAATAGTAATTTGTTATTATTGTCAAAGCAATTTATACAGTTTTCGTCTACATATCAGTAGTGAATGTGAATCCAGCGCTCGTGTCCAACTGTACTGGCATGTAAACCGAGCGTAAGTCCATTAGACTATTAATTAGGCAGTACCGTTTTAAATCGGATAAAATAACAAGAAATAAAATAACTGACGTCCCTTTGTGAATAGTTAAATAAAAGCGAAAAAAACAGCTGTGTTTAACAGGAAGTTCCTTTTGTCTAATTTCCTTAAAACCTAATTAAAACAAGATTTAATTAATTGTTACCGTTAAAAACACCAAAGTGTGGTTAACATTTAACAGAATTTTACTAAAAGTTGCGGGTTTATAATAATACTAGCTGTTCCCGTGCGACTTCATCCGCATGAAATTATGAAAATTTTATTTCATTGTTTACATGTGTCAAATCATCAATTACAAATGACACGACATGATGACAACCTTGCTTCCTTGATGTTGGCAGCAACTTATGGTCTCTTTCCCACATTAGGGTTTTTATACAAAATGTTTACCCCCTAAGTTTAATGGCGTTAAAATATATAGCCTAAAGCGTGACGCAAGTGTAGGGCTTTTTATTAAAAAAATAGTTATTCAATAATATGCTGTAATTGTTGAGTTCTTAGGCAACAAAGAAGTGTGTGTTTACGCTTTATTATAATAGTATAGATTAAAATTAATTTAATAAAACCTTACAATACAGAAAAACTTAAATTAAAAATTGGCAAATTTACTCTACACTTCGTTACTAAAATCCCAACTCAAAAAGCTTTAATAAAACCTGTGCAGGGCGCTTTCATAAAGTTTATTACTAAACAATTATGTTGAACACCCTGTATAGTTGTTATATCCCAGTAACTGACCGTCTACGAACAAGTTGGAAACTCCATTACACGGGCAATCATGCATGAGCCGAGCTCAAACAATATCACGGATAAGGTAGCGTTTACATTAACACGAATGATTGATTTACAATAAAGTGTTGTCGTAAATATATTTTAGTAAATAAATTCCATTACTCAAGTGTTTTTTATAGATAGAAATATTAATATTTATTACACGTATAATTCTATTTTCCATGTCTATTAATTTTAATAAATTATCGATTTATACGTCTTCTTTTTTAAACTATAATTTGTGTCACTGATTGGTCTATTAAATTTTTTCTTTGCGCCCTGCTTTAATGGAAACATACCCTATATAATACATACCATATTTATTTCGTTCACACTTTTCAATTATATTTTTATACAATGTTCGATGTACACGAGTTGCTAAAATTTTTTTTTCACATGAATACATCCTTCCAGCTCACTATAAGAACTTGCTGAGACCTTGAAGCCCACCCAAGTTAGCAGCCCACCCTAGCCTAGTCAAGGTTATAATCAACCACGCTGGTCCACTGCGTGCTGACTTCACACATATCAGATATACCGGTATAAAATAAGCGTTTTAACACAAATAATTTATGGGAAATTAAAAAACATTATATTCAAAGTATTATCCATTGTTTGCCATGTTGACCATCTTTCTTGCAATTTGTGGATACTACGTAAATTGATGTCTGAATTTCTTTGCAGATGTACATGTACGGTGTGCAGATAAAGGCTGATGATGTGCAGTTTGCATCACGATGTTTTCCTTCACCGTAAAAATTAAAATCAATGATTTAATTGTATTCAATTGATTACATTTCTTACTTTAATAACGAATTTCTTCTCAGATATCCCGGACTATAAAAGATAATTTTCTTTTCATATTAAAACGCCAATAGCTTAATGGGTAAGGTTAGAGACATCCCCCCACATACTCCTAGGTTTAAATCTGGACAATATAACCAACAAACACAGGCAAGAAATATACTATACGTTGTAACATTTCACGGAAAAGGCCTGATATAATATAATAATGCCTAATAATGTAACAATTCAAGGCACGTTTCAATTTATGACTGGAGGGAAGCGGCGTTATTGAGACACAACATGTCACGCAACACGTCCGTTTACATTGCAATAACATTGTTAAAACATAAATGTCAACACTATTTGAAAATTAAAATCATCTCTATTATTTTATCCGCCTAAAATTATAAAAAAATCATTTTATTGTTTACATTTATCAAATTCTCCATACCAATGACCTTACTATGGCAATCATGCTTCTTGATGTTGGCAGATATCGTATGGTCTCTTTCCCACATTAGGATTTTTATCAAAATATTTATCCCCTAAGTTTAATGGCGTGAAAATATATAGCCTAAAGCCTGACGTAATTTTAGGCCTAATTTAAGTCCTTATCTCATTAACACCCTTTTCTTATAAGGAGAGGTTGGGAAAAGGAGGTGGATTTGATGGTGGAGGAGATGAATAGGAAGGGGAAATATCCTCTTTATGTGCGTCGTCTCCTCTGTCGTATAAGGGTAAGCAACGCATCTGCAATTGCGGATGTCTATGGGCAGCGGTCGCTTCGCCATTTTGGCGGTTTCTGGTGGCCGCTTGCTCGTTTGCCACCTTATGTTATAAAAAAAAACGTAAGTGTAGGGCTTCTTATTAAAAAAAAATATTCAAAAATATGCTGTAATTGCTGAGATCTTAGGCAACAAAGTGTGTGTTTACGCTTTATTATAATTTTATAGAGTATAGATAAAAAAAACAGAAATGAAAATATATTGCATTCTGGCAGGAACAAAATAAAGGAAAACTCTCGGCTGAATACTCTCACGTTAAGTGATGAATCAATTAATAGATGATTTAGTGATTAAAAGACAGTAAAGATTACTGTAATAAAACTATTTTTAATCATATTAATATTATAAACGCGAAAGTTTAGATGGATGTTTGTTAGAGTTTGTAACCTAAACGGCTGAACGGATTTCGATGTAATTTGGTAAAATGTAGAGGATAGTCTGGAAGATCACATAGGCTACTCAATTTTGTTTTTTTATTCCACGCGGATGGAGTCGCGGGGGAAAGCTAGCCAAATGTAGATCTTTGTTAACATAAGGTTTTTTAATGTGCATTGCTGTTTCAATATTATTATTGAGGGCAATGTACCATAACGGTAACAACCAATGAAAAACAAATGACGGTGAATTGTAAAATTTTTCCGACTCGAATTTTATTGCACAATTTGCAATCGTTAAGTTTTCATATATTCCGATGACTTTGAACTAAGTAGCGTGAAGTTAAATAATTTCTTTATTCGCAACTTTTAGCGCGTAACCTATGAGATTAAATTGATAGATGGAATTTTAAACCCTTTAATAAAACATAGTAGAAAATCGTAGCCTTAACTGCTACACTCAGAGTGTTAATGACAACTTTATTGTTTCCTTAGTCTTAATTTATACTTATATACTAATATAATAAAGCGTAAACACGCACTTCTTTGTTGCCTAAAATGTCAGCAATTGCAGCATATTTTTCAATAATTCTTCTTTTAATAAAAAGCCCTACACTTACGTCACGCTTTAGGCTATATATTTTAACGCCATTAAACTTAGGGCGTAAATATTTTAGATTAAAACCCTAGTGTGGGAAAGAGACCATATGTTGCTGCCAACATCGAGAAAGCAAGATTGCTAAGGTTTGTCATGTCATGTCATTGACATTTGCTATTGATAATTTGACACATGTAAACGATAAGATAAATTTTTCATAATTCCATGCGGATGAAGCCGCAGGGGATCAGTTAGTATTTTATATTTTTAAACGAAGGAACTTACTTACCTTAGCGCGCTCACGTCTTTGACTAAACTATTGAACAACGTTTACTCTCGTTTCGATTCCTATGATCTTATATGGAGGAGCGCACATTACTCGATTTTTAGCTGTGCAGCTAAACAGTTAAGTTGGCTGCGAAACAATCGACAATCGTATAACAGTTCTGAGATGGTTTAGTCAAAGGTGTCACTCTTACAGAGCGTTAACTGCCACGGTTTTTAACAGAAAGTTGATCACATGACTTCTGTAATAGAGAATTTTTCGTAAAAATCAATGGTTAAACAATTCAATTTAATATTATGTGCACAATTTCTATTTGTATTTTCGTAATTACGTAAGTACTGGTAACTTCCCACCCGAATAGTTCTCGACGCAGAGCACACAAACAGATATTCCCGTATTCTAGGAATGTGTCGTAAAATCTTAGCAGTGCTGTCCACTGAGAAGGTTGCGGTCATTTGGAATAATAGGAATTGATTGCATTGGAACACTGAACTCTATAGATGGACAGGCTTTACTATGGTATTTTATGTCTATTTAATTCTATGCTAATATTAAAAACTAGCTGTTGCTCGCGACTTCGTCTGCGTAAAATTAAAAATCATAGCCTATGTTACTCATAGACTAATTATCTTTCTAACGATGAAGGAATTTTTAAAATCGGGCCGGTAGTTTTTGAGTTTTTTTAATACATAGAAAAATACAAATATTTCCTCCTTATAACATTATTATAGACAAAGATTTGTATTTTTGTATGTACTGAAATAACTCAAGAACTACTGGGCCGATTTAAAAAAATCTTTCACCTTTAGAAAGCTACGTTACCAGCGAGTAATATAGGCTGTATTTTTAATTTAACACGGGCGAAATCGCAAGCAACAGGTAGTTTATTACAAATAAACCAGCGCTTGACCTTGTGGAATCGTTTTCACCTAAACTGAACTAGGTGAAGATGTGGGCGAAGGATATGTCAGTTCATCCGACTCTTTTAATATTTTCGCCATTTTGGCGCTGATGGTTACGGTTGGTCGCAGTGAAAAGTTTTCAAACTAATAATACTGACGACATAAGAAATAACATCAAAAGGCGCGTTTAAATCGAATCGAATATCTATGAACGGACAAACAGTTCGAGGGTTTTATATAAATTTTAAAATGCTTTACAAAAATTTTATTAAAGATATACGTATAGGATTTTTCAACATAAATTGTTACATCGTCATCCAGTTCCGTTAAGGCTTTGGCTGCACAGAGTAGAGATTAAAAAAAAATACGCTAACATTCTACATTATTAATTCATAAGAAAACGAGATGTTTTGTTGTAAGGATTATTTTATACCAAATGTTTCATACCTTTTGGTAAAATATAAGCGTTAAAAATAAGTTAAAATGCACACTCTATATGACGTCATTAACGGAAATCTCGATGACAGCGCAAGCTTTTATGGAATGTTAAAAAACAGTATTGTGAACACATGGCATAGAGTGAAACCCACCTTTTCTCTTGTATGACGCAGTATAAAGTTTTTTGAATGAACGTGTTTTAACGTCCAACTGTGGTAGGAAATATAGTTTTTCTAAAGTTCAAACTAAAAATGTATGTGCTATTTTTATGATTGCAATTTGTAGTCACACAATAGATGTCTAATGCCCGGTTTCCAACGTATAACCTTTCGTTAGTGTTATTGGTTCGATAAGTTCATAAAATGCGTTTCCGAACAACGTAAATTGAGTTGTACACGTAACACTGTTGAAACGTAGATCAAACTAACACTAAACACTAGGTAATTAAAAATAAATAGAAACTTCAGAAACCCACCATAAGTAAATTGGTCCAGTCACATAAGGACCTGTTACTATTTCGTGTGAATGATTTTTGCAAACATTACCTGTTATAACTTTACTAGAGCCCTAGGCGAGATTACTTGACGCCCCCTTATTATATATGAGAAGGGGGGTTTAAGACATTCATGTGGGAGCAATTCGCAAACACTGGGAACAAGAGAGCGCGACCGTCCTAAACTTGGCGGCGTTCAGTAGAGGCCGAGGCCAAGGTATGCAGTGGTATTTCTACGTTAGGGTTTCCACATTTTTACCATAACAATTGACAATTGAAAGTATAGTAACAATTAAGTAATGAATCTACATTGACTGACACCGACTTCAA
>NW_013528526.1:1918822-1920810 GCF_000836215.1 Papilio polytes
TTTTTTTGAGAATATTTTGTTTTTAGTACATTTTGTTTTGTTTTTAGTGTATTTTGTTTGGAAGTCGGTTTTGTTCCGATGAAACACATTGAAATCAACGCCCTCGGGGTTTGAATATAAAATATCTGTTCTCGAAAAGGTAAAAGTTAATCACTTTTATAAACTTTCAAATCGAATTGATCCTCCAAGAGGATACATCCGTGAACTTTTCGTTGACAAAACTTCGTCGATGCATGGATAAATAAAAGTTTATGTTACACTAATTTACTCTCAAACGGATAGGAATAATTTAAAGTACGTCAAAGACTTGTTTGTCATCTTAACTTTTGTGTTTTATATAGATTGAATAATGTTTCATTTTAAATAATATACAGTTTTATAAACCTTAAATCAGAAATCCTAAGGCCAAATACTAGCATAAATAAATCTAAAATGTGTACTACTAGCTTTCTCCCGCGACTCCGTCTGCGTGGAATTAAAAAAAACAAAAGTGAGCCTATGTATTCTTCCAGACTAAGTACGTTTATGCTAAATTTCATCGAGATTCGTTCAGCCGTTTAGTCTACAAACTCTAACAAACATCCATCCATATAAACTTTCGCATTTATAATATTACGTTCCGTTAAAATTTATCTCTTATGCCTATGATGTTTGTACAATCGGGAAATATTGAGGTTATCCACAGTAAAAGTAACAATACTTTGTACGTTTTGAACGCATTGTCACAAGGCTGTTCTGTCAGTGAAACATATTCACAGTTGTTTCTGCATATACGAGGAGAAACTCCTAACTAAATAAAGGCAACCAAGAAATATTTCGATCAAAAATCCTACGTCACCAACCCAAGCAGAATTAATATAGGACTGTGGGACATCAGCAAACGTATTACGATGATAGGAAGGATCCCAAGAGTCGTGAGTGGTTTAATCAAGGCGACAGGTGGCGCTGGTTGTCATTTTATTACGGTATTATTTGCCTATTTATTTCAACCCGTGACCCGTGCGGTATGAGGGATATTAAAACGTTTGCCTCGTTCGCCTGTAGAGGGCGCATTGATGCGTAGATTCATATTTGTAGTGTAAGTGAAGATACTTTTATTATTTACTTTTAAATAATTGTAGAAATCGAAAATTTGTAGTAACATTTCAATACTAGCTTCGTTATCAACTTCGTCCGCGTGGAATTAAAAATAAAAGTAAATAACCGATGTATTCTTCCAGTATGTCCTCTACATATCTACCAAATTTCATACAAATCTGTTCAGCCGTTTAGGCTACAAACTAACAAACATCCATCTATTTAAACTTTCGCATTTATAATATTAGTATGATAACAATGCCTGCAGGGCACTTTTTGGGCTGCCGCGCTACTGCAGCGCCTCAGGGATGTTTGCGGAGGACGACTTTGCCGCGATCCGACGCAAGCGCATAGCATCCTTGATGGCGCGGGTTCGCGGCAGCAACACTATCCTGAAGGTGGTGGGGAGCCGCATTGACAGCCCAGTCTATAAGTACTGGGTATATACACACTAATATAATTGTAAGCATTCCAATTTATATGTACAATAGTTACTTAGACTTAATAAATTTACTAACAAAAGAATGGATGTATATCTATAAAAAGTATATTAAAAAAGAAATATTTGCTCAGTTTTATTGCTAAGTTTAACTTTATACGGTGTTTATTTGTAAGGCTGTTCTTTATTTGTAAGAATAAATAAAATCGGAAAATTCACGGTATGAAAAGCTAGCCGCTTTCGACTGTTTAACTGTTACGGGCTTTATGTAAAAAGGTAAAAATTTTATAAGGAATTTTGATTAAATAAATAATAATTATATGCATGTTACAAGGAGAACGTTAGTTATGAGTGTGTGTACATCGGTAGAGGTAGACCTAGAAAGAGGATGGATTGTGTAAAAGGTGACATGATCAAAAAGGGAGTGATGACTGAGATGACGTATGATAGAGTTATGTGGAGGACAAAAACC
>NW_013528526.1:1920818-1930212 GCF_000836215.1 Papilio polytes
CGGGAGTAGGATAAGGAGATGATGATGATTTGACTTATAACTTTCATGTTTTCTTTGTTTATTATATTTCTAATAATTCGCTTATTACTTTATTTAAAAATCAATTGAATAACTCATCTATTTTTAGGCCTAGATACTACGGATTAGCCGCTAGAGTGATAATAAATATAGATTTACATGGATTTATAAGTAGGGCATGAACAATGGCTCATCGCACGTTCTCTTTGCTTCTGTGTAACTTCACGCTTTGTTCGACAAGTTTCTAAACCTCTACTTAGCATCGAGAAGATTGTTATACTCAGATTTTATTTTATTTTTATCTTTGTTTTTTTTTTAAACGTCAATTTATTAGCATTATGAATTAGATTAGAATTATAAAGATTTTTACTACATCTGTACTATAATATTCTAATATTTGGATTTTTGTCTACTCAAAAACTACTGGAACGATTTTAGCAGCAGCTAGTTTCACACATATAATAAAAAAATATCATTTTAAAGGTTTTTTTTTTATTATTGTCCATTGTTAGATAAAGCATTATCATTATTATTTTTCATATATATGAATAAATGAGAAAATGTTTTCCACTACATATTTGCATTTTGTATAACGCTTTAGACGGACGAAGTTTTTACATCAACGGCCCAGTATAACTTAAACCTAACTTGATATGATAAAGTTACTTAATGTTGAAGTTAATCCTTTTGATATGATTATTAATTAATGGCCATTAGCATAACTAAAACAAAACATATTGTTATAAAGTTTCTTAAGTTTTGTTAGTATTACCTTCTTGTGTACATAATATCTAAATATATCAGTAAGTAATTATATTACACTAGCCTTGCTCGCAACTTCGTCTGCATGGAATGAAAAATAATTTTAACAGTGGTAGAGCCCGCTTTAACATCTTCGCAGGAATAGGCCACACAGAAGACAGGCGTTAAAAGGAAGCAATACCGCGTTTCGTCTGATGAGTGTGGTGCTGGAGGCCTAATTTTAGGCCCTTTCCCTTTCCACCCTTTTTTTTAGAGAAGGGATGGGAAGGAAAAGTGGATTTGACGGTGGAGGAGATGCATAGGAAGGGGAAATATCCTCTTTTTGTGCGTCTCCTCCACCGTCGATTAAGGGTAGGCAACGCATCTGCAATTGCGGATGTTTATGGGCAGCGGTCGCTTTCCATTTCAGGGGATTTAGGTGGCCGCTTGCTCGTTTGCCACCTTATGTTATTTAAAAAAAAGTTAAAAAATATAGCCCATGTTACACAGCCATAACGTACATGTTAACGAGGTAAGAAATTTTGAAATTGTATTTGATTTATTTCAATACATACAAAAATACAAATATTTCCTCTTTATAATATTAATATATTTGTATTGAATACAGTAATATATTAATTTGTAACAGACAAAATCCATTAAAAAAAAATATTCAAGGACTATTTTTAACGTAAGGAAAAATTAATTCCTTGAACAAACTAGTTATCGGCGGTACAGTTCCCAAGTTCTTATCAGCGGGGAAGAGGACAAAATTCCCCTGATATCGGGGTAGCCTCAGGACAAAAGACTCCAAGTTGGGAAAGATTTTATTGATAAAAATAAACTGCCTATTACTATCTACGTCTGTTATTATGTAACAATTTAATTTGAATCTAGACCTAAACTTAGGCTATGTCTATAGGAGACGACAAAAAATGACAAGCACCAAATCTTACTTCTTACTAACATTATAAATGCGAAAGTTTAGATGGATGGATGTTTGTTAGAGTTTGTAGCCTGAACGGCGAAATCGATGTGGATAAAATTTGACATAGATCTAGAGTATAGTCTGTAAGAATATATAGGCTACTCACTTTTGTATTTTTTATTCCGCGCGAACGGAGCCACGGGCGAAAGCTAGTGTAGTATAAAAATCAACCAGGAGCTAAAATATGCAATAACAAAAATACACACGAATTGAGTACCTTCTACTTTTGGAAGTCTGTAAAAAATGGTCTTATTTTTACCAGTTTTCATATCTAATTTACATTTTTGGATCTTCTAGCTGCACCCCAGCTGCCCATTTTGCTCCCCTCTTGGCCTCCATAATGCAATATAACAAGAGAGGTGTCACTAAACTTATTAGGAATCTAAATGCATCAATTTCCTATCAACGTTTACCTTTTGACCGACTTCCCAAAAGAAGGAAGTACTCAATTCGTAGGTATGTTTTTTTATGAGTGTTACTGCATAACTCCGCCGCTAGTGGACCGATTTTGATAATTCTTTTTTTATCCGAAAGGTAGTGCTTGCAGGTGGGTCCCATTTTGAGTCAATACAGCAGTTTAAAAAACTTATTAAAATATTGAGTAAACATAAAAATAGGTTATTCTAGGCTTTATACTTAAATAAATGGATTCATACAACGTCGAAGAAGGCACGCGTCGCAATATACAACATTGTTGGTCTCGTAAATATGTTTGAGTTTCCAGCGTGTGGATTAAGCGTTTTCGTTTATTTTAAATGCACGAGGAAATAAAATTATATTATCAATAAAATTAGAAAAGTACCAATTGCTGTTTAATTTAAATTAATGTGATTTGTTACTTTCAAATTATTATTTAAAATTGTAAATCGTTCCTTTTACAAAATAATTATAGTAACAAATAAATAAGTATTTTCTTTTTGGTATCTATTTGGGAATTGAAAATTGCTTAATTTATAAAACCTAGTGTATTACAAAAAGGCTATATGAAACAAAATATACGTAAGGTCCAGCAAAAAATCTGAATTAGTTATTTCTTTTAAAGTAGCGTCTAAATAATTTTAATTACGTCAAACATATCGCACCGTTATTTTTAATTTTTATTAAATTCATTTTTCTACATATAAAATTTTCTCATTAAATTTACTTACCTTAAATCAGCAAATTTCAATAAAAATAAAAAATCAAGCACTCTTCATAACTTTGATCGCAGATTGTGAACGCAGGAATGTTGAGCGCGTTGTCCGGCGCGCGGAAAACTAACTGTCAACTGCGGAAAGCGCGGGAAAACGCACGTACTTACGCCATCTGTCGACCAATGGCAGACGTCAGACGCCTCCGCAAACTTAACTCCACCAATCGAGTGAAAGGCGAAACATTAAAGGTTTAAAGGTTTTTTCATGTCGTACTATTGAATCACTTTAATTATCATAAACTTGCGAAATGCATTCGGATTTGCTTGGTCTTTTTATTTTACATCAACACTATATATTAACAAAATAGATAAAATATCTTGTCTATGATCAGGATAAGAAAGAATAAAAAGGTATTACTGTTTTACTTTCGCTCCATCCATACAATATAATTGCAAACAAAAATTGTTGTAAATTACTTGGTCGTAAAACGGTGGACTACACTATTATATCATTTACTAGCTAACTTTTTAAAATTCAAACTATAGACTAGACTTAGAAAATAGATTAAAAAAATATAACTCATGACACAAATTGACATACTATTTTTATTAGTACACTAACTGGCTTGCGACTTCATCTGAGTGAAATAAAAAAAAAACATAGCCTATATTACTCACAGATAAACCTTTCTAACTGTGAATTTTTTTTAAATCTGCCAAGTAGTTTGTGAGTTATTAACACATACAAAAATACAAATCTTTCCTCTTTATAATATTAGTATACCATAGATTTATTTCCGGATTAGTTTTAATTGCTTGGAGTGACTAGTAATTGCCAGTATCGGCTTTTCATTGACAGATAAAAACATCAAACGACAACCAGCTGATAATCACAAAGCTCCGCCGGAATCTATGACTCAACGTAATTATCTGTAATCCATTCAAAAGGTTTATATTCGACGAAATGTAACGTTAACCACGGCTTTTGAACCATTACTTTTCACTACTGATAAATGAAAAGCTATATTGTACAACCGCGGAAATCCGCGGTAACCCACTTTGAGAAAATACCTTGCTTATTACAAGACAAACTTCGTCTCTTCCTACAGTAGTTTATATCTAAACTAATATTATAAAGAGGAAAGATTTGTATTATTGTATGTATTGACTATCTGTTGCCGTGCGGCTTCGTCCGCATGAAATTGTGAAAATTTTATTTTATTGTTTACATTTGTCAAATTATCAATTACAAATGTCAAAATGACATGACATGATGACAACCTTGCTTCCTTGATGTTGGCAGCAACTTATGTTCTCTTTCCTACATTATGGTTTTTATCCAAAATATTTACCCCCTAAGTTTAATGGCGTGAAAATATATAGCCTAAAGCATGACGTAAGCGTAGGGCTTTTTATTAAAAAAGAATTATTCAAAAATATGCTGTAATTGCTCACATCTTAGGCAACAAAGAAGTGTGTGTTTACGCTTTATTATGTTAGTGTAGAAATAACTCAAAAACTACTATTACGACAAAAGACGATTTTAAATAAAATAAATAAGTTATTTTACTACGTAAATTTGTTTAAAATAGTGAATTAATATTAAATGATAGTGATAAGAATTTGCTTCAGCCAGCACACAAAATGATTGAATAAATAAAGTTTGTTATTTATTCTCATTTAAATTAATATTAATACAATTGTGTATAAAAACAAGATATTATTTTTATACTATTCAAAACATGTTCTTTTTCTCTACTTTCGAACAAGTCACTTAAATTAACATATGTCATTATCTAAATAATCGTATACAGCCAGTTTTACACTGTAACCTCTACATAAAGTAGGTTTTATTTACAACAGATAGTAATTCAAAGGTCATTGTTCTTTACATGATCCTTACCCTTACCTAAATTAAACCGTTTACTATACGTGGTAATAATAAGAGTCTCTTGTTGAATATACAGCCTTGTCACAACACAATGCAAAACAACACAATTACATTGTCGTCCCTCTTAGTGTCCTTAAGAAAACTGAGAGAAATATAATAATGTTGCAGGTAAATTTTTGTCAGTGTCAACTCAAATACGCCTTCACATACAGGAATATACCGAACTTAGTGACCAAGATATAATCAACCATTCTGACTAATTTTTTTTGGGCGGCTATGCTGCCTTTGTGACTTTTGTGGACTAGGTTATAGCCTTCATTTCTTTGTTTAAAACATTTTTAAATTTACATAATTACAACTTGGTTAAAATCTATTTGCAATCTTCTAATAACGAATTACATTAATTAGGAATACTTTTTAAAACTATTTACAGTATTTCTTATTCTATGTCTTATTTCTGTTTATAACTATCCGAGCTAATTTATTGCAATATTTCACAACATTTACGGTTTTTGTCTTCAATAAAAATTCAATTAAAATAATCATTTTTACGATTACATTTCACGAGCAAATGTTCGAAACACTATTAGATTACGAATTTAGTTAAATTGTTATTTAACTATAAATTTTCAATCCAATATTAATTTTTTTATCTATGCTATCTATTTCTATACTATTATAATAAAGCGTAAACACACACTTTGTTGCCTAAGATGTCAGCAATTACAGCATATTTTTAAATAATTCTATATTTAATAAAAGCCCTTCACTTATGTCACGCTTTAGGCTGTATATTTTAACGCCATTATACTTAGGGGAAAAATATTTTTGATAAAATGTGGGAAAGAGACCATAAGTTGCTGCCAACATCAAGGAAGCAAGGTTGTCATCATGTCATGTCATTTCGACATTTGTAATTGATAATTTTATTAAGTGTAAACAATAAAATAAAATTTTCATAATTTCATGCGGATGAAGTCGCACGGGAACAGCTAATTATTTAAACTTAAACTTGCTTACTTGTACGTTCAAAAAGTGGTTATAAAATTGCATCATAATATAAAAGGTTAGTTAGCTTCAATACAGTAAGATTGTAAACTACCTAACTATACAATCTGAAGGTAACATTAATGAGCGACTTTCGCTAGAATTTCGCAATGAAATTACAAGTTTCACAATTTGATACAGTTAATCTTAACTTTTAATTTGCTAAGTAGTTAATCGTAATTGGATATGGGTTTATTAAATTATTTTATTTATATTAGCTATGGTCTGGCTTCCTTTCGTCATATACAGATTAAATAAAGTTAATTAATTGGTATATACAAGTATTATTGGTAACAACCTAAGGTAAAAATTTGCGAAACGTAATATTTAATAATTTTATAGTTTTCAATAAAAAAATATTAGAAAAATGCACGTTCTAGTTTCATGTTTTTAATTACTTTAAGTGGAATTGCAACTCATGTCGGATTCAGTTTGAAATAAAATAAATTTTTGTCATCTAGTCATTGTTTCAACGCACGTCATAGTAATCCACTTTGCGGCAAATGCACGAACACACGATGCCTACCAGAGACAATTTGCACAGAGAATATTTAATTCAAACGCATATAATATTGTAGAACCTACATTGATTTTAAATGGCCAGATTCTTCATTTATTCTCTCAGTGTTATCATTTAGGTAACAGTGCGGCATTTAAACAATCATAAAACTAATAATGTCCTCTGAAATCTATGAAGATTCATGTCTTGTTTCAAATATTTGTGGGCGATGAGCTACTGCCGCTGCTCGTTTGTCCACTTGTTTAAAAAAATCATGGTTGCGTTATCTTCAACAAAAGGCGTTATTATAGAATAGCGCCATCTATCACATAAAAATCCCAACTTTAAAGTAATTTATTGCATTTTTCATGTTTCCATGTTGAAGAAAAAGATGGCGCTGTTAACAGTATCTAATGATTTAAAAATTAAAATGAATAAAATGATTAACAAATGTAATACGTTAATTTTCTCCTAGTTTTATGAATATGTATTCATGCTGAGAAATTAAATATCAATCACTATGTAATTTTAAAACTTGGTTAAAACTATGTTCGGAAAAGTCTATGGTCGCGAATATGACAAGCTGCTGCAAGTTGTTTGTGCTTCTGGAATCTATGATTTTTGAGTGCTTTCATTTTCTTGTAAATTGTAATTTAGACTGTAATTCTTCATTGAATTATTGAAGAAAACTTTATTTCGAAGATACTAACAGTTTACGATTTATCGAACAACCTCCTTGGACCAAGAGGTAAGATTTGAACGTCATTCTACATACAATTAGGTTAAGTTTTTCAACTCCGGCTTTGTGTCTTTTTTATCTTGATTTTTCTTTTGCGATTGTAATAAAACCAACCAAATAATGTCCAATTTTTACCATACCATTTGTCTTAATAGATTTGTGGTGAGCAAAGATACCTTACAGCTTTTAAATTCGTTACCTCCCCATACTTACCAAACATCAAAATAAGTGTAATTACGAAACAAAACATAAAACTAGAACAATTTAAGTGCTTAAATCTTGTGCAATATCTTCACCGAAAATTCCAGAATGTCGAACCAAGACGAATCGCCTTTACCTGAGGGATGGGAGATGAGAACGAGTCGTTCAACGGGTATGACGTACTTCCTCAATATCTATACGAAAAAGTCTCAGTGGGAGAGACCTGAGGCACCAGCGGACGCCGGTGAGATCCGTTGCAGGCATATCCTGGTCAAACATGCAGAGAGTCGTCGTCCATCGTCATGGCGCGAGGAATCAATCACGAGATCTAAAGATGAAGCATTAGAACAATTAAAGGCATATCGTAAGCAGATTGTTGGTAATGAAGCTACATTTGTTGATCTTGCAACTAAATTCTCTGATTGTTCGTCTGCCAAACGAGGCGGAGATCTCGGAATGTTTAAGCGTGGACAGATGCAAGCGCCATTTGAAGAGGAAGCCTTCAAACTTAAAGTTGGCCAGTTAAGTAAGCCAGTAGAAACAGATTCCGGGTTTCATATTATTTTAAGAACTATGTAAATGTCCAAGTTTGTTTCCATTATTCATCTTTGTAATTTTTTCAATACACATTTATTAAATAATTTAGTTTACGAACATCATAAAATAAAACTATTCAGATAAAGAATCTTAAACTTATAAAAAACAACTTGGTTCCTATTAAATTGGGAACTGAAATTTACTATAAAAGACTGGTTAAATATTTTATAATTTAAAAAACATTTTTTATAAGTAATGCTGGACATAAAAAAGATAATATGCCATCCTTATATCTGTAACAAGTTCAAGATGTTATGTTAAAAAGCTTTTAAAATATGATGTTTTACTTTTCTTCATCTTTTTTTTTGAATAGAATATAGAATAAATAAAACCAAGCAGTATCATTCCTAGATCAATATTAGTTGGTAAAAGGGTTTCTAAAAGAAAAAATCAAATAAATATTTAACACTAGAGAATACTGTAATTTGATTTAAAAATGTATAAAGAGTTCTTAATTTTGTTTATATTAAGGCAGTAAAAATGTACTTTAAACTTGTCAATTTCATTCAAATAAAATGTCTCTTTCACTTATTTTATTTTATTTTTAAAGATCCTTTCTTCCCTTGCCATATGAATAAAATACACTGACCTCTATAAATGAACAGGCATAAAATGTGGTATTTGAGCCTATTTGATTTTGCCTTGGCGATGATGGTTGCAGTAGATTTGTTGAGTTGATCGAATCTTAGCATTAACTGTCAGGACTTTCAACAGGTGTGTTTAATTCGGAAAATTGAAATAATTGTCCATTTATGCAGATCAGTGATCAAATGTCTTAGTACTTAATAATTCAATAAGAGGTTTTATTTCATATAATTCATTGGTAGTCTTATTCATTAGAAAATGTTTAAACACAAAAGGGACACATGACTTTAATTCAAAACTTTGTTATATATCAAGGCTTTCTTCCTTAAGAAATAAATATCTTTCTTATTCTTATTATTTAAAAATAGTTTATAAATAATTCTTGCATTGATGAAAATTAAAGTAAATATTATTAGGTAGGGTTTAGGTATTAAATGATAGTTTTCAACATTAATTTTATTTGTTTAATCTTTGCTCACCACATTTTCGTTATTTAAAAACAATACAACTTCAACATTAATTCACATAACTAACAAGTAACCGCTAACAATCATTTGACAATTAATTGATTAATTTGTTAATATTTTTATTAATCTGTTGTAAATTTAACACTAAAGAAGCCAAGCTCGTCCTCTATGAAACCAGCCTTTCCATAGAGGACATTTACATTTTTTATTATCTGTTTTCCGACCAGTACGCATTATGGCACTTAATTTTAAACGCAGTAATTTATGAAGCCATAGACACGGTTACTTTTTAAAAAATTATACTCGTCACTCAAGTCCGTTTAAATTTGTTGTGGGTTGGTTAACATATGCGTTTGGTCTGGATTGTTTCGGATTACAAGAATTGCATCAAGAGTTGATTCCTTAACATTCTGCGGCGCTGGTGTCCAGATCGGGCCGATGATGGGCGGAGAACGTTTCCCTCCCCAAGCGCTGAACTTCACTTTTCTT
>NW_013528526.1:1931076-1941959 GCF_000836215.1 Papilio polytes
CAGTTGCTGGTACAAAGGGCACGTGTCTGCAATAGACTTATGTGAACGCTTCTGGCTTACAAGTTACTAGAACATTTTTTGTGACAGCTACTTATATATATGTTAATGAAGGGGTTGAAGCGAGAAGGTCCAAACCTTACAATGACACGTCATGTTCCATACCAGTGCCAGTAACTAGCATTCTAGTTAATGCCGTTTTACTTGCATGTATATATTTGTCCACAAAGCAAGTAAAGTAATATTAGGCAGCGCGAAGAAAATGTAACGCTCATTTGTTTTGTTGTTTGAGTTTCGGTAAATTGAATGAAATATGAAGTTCATTTAATAAGACCTTTAATATGTTGGTATTATTAATATCTGTGTTAACCAACTGTTTCACTTTAGCCCAGTTTTTCTTAACTTAATCTATTTTCGCTTCTTCTTATCTTGATGTTGGAAAGTTTAACACATGTATATTATCTTAGTTAACTTAACCCTCCGCTGAAACGTCTGCTAAAACAATAAGAGATTCCAAAAGATAATATAAAATGAGTTTTTGCTACAGTTTGTTCGTTTTAAGTTATCTTAACGAACGTGTGAGTTTACTTTGCGCTAAGAAAACATTTCTACCGACAATTTTACGGAGTATTTCTAATTATAATACACCAGATCTACTTTTTCTATAACTAACTAGAAAACTTGTCTGCTAACAAATTAATACCGAATTTATTCCACACGAGCTGACGCTAGCAAACTTCGATCGCGTGGAATTTAAAAAAAAATGAGCGTCTATGTCATTGCATCCCCCGCGTGCATCTACTTTTTACAATCCTTCCAATCAAAGTCCCGTCTAAATAGATCCACCCGTTCCAGAGATAGCGGTCTGGTCGCCATTTTGACTGCTCGGAATTAAAAAAGCCTATAATATGTCCATCTACGTCAGCTACCCTTCAGTGAAAGTCCGGTCAAAATCGGCCCAGCCGTTGCTGCCGAACAAACGCGGCTTACGGACAGACAAACAGACAAAAAATTAAATGCGTTTTCTTTTATTAGCAACTCAAATACGTCATCTTTCCGAAATCTAGAAGGTGATATTTAAAAAAAAGTATGTTTTAGATAATAACATAACATGTCAAACGCTTACAACAATTTTGTTTCTCTGTCGCTCTTTGCGCTCTCGCTCGCACGCTCAGGTGGAACGTGACAATGAGTCATCTTATTTCAGACTCTCCGTCGATTTATAATTTCACGTCAAAAAAATAATGTTTTTTCATTTATATCAGTAAAAATCGTCCATAAATAGAGGTTTAGAGCGAGTGCACAACTTTGACTAAACTATCGTACAACTGTTGTGCGATTTCGTTGCCAATTCTTGTGCCATTTCGTAGCCAATTCAACTGTTTAGTTGCACAATTGAAAACAGCGTAATGTACGTGTCTCCATATAAGCTCATTGGAATCAAAGCGCGGCTGAACAATAGTTTAGTCAAAGGTGTACGCGCGCACTAAAATTCTGATATCTCTGTATATATCTACTCTTTGTAATAATGTATGCTCGCTTGATTAATTAAAATGTAAATCAATATATAACTTCCGGTGTTTGTTTGAAATGTTTTTACAACATTCGACGTATTTTGATATGCCTTCGTCCAGAATCTACTCTTAGACTGAGAAGATGTTATAACAACTTTGAACTGTTGAATCAACTCGGTTTGGTTTCGAAACTTATTCATAAAGATGTGAGTACAAGCTTGCGAGTTGCATATTGTCATAACAAACTTATTATACCTATCGGAGGTCCACCTTCATTTATATCTATCTATCTATACTTCTACACTATAATATAATAAAGCGTAAACACACACTTCTTTGTTACCTAAGATGTCAGCAATTACAGCATATTTTTGAATGTTTTTTTTTAATAAAAAGCCCTACACTTAAGACACGCTTTAGGTTATGTTTTCACGCCATTAAACTCAGGGGGTAAATATTTTAGATAAAAACCCTAATGTGGGGAAGGGACCATAAACTACAAGCAGCCAACATTAAGAAAGCAAGGTTATTATGGTAACGGTAATTTTGACATGTAAACAATAAAAAAAAGTCTTTTTTTTATAATTTCATGGAAAGCTGTACGGGAATAGATAGTTATGGAATAAGATGGCCCCACAATGCGTTGGAAAATCGGTGCCGTCACCTGATAAATAAACGTGAATGATAGTCGTATAATAATCATACTAATGTTATAAATGCGAAAGTTTAGATGGATGGATGGATGTTAGAGTTTGTAGCCTAAACGGCTAAATGAATTTTGATGAAATTTGGCATAGATGTAAGGGATAGTCTGGAAGAACACATAGGCTACTCACCTTATTTTTTTTAATCTACGCAGACGGAGTCGCGGCGAAAGCTAGTTCGTTTTTAATGTAATGTAACACCTCGATTCGATTTCATTTAGAAGTTAGGAAAACAGGGAAACGTCCAAATCTATACAAGGCGGTCATTACCTTACACTTCTCAGTTATTTGTAAAATTTTGACCCAAAGTAAAAAACCCAATGAAAGATTGCTTTGTCCCGTAAACCTAGCCTAGACCATCGCATTACGGTGCTTATGTCGTTAAAAAATGCTCATGTTGTAAAGCTTATGAGAAAAAAAAAACATACAGACGAATTGAGTACAATTCGATTTAGGATCTGTAGGATTTAGTAATCCTTCTTTTGGGAATTCAGTCAAAAACGGATATGTTTTTGAATTTCGTTAGTTTTAGCACATGTGTATTTTTGTCTTCGGGTTTGGAACAAAGAGTAAGCATACTTTAAGAATGGACAGGTCTTAAAATTGAAAATATTTGACTTAGTGTTTTCATAGAGAATTTCAACGATGATTTGATTGTCTATGTTATGCATAAATGCTGTCATCAATTTAACTATTAATGATATCATACATTAAACAATAATTATTCAGACATCTTTTTTTTATGTCACAAGGTGGCAAACGAGCAAGCGGTCATATGAATCCAAAATGGCGAAGCGACCGCTACCGATAGACATCCGCAAAAACGGATGCGTTGCGTTGTTCAATTTCAGTTCAACAAATTATATTTTGTAGACATTTATGTATTACATTTTAGTACTTATATTTTTTTTCTATTAAGTAAATTAATTCTGAATATCAATTTGCTCATTATAAAATAATCAAAACATTTGTTACAAATACAAATAATGTCTAAAAACAGTTTACAATTTTTTTAAAGAGAGTAAAGCTAAGTAAACTTTATACTTTATTTGTGTGTTTAAAATAATTTTGTTATGACTAATGTAACTTACGACAAAACTCTCGACGATTTTTTAAACCAACTTCCCATAAGATTTCTGTACTAACACTGACTTAAAATACTAATATTATAAATGCGAAAGTTTAGATGGATGTTTGTTAGAGTTTGTAGCCTAAACGGCTAAACGGATTATGTTGAAACTTGGTATAGATGTAGGGGATAGTCTGGAAGAACACATAGGCTGCTCATTTTATGTTTGTTTTTTTTTTAAATTCCGGACGGAGTCGAGAGCGAAAGCTATTAACAATAATTCTATATAGACAATAATAATAATAAAAAGAGAGTTATCTATTTAAGTAATTAAGAAATTGTTTTGTTACTTAACCCGTAATTCGATAGTGTGACGAAAAACTATAAAAAAAACTACTAAACTAGTTTTTAAAAAAATACGTGAGATTTTGATTTTAGTGTGTTGGTAACATATAATATTTTTTGCTACAAAAAACTCCGTCAAATTAATGCTTACTTAGTGTTTCTTTTTAAATAAAAAGTACTGTTTTAGAGATTATTTTGATTGCATTATAGAATATTTTGTTTCAAAGAAGATATGAGAACAAATGGTGTCGGAAATCAATTTATTTGGGCGTGTAATAAATGTCCAAATAAATTACAAAGTACGTAAATAATAAAATTTTATTAAAGTCGGCATTAAGAAAGTTATTAGTCAATTAAAAATAAAGTTATAAACACCGTCTACATCATATTCTATAATGTATTTATTTTAATTAAAAAAAAATCAAGTTAAAAAATAATTCTTGGAAATCCGCATGTAAACCTCACCTAGATAATCAACAGCATAACAGCAAGTCACAGAGGTACACACACAGCACTCAACACGTGTAAACTATATTACTATTAAAATATCGGCGCAGGAACGACGCCGACGGCCAACGCTAGTGTTGTGATCGCAGCTCTGCGCGCCACCATTTATATAGCCTGTAGCGACAAATGAGGAGCGTCAGCAAAAATGGCCCGCAATATTCCATCTCGTGTCATTGTGGTACATTAACCGTGATTTCTGACGTCTATTTGTTAAGAATAAGAGGCATTTATATCTTTTTGGGATAACTTTGATTTAAAGATTGTTTAGTTTAGTTATTTTATACATTGAAGAACTTTTTATGTTATAAGGTTGGCAACGAGTAAACAATTATCTTGGTCCACCAAAAGTGAAACGATCTCTACCCGCAGACTTCTGCAATTGCTGATGTGTTGCTTATCTTTTATAGAAGAATGATGGGGCGTATCTAAATAGTATATTTTCTCTTCCTATGGGTTGCCTTCTCCGCCAAATACAATTTCCCTTCTCATCATTTGCTTATAAGAAAAGGGTGGAAATGGTGCAAAAAGCAGAATTGCTGCCTCTTAGCGACTATCTTCATTGTGGTAACCTACTGGGCGGGTTTGCTATATATAAAAGTTGTTATTCCAGGCTCGTTATAGCGTTAGGAAAATAAGTAAAAGGTACTGAGTATGATTTTGTAGTGACACTATAAGGGCCAAAACTGAAACACGATGAGACAAAATGGTGTTATTACAAATTTTAACTCGTACTCTTTCATTATGTTTTTACTCAGCCATCTTTATTGCATCAAAATTTTCTTGTAAAATGTGTAAATCAAATATTACAAGAGAATAAATAATGACAGAATTTTTTTCTTAACTTTGTATCTGTTTTGCGGACGGTACTTATTGCTACCAACTGTTGAATTGCAATGGGCCATTCCCACCGCATCGTAGGACTCTGCCGACCCCGTACTTCATATTCATTAGTTTGCCGTGCTAAAATTGTTTGCTATCATTGTTACCCCTTGGCATTCGCGTCCATTTTCCTTGGAAAATATCAATATTTTTATATTTATCTTGTTAAGATTTACAATGTCTTGATGCAATAATGATCAAGGAATCGGTCGGAAGGTTTTATACATTCAGGGTAGAATTAATTGAAATCAATCTGGAAGCTTCTTAACCAAATTATTATAGGGCCTTTCCAGAGCGTCGCCAGCCTCCTTATTTAGTGAAATTAACAGTCTTTTTGCTTAATTCTTGTGTCTTGTTAGATTTTCTTTTCACTTTTCTGCGTGTTTTACCTAAAAATGTAGGAAAGATTTTTCTTCCTGTTAATTTTAATCTCAAAGAGTATGAAACCATTTTGTAAGCATTAAATAATTATTTACTTTGTTAAAAAAATCCTTTCTCATTTTATAAAAAAAAAATAAGTATGGTTATTACGTCTTTATGTCTGTTATAATTTTTTAGTTACTTATAGTTTTTTATTCCAATATTTTGAAAACGTATCGATAAAATAATTTTAACTTACAAGTTACTTATATTTTATTTATTGGTTGTTATTTGGGAATAGGTTCAAGATGGGTTTAAAAGGCTCAAATCCTTAGGACTGAATTAGTAATATTAGACACCTCTGACAACTAACAATAAACAGGATATCAACCACGGTATTTTGTGCTTGTTGGTTTTCCGCCGTTTAGCGCTGACGGTAGCGCTTCTTAACGGTGGTGAAGATTCGTTTAATTTGGAACGCATAAGAGCAGAAGTTGTCATTTCCACGCAATCGCCTACTATTGATGTAAATAGGTGTAAAAAAATTACAGCCGTTAATTGACTAAGAAGAGTTTTTAATGTTAACTTAGCATGAAAATTCTACAATTACGATTACTTGAAATATCCCTCTTACATTTCAAATAATTGTATATTACTCTGCTAAGGTTGCTGTTATATTTAGTAACTGTTCAGTTCGTGGTATCCAAAGTATTTGTATCCGTATTTGTATCCATTCGTACCCATCGGCCACGCGATCGCGGGCTCTCAGTTGACAAATATACGTTTGTTTTTGAAAATCCGCACGAACGATATCCATTGTTCTCTATTCAATGTCGTTACGGAATCAATAAAGTTTTTGGAATTCCTGTTAAAATGAAGATGATATAAGATCTTGCTGGATAGATATCATTTTATTGTTTTATTGGCGGTGAACGTTACAAACCTGAATCATTGTTACGTAATCGAAGACGTAATAGATAAACTATTTGTTTATGCTCTTTGTTTTTTAATTATTAGACGGCCAGTGTTTTTTTTATTAAATTTTATTCGTGACTCTGTGGGGAATTTTAAAACTTAATAAGTATCTTTCCGGACTCTGTTCTATAACTATGCCAATTTAAACCGAGATTTTTTTTTTAATACCCGCTCTGTCACCACGTTCCGACAGATGAGAATAAAAAATTTCACCCGTCCCACCTTTTAGTCCTACTATCACCAATAAGGTGACAGATGGAACCGTTTAGAAATAAAATAATTTCTAACCGTCCCCTGGTGCAAAAGGTGGGACGGATAAAACTTTTTTTTCTCATCTATCGCCACGTGGGGACAGAGCGGGGTGGCGGTTGGCAATAATCCCAAAACAAGAATTAGCAGCAACACGGGTGCAGGTAAAGAGAATTGGGGATTCATTTTTTACTTATTAAGAAAAACTTAAATATTTAATTCAAAATGACTTTATAATTAAAATAATTCTGTGACTTAAGATTATTTAGTTTTCATCAACTTATATCAAATGTCACGATTTTGTTGGAAAAACGTTCTGACCGACGTCTTTTAGATTTCTTAATTCAGTTGTTATCTTTAATTTGTACGTAGTCGTTTTTAGGAGATGATAAAATTAACAAGGTGTGAAGATAAGGCGCTTCGTAATAAGTGGGAGTATTTTGACAGGGCCGGGCACCTGACACTTTTAAGTTGATTGAATGAAAACACGAACAGAACCGCGGCTACACCTGCGAAGTCCACAGACTAAATAATTAACAGATTGTACGTAATATAGTATAAAATGGAAAACGATGGCCTTATGATTAATGTTAAGAGAAGGGAAGGTGCAGAAAAATGTTATTTCCCTTTCCTATTTCATACCACGAGCAATCGACTACATTTTCCCATTCTTTGACAACATAGGTAGAAAAGAAAATTTTTACGTGTCTGTCTTAATTTACTCTATGATAATTCTTAATCCTTTTTATTGGTATTTCCTATAATATGGAAATATTTCGTTGATTTAAAATATGTTAAAAGTTTGTTTAATAGTTATGTTAATGTAATCTTAAATTCTAAAATCTTTACTTTACTTCTTAATTTAGATAAATTTGTATAGAATGTTTTTTAAAGTAGTGTACAAACATAAATGTTTATTCATATTTTATCGATTTTCATAGTTTACGTTAATCTTTGGGAGCTTAACTTTTTTAGCTAAAGAAGTGTTTTCGACAATGGTTTTTCACGGAAACTGCGGAAGAAGATTAAAGAGCAATTCAGTTTACGTAAGAAAAGATGCCAATGATATAATTTGCATAAACGAGAGGGGTGTAACCGAATGGAAATACCGTTTTTACCTATAACAGAAATTGTGCGAAGCTCTCCCGTGAATTGCGTACCGCCGTAAACTTTGGATGACACTAAACTGAGCACCTACGTGTATATTTATTATTAAACGGTTAATTTTTAATACTAGAAATAAATATAGCATGCATTGTCGATACTAATAATTTAAATAATAAGAAACGAATTAAATTCATACTATTTTAAGTTATTCTCAGTCGATTACTGATACGCCATTTAAATTACACCGTCTTTTGTTTTTAATTCTGACGCCTATCAGATTGTAAGCAGCGCTTACTAAGCGGAGTATTTATGGTTCGTTTCAGTATTCAGTGTTATTATACCAATCGATTCGTGCAGTATCTATTGCTGCAAAACTGCAGTTGAATGCCCGTGGGTTTGTTTGTGCCATTTTATTATACTCCTGGAATGCTTCTTGGAAGGAATGCGATGGGGACCAACGGACATTGAATTTGTTATTAGATAATATTTACTTTATCGCTTTGATGGGAGTGAATTCTCCATGTTGGGATTACTATAGTTTCACAAGAGGGCCTCCCAGTAGCAGAACAGTAAACTTTACAGTACTGCTATTATTTTATAACATACTGTCTAAAAAGAACTGTTCTTTTTAGACAGTATCTTTGTGTTCTTTACTTTACTACCCTGGTGTGAAACAAGCATACATCTGCTCAGATTCTCACTGACAACATATTAAATATATGTCACCGTTAGATTATATTTGATGCTCTTTTGTAATTTACCTAGGCAAAGTATAACAGGACTGAATTAATTAAAGTGACTGATGGTGTTATATTTCTTCGAAATGCAATAACAAACTGTAAAAGGGCTCTGTATGACATAAATAGGTAGCCATTAGATATCCAAATACTATATTATTAAAAAAATGTTGCATATTTTCTTGAATAGAGTTTCAAAAGGCATCGACGTTTAAAAATAGAACGATTTAAAGTTGCCGTGAGTAGGGAAATGTCGATGTAAGAAACGATATTGCAGTTTAGAGTTGTGTTCGCAATTTTCCATCTTAGACGATCTTATGAATGAAACTCGAAAGTCGTATTTTTAGTTATTACAAATGTATTTCTTTAAATAGAATTGCAAAATGACTACTATAACTACATTGTTAGAGTCACTTAAGTGCAAATAATTTTCGTTACTAAAATAATCGTAGAGTTTTCAGCATTAGCTTTTTAAAGAGGTTAGTTTTACGAGTGTTCCTAATGAACTGGGCAAGTAAGGACGTCTTTCTATACGTCTATAAATAAAATATTTACAAAGATGTCCACGAAGATTTAAAAACAAAATTAACATCTAGTTAGACATACTAGATTTATAGAACGCAATAACGTAAACAAAATGGCGGCTATAATTTTGACACATTGAAAATTAACCGCCCGTATATCTATGTTCCCTCCATACATGATGTGAATTTACATGTTAATTTTATAACATGAAATATGCAATTGTTTCAGATCGTTGAGTTGTCCGTTTTAACTTGAATATGGTAAGTATTTGCATATTAAAAGTTATGATTTAAGTACAAGATGGTACAAGTACTAAAGCGTGGGTTTCAATAGACTTGCTTCAACAAGATCGAAATTTTTTCATAGATATTGGTTTTCAACATACATCCATCTAAATTTTCGGATTTATAATACACCTAGCTGTTCTCCTGCGGCTTTGTCCGCATGAAACTATAAAAAGTTTATTTTATTGTTTACTTTTGTCAAATTCTCAATTGCAAATGTCAAAATTACCGTTACCCTTGCTCTCTTAATGTTGGCAGCTTGTAGTTTATGGTCACTAACGCACATGAAGTTTTTCTTCAATTTATATACCCTTAGTTTAATGGCGTGAAAATATATAGCCTAAAGTGTGCCGTTAGTGAAGGAGATTTTATTTAAGGAAGAATTATGCAAAAATATGCTGTGATTGCTGACATCTTACGCCACGAAGAAGTGTGTGTTTACGCTTTATTATATTAGTATAGGTATAGAGAAGATTGTTATTATGATAATTAATGGAACTTTTTAATGCAATAATTCATTATTCTTGTTAGAAATTCAAATTCTGCTCGGAGGGCGACTGCCCGTTATGGGCGCTGGCGGCGCTGCATGCACTTGGCGGGCTACCCGCACAACTCTTCAGGACCTTGCTGCATCATATTACTGAAGAACAACCGGTTTGTAGTTCACTATAACACTTTCATTTAGAAAACAAGCAGGCAGAAATAAATTCCGTTTCTCGCAATTCCGGTTCTCTCATTATCCTATGATATTACATTTTACTGAGGTATAATCGTTCTTTTCTATTCTATTCTGTCTATTTTTTTAAGTTTAAATATCAATTGTACAGTAACAATTCTCTAGCGTCCCCCTAACTGTCGAATCTCATGTCAACTGCATTTATAAATTCTCCCGCCAATACTGGCATATTACCATACAATGTCTTGAATTCCTGAACATTTAGAAACTGAATTTAAACCAATAAATATGAAGAATACGTTAAAAGAATTCGAAGTAAGATGTAGCAATTTGAAAATATTTTTACACTTTAATGTTCGATGTGCAATATCATACACGTAGAGTAACAAATTGAGTTTGACATCATTAGAATAATCATATTTTCCGATATTTGAGATGTTTAAAAAATATGTACATACATGAAATGTTTTATTGTTTTCAGAGAAATTGTTTACCAGCTTTTAATAAAATAAATATTAGTTCTATATTTTTAAAGCCGTAAACTAGTGAAAGGAAACAAATGACTGTCGAAACTTTGTAAACAAATTTCGATATTCATTTGTTATAAACTAAAAGATCTTTCCAAATGTATTTAATTAACTTCATTGAAATGTCATAGTCGATCAAAATTGTCTCCTTAAATAACCTAAAATTCATAAAGATGAAAAAACCTACAGACCTTTGTAAATATTCAGTCGACAAATAACATTTGGTCACCCACTCGGACACTCTCGCCTAACCTTAACATAATAACGTAATAAAGAATCATAAGGAAACCTCCGTTTGTTGATAGAACGGGATTCTATGATATTTTTAAAACATATATCTATTATGTTCTTGTATACAAAGAAATCTAGTCTTCAAATTAATACTATTGTGTTTGTAAATTAATAAATACTTTTTTATTATTTTTACA
>NW_013528526.1:1941964-1950572 GCF_000836215.1 Papilio polytes
GTCTTGCTCAATTTTATTCCAAAAAAATCATGTTTTAAATCAATTATTGTTAAGAAGCTGAAAAGTGTAACTTTAATACAATATTTTAATGTTATAGGAAGATGGCATAATGGAGATTTTGAAGAACACCAACTTAGGTAAGTTCCATCTGTCCCCGTACACTCCTTTTCCACTAACATTTCTGTAAGCAATCCTATTTCCACTGGCGCAACTACTAATAACTCATAACAGTCGTCTTATCATTAAGTTGAAAATCAGGTTTAAGTGTGCCTGAACTCTTTTAAAATTATTTCTCTGTTCTCGTATTGATCATACCGGCAAGAGGGAAACGTGAGATTAGATGACCGTTTATTGTTCTGGACAGAAAAGGCCACAGACCTGAAGCCGAATAACCTCAAATCATGTTTATAGAAGGCGCCGTTAAAATCTCGTAGCGTTAAAAGAGTTATTTTTTGACATGAATACTCGTATAATTGTAAAAATGGGATTAACTTAACGCCAGAATGGCGCGCTAATTCCTAATTCCTTCTGCATGACATTGACAGATGACATAGGGACGTATATGATCTAGTGTTGCGCCGAATCTAGCGCAGTACTGATTTTTTTAACAGTACCTACTTCCTGTATTCAGCGTCTCGTGAGGAGAGTGCGCGTGCAGCAGCTGTTGTCCGCTGGACGCTGCAGCAGGCGCAGCGCTGCGGCTGCAGCGGAGTGCAGCTAGCACGTGACTTGCTCGTGCTCGGTGTGCCGCGTGCACACGCCGCTGCATTCGCGGAGGCAGCGGACAACACACGTGAAGCATACGTTGAAAATGCTAGAGAAAAAGCTTACATTGGTAAAGATCTATGTTTACAGAGTGTACTTAGATATTTAAATGATGGTTTTTACTACCGCTTTTTCTCATATTGCATCTTTTGCATGTTGAATATTGACGATTTTTTTTTATATTTCAGTGAACAAATTGACGGATGTAACTACAGCCCCAGGCCCTGAAGGGACCATAGATGTAGTTAAAGTGACTTTTCATTCGGATGAGGTATTCAGCGGCGAACAAAATATTACAGATCTGTTAGTTGATAAGTCTATGTTGAAAACTATGCTCGAAGAGTTAAAGACTGCAAGGAAGAAAATGGAAGAAATTAACACAGAAGATAAATAATCGTTCATTGACTATGTAATGTCTTTGAAAAAACTTTTAAAATGTTCGTTTTGTTATATTATTATGTTAATAAATCATTCCATAGTAAATTCTATCTATTATTGTTATCAGTACCGATTTTCACCACCATTAAGAATTGCGACCGTCAGCGCTAAGATGGCGAAAATCAAATAAGCCCAAAATAACACATCTTTTAGCCTATCCATTTATAGTTTGTGGTCTGTGATCTACTCTTTGATGGCTTTCCGCTTTTTGATAGTCTTTGGATCTACCCTTGGATTTGAAAGGTGTTTACTTGTTTACATTTATAATTTTACTTTTTAACTTTTCCTGTTAATTCAATTAATATAATCAGTAAAATGATTTTTCTATTCACAAGTTTGAAATAAGAACTGTTAGTTCTGGCGTTGACAAAAATATTTTTAACAAGCCTGCAATTTATTAAATGGTAGGTTAGATTTTAATTGTAAATACCCTATGTTTCAGAAAAAAACATTAAGTTTTTTTTATTGCTTATTTTATTAAATGTCTGCTGTCGTGTTCTTAACTTTTAATTCAAATAAATTCAAGTTTATTGTATCTATGTTATTGTCTTATTTTCAGGAAAAATGCATATGATATGTTCGATATGTAACGACTTACTAAACCAAACTGAGAGTATATATGCTATAAAATGTGGGCATATGTTCCATCATAATTGCTTGGCGCAGTGGATAGCAAGGTATGTTCTAACGATTTGGTTAATGAACACACATGAATGATAAAATAATATGCATAACATCGAATATTTAACCTAAAATTTATAGTCTCAAAAGCGGTATTCAAAAAACTTAGTAAGTAGCCATCTCTCCCAACTTTAATATAAACTTTAAACACTATAACAAACATCTATCCATCCATCTAAACTTTCGTATTTATGATATTAGTATGATAAACTCGTAAATTATCAATTATGCAAATTAAAAAAACGTCCAACTATTATTTAACAAAAACAAATGAAAATCTATATCATAGTACACATTTTTATGTTAATTTAAGATCGAAATCATGCCCCCAATGCCGCAACAGGGTGACAGACAAATGTATGTTCCGTCTGTACCCTACAATATGTAATGACAACACGGGCGATGATGCGGCAACTCTTCAGTCCCGGCTGGACAATGTTCAGCTGCAGCTGCATGAACAGAAGAAAGTTTCCAAAGATAAAGAGGACAAGCTCAAGAGTTTAAAATCTGAATTAGCTATTAATAAGTAAGTAGAACCACCTTAGTAAGGTAGTTTTATCGTCTAAAGTTCACTTGGAAATGGCATATTCTAATTAAAAAAATGTTATTGACATCTAGTTCTTTTTTTTTATAATATAAGGTGGCAAATGAGCAAGTGGCCACCTTAATCCACCGAAATGGAAAGCGACTGCTGCCCATAAACATCCGCAATTGCAGATGCGTTCCCTACTCTTAATTGATTCTCTAGTTACTTTAACCAGATTGAAATTAAATTCTTATTTGAAATACATGTATTACAGGCTTTTGGTTATGCAATTTACAATTTTACACACTGCTTATAATAATGTGAATAGAAAGCTTAATAGAAAAATTAATTATTATTATTTAATCATTAGTTTTATTTCAACTTTGCCTGTTTTTTATTTTTTTAATTCTTCAAGAATTTTGTTCATAAGAAATAAAAAGTATAGCCTATGTTATGGAATGATATCATAGCTTTTTAATGAAAAAAGATTTTTTGAAACCGGTTCAGTAGCTTTTGAGTTATTTCAATACATATCTATATACAAATATCTTAATACATACAAATAACTATACTATTATAATAAAGCATAAACACACACTTCTTTGTTGCCTAAGATGTCAGCAATTACAGCATATTTTTGAATAATTCTTCTTTTTATAAAAAGCCCTACACTTGCGTCATGCTTTAGGCTATATATTTTAACGCCATTAAACTAAGGGGTAAATATTTTTGATAAAAACCTTAATGTGTGAAAGAGACCATACGTTTCTGCCAACATCAAGGAAGTAAGGTTGTCATCATGTCATGTCGACATTTGTAATTGATAATTTAACAAATGTTAACAATAAAATAAAATTTTCGTAATTTCATGCGGATAAAGCCGCGCGGGAACAGCTAGTATTGCAATAAAAAAGGAAACTGACAGAAAATAAATCACTGAAAACTATTCAAAATTGTTTACTAATAACTTTGATAACTGTATTTTTGTAGAGAGGTGTTATCAAGTTGTGAACAAAGGTTGGTACAGCAGGAGTCCGCTATTTCAGCATTAAAGGAATACAACAATTGTCTTAAAGCTGAAGGTAAAAAAGTAAAAGCATTACGAGATGAGAATCAAAGTCTTAAGAAAAATATCAGCACAATGCATCGGTAAGATGTTTTTTCTTTAACTTGGTAATGAGATTCAATTAAGTGCCAATAGCCTAATGATTTGGGGTACAGACTACTGATCTTGCGGTCGAGGGTTCGAATTCGACTATTCTGAACCATGTCCTAGCACACGCCTAGAGCTTAATTGGAATGGTTAAAGGAAATATTAGTAAATTAATAAAAAATCTACTTTTTTTTTAATTGTCTTTTCCATGCCCTTTTTTATTTACTTTTTTAGGCTACAAAAAGTATTGAATGCAACCAGTAGTGAGGTAGAGACAATGTTGGAAGGTTATTCTGATATTAAAACTGTTGCAGTTTTTGCAACGGCATTGAAAAGGTAAAAAAATCTTTTATTGTTTTTAAAAATTAAAGTACTTTATAGATTTATTTGTACAAATAATGTTAAAAATGCAATATTTCATTGTCGGTATATTATAAATGCAAAAGTTACGATGGATGGATGTTTGTTACCATTTGTATCCTAAACAGCTTAACAGATTTTGATAAAATTTGTTATGGATGTAGAGAGTAGTCTGGAAGAACACAGGCTTTTTTTTTTAATTCCACGCGAACAGAGTCACAGGCGACAGCTAGTCTGTAATAATTCTGCCTGAAAGTTAGACATTTATGTCTATAAATGTTATTGTCTACTAAAACTGAAATTCTTTTTAATTTCGTAGGGCCTTATGTGAATCGGAAGCAAAGAAAAATGAATTACGTCATCGACTTGATGAAGTCTCCAAGATGCTTGTCGAAGAAACAAATAAAGTCGCTGATGTAAGACAATCTTTAAGGTACAAATATTTTTATAATAATTCTTATATATACTTTAATGCAATAAAAAATATCTAAATAAATTTTATGTGCCATATTTTAGCTCAAAATTCTGTAGATTTAAAACACTAAGGGCCTGTCCCAACACTGACTGATAGAGGCCCAGATAGCTTAAAAATGATCTCACTGTCAGATAAAGGAACAAAATTTGCACTTTGCACTTAAGGGCCTCAATTAGTTTTATTTGTCGAATCGAGTATATGCTTATGCCAGTAACTGGAATACTGTTCCACCTGTTGGCAAGTGTATTCTTGGTTTTAATTAAAATAAATTTAGGTCAGCTGAAGACGAAATCCAAGAACTCCGTCTGAGGGTAATTCAAGATCAGAAAAGAGACGCTGAGCAGGCATTTGGTGTTGAAAATGATATACAAAATAAGGTGCAAAAGATTGATGACGATGTCAAAATTGTTGACAGCCCTAGTGTTGTAAGTATATGTTCTAACTAATCTTACTAAAATTGTAAACGCCAAAGTCTTAATGGATGGATGTTTGCGAGAGTTTGTAGTATAAACTGCTGAACGGATCTAGATGAAATTTAGCATAGATGTAGAGAATAGTCTGGAAGAACAGAGGCTATTTGCTTTTGTTTTTTTTTATTCCACGCGGACGGAGTCGCGGGCGAAAGCTAGTAAAGGAATATTTGTAAAAAAATTTTGAACAAAAATCTAAAATAGACTTCAAGATGAAATCACCGAATTTTGCTACGCTTTTTGTAAGAGAAACTTAAAAATATTGAATAGTTTTTATTTTTGAAAAAAGTCTGACCAAATGGCAGCTATTCCGCATTATAAAAGAATCATGTGAATCCAAAAACATATAGACTAGACATAGTGAACAAATCCACCGTTAACTTACTAAAGGTACTATGTTAGTTGTAAAGTTTAGTGCCACCTCCTTGTTATACAACATTTTTGACCGACTACCCAAAAGAAGGAGGTACTCAATTTATCTGTATGTTTTTTTACAAGAATATAACAAAAGTTGTTAATATACAAAAACTACTGGACTTATTTCTAAAATATATATTCATAATATTACTAAAATCCTTTACTTACAGTCAACTCTAGTGGATGAGATAGAGAATTCCGACTCTCCATATCTAAGACTGAAACAGAGCTCGGTAGCTGTGGCCGTGTTGCAGCAGAGAAACCCTCCAGCTGTTAATAAAACTATAAAAGTATGTACAATACACAAACACTAAATCTAAAACACTTACTAAAACTACATTATTCAAGTTTTACAAGTTATATGTGCAAGTGGGCAGAACTTACTGGTTACTAACAAAAACATTTTTTTTTATTTAGATTACATTCTGATATCTGTTCTATTTTTCTCATACTCTGTGTGTCAAGTTGCTAGCCGTAACTTTAATATTAAACTTTACACTTATGTATGTTAATACATTAAAATTCTAACAACAAACAAATTCTCAGTATTAGGCCATAGCAAATAAACTAGTAATTCTAGTAACAATTTCCATGTAATGTTTGTAGTATGGTTGAATTTAATTAATATGAGAAATTTAATTTATCTATCTAAGCAATTTTCGCAGAGCGTCAGTGGCTCAGTGGTTTGAACACGTGACTTGTGATCTACAGGTCTTGGGTTCGAATCCCGCCGTGTACCAATGTGATTTTCGATTTTTTCATATGTCCATAATATACCCGACGTTCTTACGGTGAAGGAAAACATCGTGATGCAACCTGCACATATTGGCGAAGAAATTCAAAAATATGTGTGAAGTCAACCAACCTGTACTCGGCCAGCGTGGTTGACTATGGCCTAGTCACCCCTTAATAGGGTAGGCTCTGAGCCCCTCGGTGGGGACGTATAGTAAGCTGGTGATGATCTAAGCAATTTTGAGATATAATATTCCCATCTTCATTAGATTTGACTATATTTAGGTGTATATTTAAATGTTATATTTAAAAAATACAAAAAAAAAAACTTTTAACTAGTATTTATTTATATTTACAGCCATCGGAATTTGGTATCCTCAAGCCAGCGAGGAGATCAATATTAAAGAAAACATTTAACAATACAAGTATATTCCACAAAAAGGAGTCTACTGGAATGGACTCTCAACACAATCAAGATATCAACTTAGATGTAACTTATGATGGCCTAGGTGGACACTCTAAGCCTAGACCCTTCCCTGCGACTAGATCACCTATTCCAAAGTTACCTAAGTTAACATCTAAGCACAAACTTAGACGACCAAATACTACACATAAGTAAAATATTTGAGATAGTTATAAGATGGTGATTTGTATTTTGATGTAATCAAAGAAATTAATTTGCAACCCAACTATAACAATATCACAGATTTTTTCATAAGAAATTAAATGTTTTGTAAACAATTTTAGACAATTTGAACGAAATTAAAATAATTAATAATTGTCCAATGCTCAAAGTTAAGAAATGATTAATTTAAGCAATGTGTTATATAATAATTTAAATAATTTCATAATTGTGTACATTTTACTATTGTTAGTCGATTTTCATTATTTTTATATTAATATATTAATAGAGAATAAGGTTGTTATAAATTTAAGCATGAACTGAATTTTTTATAAAGCTTTAATAACTTAACTGCATGATTTACATAATTCTTTACAATCGGTGCTGGCACCAAAGAAATCAACAAATATCTACAAATATGTTTGCAGTGAAGGTACAGTTAGGTAAGTAATTGTGTGTACAATTCATTTTAGTAAAGTACTATTACACTAAAAGGCTAGATTTGTGTCAATCAGCTCTGAACTATCAGATCACTAACAGGAACTATTGAGCTACCACTCAGTTAAACTATATATACTAGAGCCGTGCAAGTTGTCCCGACTTGCAGCTCATGTGAATTACCTCTAGGTACAAATTGAGCTGTGACCTAGTTCACTATAGTGTCTAAATAATTTAGATTAGTTTGGACAATTCATTTCAAATTTAGTAAGGATGGGTTGTGTAAAATCAGTCATGAATCTTATCGATTTTTATTCTTATAGAAGTTGGAATCGATAGATTTATAGTTATAACTTATGAACTAAAACAAACACTGTTTTCCCAAATTAACATTGATCATAACAAATAATGAGAGTAAATAAATGTTTGTTACTACTACAGCCGTACGTAATCGAATTGGATTTCGCTATTATTTCTGTCATCGCTAAATTCTCTACATTATAATCAATACTAGAATTGCCCTCTAAATTAGTGAATAAGACAGTAATAATTTTAGTTAAGTTTGATAATAATTTAAACCGAATATAAATAATTCAAAATCGTACGCTATGTGTGTTTTTTCACTATGATACCTGTCTATTAAGTATGGCATTTGCCTTCATACAAATTGAATTCAATACTTCATATGCGTCATTTATCAAACTAATCTATCTTATTTAGACAAACTATAATCTACTTTAAGTTAATTTATTGCTATCTTAATTTTATTTTTTTGTATGTTTATTATGTTGTATTTAATAATGATTACCATACTGATTTATTTATATTTATTTCTTAGCCTTGTTACTTTAGGGTGCGGCTTTTCTGTACTTTTAATGAATGTTAATGTTTGCTACTTAAATACAGAAAGATTGAATTTAATACAATGAGTTTTATTTTTATTGTTGCCTTATAATTAGGTCATTGAGGTAATAAAATTTATTATTAAAACTAACTTTTGCCCACGGTTGGGTCAATTTCAGTCTTTGAGGTCTTGTTCTTCCGAGTTTCTTGAGGTGCATCTGTTTGTTCTGAAGATTCGAGAAGTTTCTGAGATGCAAGGTATTCAGCGTATTTTTGACGCATCCCAGCCAATTTAACCCTTGCCTCGTATACCTCGATCTCAAGTTTTTCTAAGTCATCTTTCTGCTTTTGTCTATATTTTCTCACAGCCTTCGACCTGTGTGTGTTCCGTGAGATACAAGATTTTCGCGGCGGCATTTTTCTGTAAAAACAGCAAATACTGATATACGGATTCCTTCAATTATTCGTTCTTTTTTATATTCATTCAATTGTTACTAAAAGAAATGAGAAAGAATGTTCTACTCGTGGGTTTTAGTTCGATTTTCAACTTACACAAAGCATTCACATTCAATTGGACAGCACAGAATTTTTGAGTGAATATTTTCATAGTGAAAGTTTAAAATTTGTGGCACACGATAAAAGCTAAGCCACAAAGTTATTTTTGAGAAGTTTGATAATATTACAGGAG
>NW_013528526.1:1951067-1957246 GCF_000836215.1 Papilio polytes
ACACAAAGCATTTACATTCAATTGGACAGCACAGAATTTTTGAGTGAATATTTTCATAGTGAAAGTTTAAAATTTGTGGCACACGATAAAGGCTAAGCCACAAAGTTATTTTTGAGAAGTTTGATAATATTACAGGAGTAATTAAAATAACTTCAATGAAATTTCTCGACACCTGTTCTAATGACAGTGACAGAAAACAGTTGTGTTTAAGATTTCATTGACGTAAATTGTCTATGAAACACCTTTTCCGCTGATTTTGCGCGAAAAGAAACCACAACTAAATACCAACTTAAAACAAATAAATCTTGTTTGTATTGTTTTAGTTATAAAAGCTAACAAAAACTGATTCATTTGGTTTTGATTTCTCTTGCATTGATATGAATTTTAAATAAATTAGGTTATTTTAAATATTTTTTTTATTTTAGAACTGATAAATTTTATCTTGTTATTGTCAATTGACTTAACAGCTGTCAATGTCATCATGACAAATAGACAAGATAGGACAGAGAAGAAAGTGTCCCATGAAAATTATTTTTAAAATAATTTCTATTTATAAATCCTTTTAGATTTTCATGTTATAACGTAACACTTTATCGGAAGCAGTGTCGTGTTTATATCGCAAAAACGTAGTATGCGTAAAAATGCGTGTGGCTTTATTTGTTTACGCGCAATTTCAGACAGTTTATTTACACATTTGTGGCTTGAAAAGTGCTAATTATTACAAATAAACTAAAAAGCATTCAAGTTTTATTCATAGAACACGATGTCTTCCGCGATAGGACATTCATAAGTGGTATAGATAAGATCGTGAAAATAATAATCTTTATTTTGTTTTCTGATTAGACGACATGGACGTGTTAATTTCTTGTGAAAGAGGACTGTGTGTATTTTATTTAGGATAATTTTGATATTTATCGTGTAATAGAATTGCTTGTATAAATACAAAATGCCTGGGAAAATTAAAGTGAAAGTCCTGGCTGGACGTAATTTGCCGGTGATGGACCGGGCGAGTGATACTACCGATGCGTTTGTGGAAGTCAAATTTGGAGGTGTGACCCACAAGACCGATGTCTGTCGGAAGTCATTGAACCCACATTGGAATAGTACAGAATGGTATAGATTTGAGGTAAGGATTATTTAAGACAATTATTCTTTTAATGTCACTATGTTAAGCATATACAAGATCAAGTACTCCTAAAAACCAAAATATTAAGTGAAAACCAATATACTCCTGAGTAAGGTATAAGGTATTAGTAAATATAAATATGGAACTCTATAATTAAACTATAATAGATAAAAGATACATACTTCTTAAAAACAGTGCATCTTTTCACAATCATGTGAATTTTAATAATTGCATTATTTTATAAACCATTTATCTAATGATGTAACAAAGGAATTTCTTTTTCCCCATTGCTAAATTATTTTCTTGGATGAAAAATTTACACCGCTATCCATTCACTAATAGGTATTTGTTATACTATCTATGGGGTTCGTCTCAGTGACCGGTCTAACAGAGAAAAGTGATCTTCTAATGAAAACTGATTGTTCCAATGGAAAATACCCTTTTGTGTACATAGGAAACAACCAGAGAATTAATGCCATTTTAGCTCCAGATCATTGGAATAGAGCACAAAGAGGTATATCCAGTTCCTGTAAATTATATGCTAGTAACTCTCTTCTAAGAAATATAAGCATAATTGACTTGGTTTTTAATTACTAGTTTTAAAATTATCTTTGTCTAAATTAAACCATAATGGAAGAACTGCTATGTATGCGTTGTAATATTTTCAAGGTCATTTTTTCAATTCAAACTCCATAATTTGGCCGCGACGCGATGTTATTTCGGGGCGCCACGTCTGCCGAACGTCTGGTGGTTATAAACAAACTCTGAATTAATAGATTTATACATTGATAACTGCAGAGCTTTTTAATGAGGAAATCTCGAGATATAGACATTAATTTATATTTAATACGATATTTACGAATAAAACTGCAAGTTCAAAGAAATAGATAAATTAATTTGTCTGACGTGAACGTCTATCTTTAACCAATGTCTATTTCTTAATTGAAACTTTAAGAGCGTGCACACACTTGAAACTAAACTATCGTACAACTGTTGTACGATTGTCAATTGTCGATTTTTTTGCAGCCAATTTAACTGTTTAGTTGCACAGTTAAAAATCGATAAGTGTGTACATCAGGTATCAAAGCAAGACTAAACAGTTGTGCGATAGTTTAGTTTCAGGTGTGCTCTAAATACGCAACTTATGACGGCAAACTGACGACCACTTCTTTCAGTCGTCTCGCTCGGACGCGATGACGTGAGTTAATTTCGTATTTACACACCCTTGTACAGTCAGGCAATTGGCGGAATTCCACGTTAACTACAGTTGAGTCGCGGACCTATAACCAGCTTTTTAATGTGTTTGTATCTAATAGGTCAGTCAGTGAAACGCGGCTAATGTCTTATATTAATCCCGTCATATACGCAACTAACTGCTACCTAAATGATTATTTTTAAAAAGGAAATATGTCATGATGCAAGGAACAGGGCAATATATTTTTAAGAAGAATACGACCGCGACTGTACATACTCTAATAGACATATAGGATCAAATTCAAAGACAGTAATTAATTATATTGCAGGTTGATGAATCAGAACTACAGGACGAGCCTCTACAACTTAGACTTATGGACCATGACACATATTCAGCTAATGACGCGATAGGCAAGGTCGTTATCAGTCTCGCTCCCCTTCTCGCTAGAGAGGCTAACAATGCTAAAGGCACAGGAGGGCCACCTGGGGGTAAGTCTTTTCAGAATAATTACCCATATACACAACAACGTAAACAAAAGACAACCAGGGTTCTATCATCATCAGCATCACCAGCTCACTATTCGTCCCCACCAAGGGGCTCGGAGCCTACCCTAAAGTTAGGGTGCCTAGCCCATAGTCAACCACAGTGGCCAAGTACGGGTTGGTTGACTTCACACGTATCTTTGAATTTCTTCGCCGATATGTGCAGGCATCACGATGTTTTCCTTCACCGTAAGGGTTCTATGTGACTGTGTAATTCGTAGACCTGTGGTGCCCCTTTCTGTCCAGTGCCCTGGACAGTCCAGCGTCCTTACTACCTTTCTAACTATCTGTTTGGATATCTCGGCCGTATTGTTTTTCAATTATGTGATTGCTGTTTTATTTACAGGCGCGGTGATGTCAGGCTGGATCCCAGTGTTCGACACGATGCACGGCATCCGGGGGGAATTGAATGTCATCGTGAAAGTGGAATTATTCTCGGATTTCAATAAATATAAAACTTCGAGTTGCGGTGTGCAGTTCTTTCACTGTTAGTATTATCTGACGGCGGGTCTAGCTCTTCTTAGTTGTTGTATAACCAAAACTGTGATTCTTCTGGTGTCAGGTCCAATGATCCCGCCGGGGTATCGTGCGACTGCAATCCACGGTTTTGTAGAGGAACTAATAGTTAATGATGATCCGGAATATCAGTGGATAGATAAGATACGAACACCGAGGGCATCTAATGAAGCTAGACAGGTGGCATTTATTAAGCTTAGCAACCAAGTGAGTACCATAACTGTAAGTTTAATGTTCAAGTGTTTTTTGATCTAGTACTGACAGGGTTTAAATCTTAGGTACAACGTCTAGTAGGCTTGAAAGCAGCCGAGCTGGGAGCTAATGCCGTGGTAGGCTACCAACAGGACTTCGACTTGGAAGGCGAAGCGGGTGTCGTCGCTAGAGCTATTGGTATATATCTTGTTCACTATCATCCAATCCTGGATATTCTCTTGTCTCTTTTATCATTACTCTAAAATCATTGTAAATGACAGTCTCTTAGTTACATCTAAAATGCTTTCTTACAGGCACCGCAGTCAGTATAACCCCGTTGCCAACACCGAGCCATCCCGTTAACATCCCACCGTGTTCGCAGCAGTGAGTATTGTTCGAGAATAAAACATCTTGCAGAATATTTAAATTCTATAGTTAAAAACGTCAAATCTTACATTATTGAAGTATAAAGAATGTTAAAGTAAGATTCTAAGGCCATATTATATATTAATACCATTAAAAATTTCAATTTCAATTCAAAAAGCTTTAAATGTGATGATTTTCGATGTTGTCCCGTGGTTTAAAGTAATAATCTAAGCTATGTGAATAAAAGAAGTACTCATGAATATTTGTTTGCATGGTTTGTTGTGTGTTTCACGTTGGCTATAAATAGGCAGCTAATGAAATATTTGGATATTTTGGCGACGGACGATGAAAGTGTGACAGATCTGGCGGAATATTACCAGAACCATCAAGAGGAATTATTGAAACTTGTTAACGTACTTAATCCTAAAGCTCAGTATCTTCTAGATGATCCTGACACTATTGATGAGGATGATAAAAGCTTAGAACTAACAAAAGAATCCAATGCCAAGTACGTAGGAGATCGTTCTATCTATCAAGAGGATTATGTATCTCGCCAAAGCTTGAGACACCTCTCCGAAGATCAGACCGATTTAAATCGTTTATTAAATAGAGCGAGTGATTACGATTCCGATAGTTCTGGACCGTTACAAAAGATAAAAAAAATCAAAACCAATTTCTTTACTAAAAGATTCTCAGGTCCTAGGTCGCGTAAATCTGAAAAACAAGACGATCAAGTGTCAATCAAATCAAATTCTTCAGACAATTCACGTATATCTTTAACAGATATTAAGAATGAACTTAAAAAGCTAAAGAAACTAAAGAAACCTAAAATCCGTAAAGTGGTTAATAAGGAAGAAGAGGGTATAGGCATGGCGTCTATACTGGCGAGGTCAGTAATCCACGCACATACAAGTCTGGCTTGTATCGCTGAATCTCATGACTCGGAACATTCGCCGGCTTCCACAATGAGACAGACGAGCGAGTCAGAACCCACTTTGAATGTATCCGATGATGAAAAAGTTCGAACCGATTGTGCACACGCCCCTAATGACGAAACTGACAAAGATAAAAGAATTATACCAGAAATATTTTGCTCATCTCTCGATAATATTAAAAGCGTTGATACTGAAGCTAAAGAGGATGATACAAATCAGAGGAAGCTATCTGAATCCTGCCCGACTACACCTGTAGTGGTTAGAAGCGATAATCTCTTAAAATTGCCTGGAGAAGGTGACTTTTATGGTTCAATATCGTCTGCATTATCAGTCGGCAGTTCTGAGTATACAAGCTCGGAAGAAGATGATGAAAGTTTTGGATTAAAAGATTCGAGCCGAACAATCGAGACTACGAGTTCGGTGGTACAATCTGTTTTAAGTCATGATGCGAATCCAGATTTTATTGCCCAAATGGAAAGAAAACTAACATCGCTCGAAGAAAAAAGGCATAACTCGGGTGATGAAAATTGTGGAATTATTGATCATGAAAATATGAGTAGCCGGGATGACATTGAAATTAAACTCAAAGACGATGAGTTAAAAATATTTCAAGAAGAAGCAACTAATAATAAGGTAGTAAAAATAGAAAAAGAAGTTAGTAACGGAAATATCCCAAGCACTTCGAAAACAGATTCTCATACGGATAAAAACAAGTGCGTATCTAGTAATCCTATCAAAATGAACAACCCCTTTGCTCATAAGAAAGCTTCTAAGAGTATTAGCGCACCCTCCTCCCCTGTAGATAAAAAAGGCTTTGTATACCGCTCATCAAAACGTATTAAACGTCAAATATCCAAGTTCACTCAGAGTAGTATGATCAAAAGCTTGTCTCATTACACCCTTAGGCCGAAGAAAAAACATGAGACCCCCAAAACTGCTATGAGTCAGCCTGGTTCCGCTTCAGACGTTACTTCTAAAGCGCCCAGCGAGACAGTTTTAGGCTCCCCATTCCTCTCTTACTCTGATCTGTTGACTCTCGATAAACAAGGATTCGAATTGAATCGTCTTCACAAGAGCGATGAAACGGGAATCGCTAAAGTTTCCATGTATATCGGATCAGAACCGGTTTCACGGATGTCCTTTAGCGGTCCCTCGGGATGCCACAGTAAGAGTCATAGTTTCCGCGAGCATCGGTCTCGAAAGAAAGAAAGATCCTCAATCAGACCCGCAGGTTTGGTTCAGACCGCGATGGAAACTATGTTAATCGATAGAGTACAATCTCTTTTAATACCTACATCGCCTGAACC
>NW_013528526.1:1960133-1962645 GCF_000836215.1 Papilio polytes
CCCAATGCGGGTTGGTTGACTTCTCACATATCTTTGAATTTCTTCGCCGATATGTGCAGGTTGCATCACGATATTTTCCTTCACCCTAAGAACGTTGGATAAATTATAATATGTACATATGAAATTTCGAAAAATCGAAAATCACATTAGTACAGTGGGATTCGAACCCAAGACCTGTAGATTAGAAGTCAAGTGTTTAAACCACTGAGCCACCGATGCTTCAATATAATTCGCATTTTTAGATTTTTGTATGTATTGAAATAACTCAAACTACTGGACCGATTTTAAAAATTCTTGCACCATTAAAAAACTATATACTGAGTAACAGGCTTTATTTTTATTATTTTAATATCAGGCGGGCGAAGTCATATAATGGCGGGATTCAAACCCAAGATCTGACAAGTCAAATGCTAAACCGCTGGGCCACTGACGCTTCTTAGTGTTAAGAAATTTAATACTGTGAGATATAGGAAGTTACAGAACTAGTTAGGAATATTCCTATTTGAAAACGTGTTGTGATTTGTTAGTGCAAAATATTCTAGAGTTCATAGCGATTTTCGGACAGAAAATATTAAAAATATACACTTTTCTTTCGCAAAATATATTTTTTTCTTAATATTACATACAAACAGTCTTATTTTATTATTCGTGTAAAAATATGATATATTACATAGCTGCCCGCGTGCGGCGAGCCCCGCCCGCGTCGGAGCCGGGCGCGCGCGACATCTCCGACCAGCTGCCCTTCCTGGAGTACGAGCTGCACAAGCTGCTGCTGGCCAAGCTCAGGATGCAGGTCATAGAGGGAGAATCACTGATAGAAATAGAAAAACAATCGTTCATAATATTTTTTATGTAATAAAGTAGCAAACGAGTATGCAGCCACCTAAATCCGCCAAAATGGCGAAGCGATCGCTGCTCCGACATCCTAATTTGCAAATGCGTTGCCTACCCTTAATTAATGGAGGTGGAGACGCACATAAAGAGGATATTTCCCATTCGTATGCGTCTTCTCCGCCGTCAAACCTACTTTTTCTTTCCCATCCTTTCTCATAAGGAAAAGGTATCAAAGTTGGGTCTCCCGCACCACACTCAGCAGATGAAACGCGGAATTTCTTCCACTTCACGCCTGTCTTCTGTGTGGTCGTGGTATTGCTGGGGGCGAGCCGACCCTGCAGTGTGAAGATGTTAAAGCGGGGTCTACCACTGTTATACTAATTGTATTTATTCGCATTTCCAGGGCGCGAATGCAATCTTCTCGTTGCAAACTCAAATCGCAATCGGCGAGCGTTGTGTGATGGCTTTGGCAAGCGGCACCGCCGTACGACTTGCAGCGCTGCCGGCCCCCACACCGCCCACTATTAAGGTAACTACACCCCAATATAAAACACCGCCCACTATCAAGTTAACTTAGCCCAAAAACTCCATACCAACGCGTGCTATTAAGATGACTTGGCCCCAACACACACTACCTCAACATAATTCACTGCCCATTCCCTCAACACAAAACACCGACCATTATGAAGGTAACCGTGGCTCCAGCTTTTATAACCACGCCCAGCTTTTATAACCACGCCCCCAACTTCTATAACCACGCCCCCGACTTCTATAACCACGCCCCCGACTTCTAAAACACCGCCCACTATCAAGGTAAACACACCCCTAACACAAAACATCGACCAATACCAATTTTATTTAAATCATTCACTATCTTAATCCATCTAATCTTATAAACAGATTTATAATTTTTAATAGCGAAGTAAATATTTTTCAGGCGTCAGAAAATGACAAAAACGCGTTGGAGATTCAACGCGCGTTGTGGGACACATTCCAAGCTAACCGCACTGCTAATGGATATGATATAGGTAAGTAAACACTTAAACTGCATTTAAATGATATTTAAACATTTGTAAAGCGTAGGCTCGACGGTTTAACACTTGACATGTTATTTATTATAGAATTTGATACGAGTGTTATAAAGCGTAAACACGTATTTCTTTTGTGTTATAAATCACTGTATATTTTTAAATAAATATCTTTTTAAAAATATTCCCTACACTTATATACGCTATATTTCACAAAGATATGAATAAATTGCGTGAAAAGTGGCATGAAGAAGGGAGTGATGACAGATAACGGATGACAGAGTTATGTGGAGGACAGAAACTGATGCGCCAACACTACAGGAATAGGATAAGGTAGGGGAGGTGATGATGTATAAGTCGATGAATACTTGATAGTTGTTGTGATGATGAATACTTGATAGTTCTAATGATGATGTCTTGCTGATGAATACTTGATATTTTTATGTTTATTATTAGGTTTATGAATACTTAATAGTTGTAATGATGATGTATTGTTGATGAATATTTGATAGTTGTAATGATGATGTATTGTTGATGAATACTTAATAGTTGTAATGAGGATGTATTGTTGATGAATATTTGATAATTGTAATGATGATGTATTGTTGATGAATATTTGATAGTTGTAATGATGATGTATTGTTGATGAA
>NW_013528526.1:1964863-1982263 GCF_000836215.1 Papilio polytes
CGCCCACCTTCCACCTCGACCTGCCGGAGGTCGGTACACACACATCATCCTCCCTATCCTACTCCCGTACTCTATCATCCGTCATCTCAGTCATCACTCCCTTCATCATGTCTCTCACGCAATCCATCTCATAACATGCCCATTCCAGTGGTGGTGACACACATTTTACTGACATTTCATCACCCACTAACACTAACAAGTTAGGAACGACTTTTATTAATAGGGGGGATTCCTTTGTCGTTGGGGGGTATGGGATTCCGACGACAAAAGTGAGTTTCCTTGTCGCCGGAGGTACGTATCCATACGTGACAGAGTCCGTAACGCGTGACAGTTTCAACGACACCGTTCTTGCTGACAGTCAATAACGATGTCTGTTCTTACTGACAGCCATCCAAGAAGTATATTCTTGCCGACGGTTACTATCGAAGTAGACACTATCGAACGCAGGCGACGTTACGTAGTACTCTTTACTGCCGCAATGTCGCTAGTGGTGCAATGCTGGCGCTATTATCGCCACGATGGCGCTAGTGTTGCATCGCTTCCATTTTCATTTGTTAAGAGTAAAATCTAACCAGAGTCGTATTTAGTGTCTTATAAACTTAAAGTGCGTTAAGCTGTTCTATGTTCTAAAAGTGCCTTTTTTTAGGATGAGATACAGTTGGTGGTAGCTGGCACAGCTATCCCTCTGGCAGTGGCGGGGGGGGGGGGGGGGGGGGAGCACAACGGCTCGCAGGGCTCCGCCCCCGATGCCGATGATGACATCTTCGCGTTGGATGAGGAGCAGCTTATCAAACCCAACACTGAACTTACTGATGAAAAGCTTAATACGGGACAGGTAAGGCGCGCAACTTCGCCCGGGTGTAATTAAAAAATTTAGCCTATATTTCTCACTGATAATGTAGCTTTTACTGTCGAAAGAATATTTGAAATCGGTCCAGCAGTTTTGTAGTTATTTCAATACATGCAAAAATTTGCAAAGACATATAAGAAACATGATAAGCATAGTGAATAAAAATTTTTCACCGGTAATTACTCTGACAGGTAACATGTCGCTTGTCAAGTTTAGTGCCACCTCGTGTCCTTGTTGACATGTTAAAAAAATTTACAAAATTGTAATAAGCTCCATATTTTGTTATAAAATAAAACATTTAAATATGATTTAGTGACACCTATTGGTAATTTATATGCAATATTGATATGTGGTTTTGAAGACCTGATCAATAGATGGCGTTAGTGAATGTGAAAAATGTCCCAAGTGAACTATGTATTTTTTTTAATCTCCTTGGTTTCATGTTAAAATATTTTAGTTATAAATGTATGATTCGCAGTCCCCTGTGCGCGTGTCGCTGTCGACGTTGTGCGCGTTGGGCGGCGGAGGCGCACGGCGGCTGTGCGCGCTGCGCCTGCTCTTCGTGCGCGAGACCACCGCCGTGCGAGAGTTGGGAGGACTCAGTGGATTCATGCATACCTTCGCCTGCGAGGTACACTGTCGAATCACATCTAGATCCCTCTTTATGCTTTTTTATCTTTTTTTAATTTTGTCGATGGCCAGTTCTAAAAATTATTTTCCAATAATACAAGTATTACCATTTTGTATATATAAATATCCTGTGTTTTAAATAATGTAATTAAATGCTGTGTGCATATTAGTGGTTTCATGCATACCTTCGCCTACCTGTATGCTTTTTTTTCTTTTTTAATTGCGGATTGTTGATGGCCAGTTCTTAAAATTATTATAACATAAAATTTTTAACAGTACAAATAGTTATTTCCAGTAATACAAATATCTTATTAAAGATATCTGTTTTGTATAAATATTAATTACATGCTGCGTTTATATTAGTGCCATCTAGTGATCGATACTGAACTCTTAATCATAGAGTATTTTACCAAGTGTCATAGATGTTTCAGGCATATTTAGTTTTAGTGATAGTTTGCAGTTTTTTCTAGTTGTTTCTCGATATTTGTAGTTATTTGTCGTTGTCAGGTGTTAGCTATAGTGCGCGCGTACACCGCGGCGCTGGGCGGGAACGCGCTCACCTCCTTCTACATCACGCAGCTCATGTTGCAGGACAATGCGCACAAGAACCAGGTCAGTGGACACATCAAACTACTGCTGTCTCTTTCTATTCTAAGAGAATAGTAGAGATAGATATTGTCAATACAAGTGAATTGATACTTTAAGTGTTTTTACGAAGTGAATGGGTGCTTTATTCATTTTAACGCTTTTCCAATTAACGTTGAAATAGAACAAATGAATTTCTAAGTAAGTTACTAATGTAAATGGGTAAATTTAAATGGATAAATGGAGGGTCGAGAGAGAGAGAGAGAGAGAGAGAGAGAGAAAGATATGCCGTACATAGACTAAAGAAAGAGAGAAATAAGCCGCACACAAATAAGACAGAGACAGATATATGTTGTACACAAAATTGAGAGAGGTATATACTGCACACAGACGAGAATAAGAGAGGCATGAGTAATTCCCGGTTCACACTTGATCAGTACAGTTGGACAGTTGCGCCGGTTAGTCATAGATTGGATTGACTCATGACCACCAGTTACCATTGCCACCGCCAATTGATTTTATTTATTTTTACAAAAAACACAAATGAAATATATACACAAATACGGCCCCGCAAAAACCATGTAATTGGCTTGACCGCGGTTGCGGTTGACAGTTCAGTTGTACTGACCAACTGTAATGGCCAAGTGTGAACCCCGCATTATTTGATTTTTATTAGTGTTTTAATATAATTTGTTGTTCCAGGGTCAATGTTTGCTCTCAGTGGGAAGAGATGTTGTTCATGTACCGAATTAGTTCTACATATCTTAATAAAAATATAACATTTCTAATAAATTGGTACACTTTTTGTCCAGATTTATCTAGTACCTTACCTTATATACCTTAAATGAAATTTATTGAATTTATATTTGTAAGTTTAGTGACTTGTTTAATGAAAAATACCGAAGATTAAAACATGACAATTTTAAACCATTTTAATAAAAAAATTGACTTGAGTACTTTTATTTAATTATTATTAAATGGAATAATTTTAAATCTAAAAATGCCCCATAAACCTTGCCTATTTTAATTAAGGTTTTACAAGTGCATTAAAAGTTTTTCTTTTGACTTTTCTAACCTAAAATTTTGTAATACTTTGACAAGAGTGGATAGAATTGCCTAAAACATTTTTTTTTTAAATTACGATAATTTACTTGCCATTATAAGAACTGATATTTTGACATGTTTAAAATTTGTATTTTTATGTGAATTAATTTTTTCGTACCGTATTCTGTATAGAAGTATATTTAAGTTTAGATTAGATATTATATCTAACAATGGTGCTGTGTTCTTTCTCTTTAAGATTTTCATTTTAATTAAAAATACCTTTCATTACCAGCTTCTTAAAAAAATACTCAAAATCAAGTTAATCAGTAAATGTATTTTTTTCAAATTTTTTGCTAACAGTTCGGAATGTTGTTCCTTTCTGAACATAATTATTCGTAAGTTTCTTATCAAAATTTACTGTATTTAAAAATGTTATGAAATTCAACTTTTAAAGTATTTTATTATAAATCCATTCATAATTGCTGTAAGGTTTTATTGTGTGGTAAAACTATTTTGACTGTGAATTTGTATGTATTTAATAAATGTGTCTTTAAAAAAATTGTATTATTTTTTTTAAAGTGAAATATCGTGTAATTGCCTTCAAAATGATAAATATCATTTTTTGGTTACTAAGTTAAAAATTTCACGCTCCTGTTGTATAGGTTAAAGAAGGTGTCTCGACTCACAAGAAGATAGGTTAGAATCCCCCTCAGGACCAAAAGGTAGGTAATTAAAGTTGAAAAATATAGCAGCTTGTCACAAATATGTATTTATTTAAAACGTTACAATATTAAATATTCTTGCTTATCAAACGAAACGCGACGAAATGTTGACAACAATAATATAATACTTATAACTATTAATACTTGAATCAATAAGTACATTTTATAATAATATAACTCTACTTATCATATATTCTATAAAAAAAAAACAGAGAGGTTAACGTCCTATCTTGACAGCGATTGTCATTCTGACAGAATCGCGTTCGGATAGTCGCACTAACATTTAAGTTTACAAGGAACTTTTTTTTTAAAACGTTTTGGACAAAGTACAACTTATTCGAATCGGTTAACGTAATTGAAGCATCGTCGCTGCGTTTCGGTTGCGGTTAGTTTGCGGGCGGGTAGCGCAGCGGGCCGACAGGTCAGCGCCGGCGGCCGAAGCGAAGGAAAGAGTGCACCACGTCTTGCCTCTTCATACCGGAGTCGAGCAGTTGGGGGTAATCGCGGACTAGAGCTGCAAGATGAACATCTGTTAATTAAAACAAATTAACGGGTAATTTATATTTCAAGTGATATGAAGCCATATTTTGACAATTTTAACACAACTAATTCATTCCACATCCTTTTCTTTTCTCTTCTGTAATATTGTCAGTAAATAAGTATTACCTTGGTATTCGGGCACCTGCTCGCCGGCAGCCTCTGCATACAGCTCTAGGAAGGTGTTGAGGGCCTGGCAGAAGCGGGCCGCACGAGGGTCGTCTTCCGCCGCTCCGGCACACAGTTGCGCGGGCGCCGCCGCTGCCGCCACCACCAGCGCCAGGCACAGCGCCACTACGCTCCATTCCTTGCTGTGAACAAAGTATGCTGTTAACGAAATCATCCCAATTTTGATGGGAATGGATTGTTTCTTCCATCTGTTAATGTGTAGGAGTTGACAGTTCCAATAGTATTATGGTTAAAGACTTACTAAAGTTTTTAGAGTTAACATAAAATTATATCTCGATTTAATTAATTTTGTTGTCTCTATAGTTCTAATCATTAGGTACCAGAGATTTAATGTTATTTCTTTTTTCAAAGTGTAATAAAAATATGATTTTCCAAAAAGACAAATTAGATGACGACACGTTCGGTTATTCGACAAAAAAGGTCTATCTGTTTTTTAATTAAATATTCGAAAGTATCTCAGCAAAACCTGTTTCAAATAAAAATCCCGAACTTTTTTAGAGTTGTAATTTAATTCAATTCCCATTCTCAATAAAAGCTGTAGTCAAGATATTCTGGACAAAATTTTCCTTTACCTTTGTGTATTTTATTTCTTCGTTTAATAAAACGATAGGAGGCAAAGGGATCTACAAATCGCATTTTCTTTGTGATGTTATCATATGACGTATTTAATATACGGGTACTGTTCGCGTATCCGAACGGTTTGTTAAACATTTTACGATATGAATAGCTGAGTGGCTGTGTCTACAAACTTTAGTTTTTTTTTTAAATCTTGCTAAATAACATAAATTGTTTACTGTACAGTAAAATTTTATAGAAATGTGGAATTATTATCGAGTTATTACATTACGTTTGATAGGTCATGTGTTATTTAGATTCTTTACACATTTTATTTCTGTTTTACTGTAACTATAAATAAAACCGTAAAATGTATTCATTTTTATTATTCTCTGAATCATTACTATAATGTGGTCTCATAATTTTTTTTGTGAATTTGCTTAAATAGGAAAAAATGTATATAACGATATTAACTAAACTTTCTAAATACTTTAAAACGGCGTTTGTTTTCGTTTCATTTTGCTTTCAAGTAAGGCGATAATTTAAAACAATTTCGTAAGTCGGGTCAAGTTGGAATTTTTAACAACGTTTAATCTTTTAGTAACGAGAACTTTGAAGTTAGCAGGATATAAAACAAGGGGGAGTTGCTAGTATAGCGTAAATTGTACTAGCTGCCTGGGTAACGTAAATACCATTTTATTTCAGTTTTTTAAGTATTTCCGATTGTAGTACAAATTATGAAATTAAAGCAAGGCAAGAAAAGATTTCCATTTCATTTCACAAATAAGTATTTTTTATATATCTTATCAAACATCTACAAAACCTGTCCCCAATAAATCTGGAATACAATAAAACAAAACTTTGGTATTTGGTGGATCGAATTTGACCTCAACCTTATTGGAATACCGCAAGACGTCGCAAACTTATTGGTTCCATACATGGACAATAAAAACGACATTCAACGGCCAAATGTTGCTATCAAGTAAATAGTTCGCGCCCGAACAAGGGTAGGATTTGCATTTTAGTGATAATAAACTTTTGGGACGGATCGAATGAAAAATAACTGCCATACAAGTGTTCAAACAATAGAACCCTTAATATGTGTTGATTAAACTTCTAATATAAGATTATCGTAAGCGCCAATAGCCTAATGGTTTAGGGTACGGACTACCGATCTTAAGGTCGAGGGTTTGATTCCCGCCATTCGACTATTGTGAACCATATCCTAACACAAGTCTAGAGCTTAGTTGGAATGGTTAAAGGAAACATTAGTAAATTAACAAAAATCTACTAATAATTTTAACTAGTAAAAAAAAAGAGATTATCAAATTAGAGTTTTAACACTTAATCTCTAAAAGTATAAAACTCAATGGCTCATGTTTCAACAACAAAAACAATTTAAGGTAAAGACGTTCAGTTCTAACTGACAGCTCAAAAGTGTGAGTAGGAAACACTTTTACAATTCAACTGATAGTTCTTTCGCTTACACACGTACAGATTTATCTTAACTTAGTCTGTAGTGATCTTTAAGCATTAATTCCGTAAAAAACAAAAGTTAAACGCCTGTATTTTTTATGATATAATGATTGCTTCATATAAAATTCTTTCATCTCAAACATCTGACGACGCTTGCATAGAGATGAGTCGTAATCCGAGACACAAACAGGCCATCATAAGCTCACAAAGACCGCTCTACAAGTTTTGTGTGCCGCTTTATTTCAACCGCGCGCTTTTCGACAACTTAAAATAGGCTTTCAGTGTTGACAGATTACGATGAAAGACGAATACATGACGTACATAATAAAGCCTGTCCATTTACTTGCTTAAACAAAATATAGATTAAAAATATCACGACGGTGCTTTAATAGAACAAACAGAGATTGTCTTAATATTTCAAAGGTTTTTTTCTATTTTGACTTTTACTAATTATATCATCTCGTTAACTGTAATTAAATATTAACTTCAAAGTAATGTTTTATATATGTGAAATTAGGGCAACTATAGCCATGCCTGTAGCTTGCACACTTGAATGCAAACATGTAACTGGCATGCATTGTGACAGCTACAGGCGTTTAAATTGAGGGATCTGATGAAAGGTTTACGAAACTTCACTCTTACACGTATTGATTCATACCATCTCATTGACATTGGCATTGTATAAGTCATGTTCAATTGTTTATTTAAATTGTTAAGGGACACGTAATTTCTTTGGGACTTCTGACGCTCTCAAACTCGTTTTGTACTGCGTTTTGTAAATAAAAGACCAGAGCATTGTCCGAGGTATAGTCATGGGAAGTTCCAGGCGAAAGCTCGGATATTTACCTCATTGGATACATAAGAAATATTAATAGGTTAAATACATAAATGCGTATAGATGTGTGGTTATTATTAACTGTTATATGCATAAATATAAAACCTATAAATGATATCTAAATCGAAGCACAAATGTGAGGTTAAAAACAAAACAAAAATAGTCGAGAGGTCTTTCTTTGAGATGAGTTCCCTCAGTGTTGTTAAGTAACAAAATAATATTTCTAAAATATGCTTTTTAAACTCAAAATTGTATCATACTAATATTATAAATACGAATGTTTAGATGGAAGGATGTTTGTAAGAGTTTGTAGCCTAAACGGCTAACCGTATATACATATATGAAATTTAGTATAGATGTAGAGAATAGTGTGGAAGAACACATAGGCTATATTTTTTTTAATTTCACACGGACGGAGTCGCGGGCGAAAGCTAGTATGTTATGTTTATTTTATTCTGCAATATTTTAATATAAACATTTAATATTAAAATTACATAAACGTCTTCCCTGAACTGAGTATGTAGTGCAAAACGAAAGTCGTGGGAACAGGTCCAGTTTTGGCCCGAACCGCTCGTAATAAGGGGACCTTAATGATTCGCTAATTTGGGGTATTCGAACCCGCGACCACGTTGAAGCTACTTTTTCCGCGTATTTCATTATAAAGGAGTTCAATTTGACGTTTATAATTTTAACTGGATGATATAATTTAATTGCCGTTTGTAATAAAGTAAAAAGTTTTAAAATCGAGGTTCTATTATTATTTGATATAAAGAGAATATTATACATATATGTAAAAATTTACAAACTTTTAGTTGACCGGAAGTTATATCACTTGTGTTGTTTATAAATTCGATTACCAAAATCATGTAACTTTGTTGCTAAAGCTTCATAAAATACCAATATTAATCTTATTCATGAACTAAGAAGGTTAATTTTTTTTTACAATGTCATACTCGTGTTGGGAATTGAACCGGAGATTCAAGGTATAATCATATCAAAATATGACGCGTTTGTCTCATCTGGGTCATCAGGACCTAATCTCGGATTGCGATGACTGATTGGGTTTTTGGTGATGACTCAAATATCGCGAGTTTTAGAGATGTAATTGCTTAAGATATTTTAATTATAATGTTGATATTACTGTCCCGTAATTAATAAAGTTATACTAATATTATAAATGCGAAAGTTTAGATGGATGGATGTTAGTTTGTAGCCTAAACAGCTGAACGGATTTCGATCAAATTTAATATAGATATAGAGGATAGTCTGGAAGAACACATAGGCGTAGGTGCGGGCGAATACTAGTATATATATAAATTACAATATTCTTAATATGAATAAGTATTTAATTATCGTTTATTAATGTTATTTATAACCAATAAATAGTAAATATTAATGTACAATTGTCAGCCGGAGATGAACATTGTTCATATATTGGTTGCAAAGCATGATTCATTTAGAAATGATTGCATAACCAAGCAAAACTCTATTATCTATTATAATCCATTTTACTATATGTCAATAACGAATTGTTAATAAAACTCTATAGTTCAGTTGTTATACGTTACTAATTGTGTTTCAGATTCGAATTTTAAAAGAAAAAAAATGTAATTTACCATATTTTTGTTATCGAAATGCATTTAAATATTTTAACGTATTAGAAATCAGGATTTTTCGTAATACATTTTTGTACATATGTAATAATTATAATAGAAACTCATTGTAACGTGTAAAACAATATGAATGTAAGAAATTTATTGGGAACGAAGCGTCCTACACGGTAATCAGACAATAATTCATAACTACATTATCTGTATTCTATAAAAAGCTTGAATGTTCTCTTGTTTATACATAAACAAAGCTTCACAAAACAATTATGTCCTCATCTATACTTCTATACTAATATATTAAGGCGTAAACACACACTTCTTTGTGCAATTACTGCATATTTTTGAATTATTTTTTTCAATCAAATGACCTACACTTACGTTACACTTTAGGCTATATATTTTAATGCCATTAAACTTAGTGGGTAAATATTTTGGATAAAAACCCTAATGTGGGAAAGAGACCATAAGTTGCTGCCAACATTAAGGAAGCAAGTTTATTATGGTAACAGTCGTTTTGACATTTGCAGTTGAGAATTTGACAGCTGTAATGTTGACAGAATTTTTTATAATTGCATGCGGATGGAGCAGGGGAACAGTTGGTTTTGAAAATATTTGGAGGACGATTTCTGACGAGTTTTAGAAATTTATAAAATGTACGAGAGGTGGCAGTAGCTTTTTTAAATCATAAACTTGCTAAAACATGTCATATATTTTTTAACACAATTTGCAAATAAAAAAATTATGGATGTTAATTTTTACTTACATGTTATCCTTCATTAATAAATAATTCCCTTAATATACACAGTGAAAATAAAATATAAACATTTTAAACTTTTCATTTTTCACGTAAGAAAATCAAACATTAAAAATACGAAACGATAGATTTATGTCACCGATAATAGTGTTGTTAATATTAATATTTTTATTTTATCGATGTTTTATATCAATGTGTTGCAGCGCGTGTATCCGAGAATAACTGGCTGCGCCGTAGGGTCCGCGGCAATTTATCAGAAGACAGTTGCGGTGCTGAGATTTTAGTGATGTTCTCCGTTATCGATGTGTACACGTTATAATGGATCTTGTTATTAGTTAGGGATGTCGATGTTTGTAATCGATATTCATTTATTTTCTGTGAACATTTTAGAATTAATGCGATTACTTGTTATAGAATAAGGTGTTTTGTTGAGTTACTGTTATCGGAAACAACAAATTAGATAATTCTTCCATATGTCAATTGTTTATTGACAAAGACGAAAATATAGTGGGAATCTTCTTAGCAGTTAATGTTATTCCAGACAGTTCTTGAGAAATAGGCCAATAAATAAAACCTTTTTTTGCAAACAAATATATCTCTTTACTAGCTTTTTCTGCCTTTTATTATGTTTGGATGGTCCTTTTATTATAATTAGTTTTATTCGTATTTGTATATCGACATTATTTGGCAAGCGCGTCATTACCGGGTGCGAACGTGCGAATTGGCACGCAATCAGCCCTCATCAGGCACTGCATTCTGCTGTACCACTATTCTCAAACTATTAAGACACTTGATAGTCAAGACAAAATTAAATACAATCAAATTTAGACTTTATGGCTAGCAGTTAAAAACCTCTCAGCAAATTAAAATTTACTATCTTGGATATTTGGAAATTAAATTGGATTTTATTAAGTAGATTTTAAAGTCTAAATTCCTTAGGCAATAATGCATTGGTTAGCGCACAATAAGATAAAATTTGAACTATGTTTAGGGCATCTTGATCCAATTGAGCAAACATCTCGCATTTGAACTTAAGTGCATCAGGCGTTTATAACAGCCGATAGCCACTTGTCCTACTCTTATCAATTAAAACCAATAGAGATAGAACGTTTTAATAGCAAGAGCTTTTTATAGACACAGCAGTCGATAAATTTAAGGGACTGGAAATTATATCGATTTATTGTAATATAATAAAAGTTAAAAAAATACTTAATTAGGACTAAGAGTTCCAAATATGACATCTCAGTAGTATTATGCTTAAAATAAAATTTAATGTACATAAAATGTATGTATACTGAAGATTAAATAAAATTTCAGTTTTTAAAGATAAATTAACAACCAATAATATTGGTAAAAGATATAATAATCGATACTTTTTTAATAAATCTTTTCACAACACTATTACCGTGAAAGCTACATTTTTTGTGCAGTCGTTCTTAGCAGAGCCATTTAGTTATCGTTTTCCCGGCAGATGGCGACACATAACATAACGTGAAGTCATTATAGCTATTTATTTTATGTAATTCAAATCAAATATGTATTTTTTAAATAACGAAAAAGTAACCAGTTAAAAATAATTTAAAATATTTGCAAGTTAGAAAATAAATACGTCATAAAGCCCGATAAACTCAAGTAAACTATTAGACCTCAGCGTCTGTAGCGGCCTTTATATTTCAGACCAAAAAGTTAGTATAAATCTCATACTATTATAAAAAGGAAACATTTGTACTTTTGTATGATATAACTCAAAAACTACTCGGCCGATTTAAAAAATTCTATCACATAAAAAAGCTACGGCATCTCTAGGTTATAATTTCATTATTTTTTTAATTCACAAAGACGAAGTCGCGACAGCTAGTTCTGAATAAACTTACATTGGTATGAAAGATTTTAGATAATTAATGATGGGTTAAATCTCTACGCTTAAATGTCAGTATGTCTCTTGCGTAAGTACAATTTCGACAAGTAGGAAAAGAAAAGAAAATCAAAGGTAGGAATTAGTGGTAGTTTCCAATTACAGTAGTTTTGGTAACATTATACCGTTTTATCTACTGGGAACTATTTAATTTACAAGACATAGACGAAATACAAAAGAATAATCCGTGCAAAATTATGCTCGTGTCAAAAAAAGTTTAATGTTAGCGTGGTCAAAAATCTTATAGCGTTCGATCTTTCCATCGTTTAATATGAATACAATAATAGCTTGCAATAATGGTTCATAATCAAATTATAGTACATCTTTCTCATACGTATCAGATGACAGAATGAATTATTGGCCCCAATCTATCAGCGAGTGGACGCGTTAGGGTCATGACTTGTAGACAACTTCACTTCTAATTGGCTGAGAATAGATACCTAAATAGGACGTAGAAATGCGTTAATTGCTGCATTAAAAAATCTAAAATACTATTGAAATTAAATTACTGGCAATTGATAACACATGACAACTGTTTTAATTTTTTAACGTCAGATATTTGAGATTCCTAAAGAGGTCGGATATGTAGAAGCTTATAAAACGCCTTTTCGAAAAAGCGTTCGTTCGTTTGATGTTTTTGGTGATACGTGCCATTTTTATGAAGCTTATTTGACGAGAAAAGTCATACATCATTATGCTTTCGTCTCTATCTGCATAAAGGCATACGTGTTACAGCGAACACGTTTCTCGCGCGTAAGAAATATGCATAATATATCAACATTGGGGTATGAATATATAATACGGTAACATAAAGTACTACGAGATGTGACAAATTTCCAACTAGAAGCAAACTTAAAAGTTGACAGAAATATTATAAGACTTCATTTTTAACCTATTCTGTGGCCGTACAAATGTTACTAAAAAGTATTCAATTATTTTGAATTGATTTAGTTATATTTCTTTTAAAACAATAGTTAAAGGTTAACCCACGATCACGTGATTGGCATTCTGTCTCTTTAACCATTGGACTATTGGTCCTTTTATTATTTTACAGTGTTGCTAGAGACAACGTCCGCGTGGAATTAAAAAAAAACAAAAGTGAGTAGCCTATGTGTTTTTCCAGACTATCCTCTTAGTTGCCATATTTAATCGATATTCGTTCAGCTGTTTAGGCTACAAACCCAAATAAACATCCATCCGTCCATCTAAATTTTTGCATTTATAATATTACTAGCTTTCGCCTGCGACTCCGTCCGTGTGGAATTAAAAAAAGCAAAAGTGAGTAGCATATGTTTTTTTCCAGACTATCCTCTACATCGATACCAAATTTCATCCTCATCCGTTCAGCCGTTTAGGTTACAAACTCTAACAAACATCCATCCATCTAAACTTTTGCATTTATATTACCACGATATAAGTAAGATTACTATGCCATTTTATAATAATGATGATTGGTAATGATTTTTGACCGACTTCCCAAAAGAAGGAGGTACTCAATTCGTCTGTATGTTTTTTTTTATATGTGTTACGACATAACTCCGCCGCTAGTGGACCGATTTTGATAATTCTTTTTTTATCCGAAAGGTAATGCTTGCAGGTGGGTCCCATTTTTTTGGTTGATTTTTGGAGTCTAAGACTACGACGTAGTTAAATAGTTTAGCTCAAAATCGCGCGACGAAATTTCGGGTCATTTTTAAATATCAGTAGTTTATATAAAGAAAGGTTAGATTTACATATTTATAAATTTGAATTCGAATGAAGTAATATATAATTCAGTCCTTTGTAAACATTTTAGAATATTAATATAACGACGAATGATGAATAATTCTATAATAATTAAATATTTTTATTATTTTAGTAACAACTGAAGAAACAATATTTTTATTCTATAATTTATTGATAAAATATACTATTCATATATATTATACATAAAATAATTTCTCATAAAATGGAAAACATTCATCGCATTTTTGAGGTTAGGTTAGTCGACTATAATCTTTATCTTTTTGGAGCGTTAATGGTTTTCTAAGAGAATTTCTTTTTTAAAATACCTTTCGATAGCTTGATATAAGATGGAAATACCTTTATTCATTTTTACGAGGCGTTCGGGCACAGATGTTAAATATTTCACGCTCGCTTGCATTTCAATTTATAAATGTAAATTTAAATACAACAAAATGATAGAGTTTCTTTTTAAATATTAAAGGTGATATTATTAAGATAAGGTTTCAATTCTTTGGCTTGTGTAAGCTTATTTGAACAACTAGCTGTTGCCCTTGACTTCGCCGGCGTGATATTAAAAATATAGACTACGTTTCTCAGAGATAAATTACCTCTCTAACGGTGAAAAAATTTTTAAAATCTGCCAAATAGTTATTGAGTTATTTCAATGCATACAAAAATACAAATCTATCCTCTTTATAATATGAGTACAGATTACAATAACTACTAATTAAATTTAACATATTGTAACACAATATTATTGGTTTAATATCAGACAAAATTAAATCTTAAAAAATATTTTTTTACATGTGTAAAAAATGAAAGTGTGAGATAGAATTTTAAAAAAGAGTATATTTTTATTCACGTTAAAGATAATACATTTTTGTAGGCTTATTACTTTGTTAATAATGAGGTATGAATAAAATACCCGCGGGGCAACGACCGACTTCGTTTACGACGCTTGCCTGTCAAAAACGCGCGGGAAGCGTCTTGTTTCAATGACGATCAATTTCAGTTCGGATACACGTCTCATAATAACGAGTGACGTGAAACGTATACAAAAAAATCGATTTATTTATTCATTAATTGTTACTGTCGTAAAAACAGGTATTTAATTTAGAAAAGACGCACTAAAGTTTTATTCTGATTTAAATTTCCGAGATCTCAAACTAATATACAACTTTAAACTTTCGTGATCTTTACAATTCTACGGTCTGACTGTGAACGTGGCGCATGCAATTGTGCGGAAATATCGGAAGCTAAAACAACCCAATCGTGGTAAGAAACCCGTATTTTACGAACATTATTTCTCAAAATAATACCATCGTTAAGTTTGCATGACCTTAAATCCAATAATAGTTGTAATAATCAAACTATGGTTGTCTCACAGACATACTTGGGTTTGCTTGTTCCCATTTCAACTCATGTAAAAAGATTTCTTAACATAAGAATGTCAGAAACTCATCATTTGGTAAAGCCAAAGCCTTATGACGTGTTTCGTTTCAGGAAAAAAGATACACAAAAGGTTGTCGCGCTAAAACGGCTTCCCTTAGTAAATCACTGAGCCGAAGGCATGGGGGAGGATTCCGACAATATGAGGCCTCGCGCGCCACCTGTCGAAACAAATTGAGACCCAAGATTTACTTGTCGCGTAATGAACATTTCTGAACTGTGAAAGAATTAGATATTTATGAAAAAATCCAAATAAACACACTTTCATAAGCGTTAGCCGATGAAATAGAGATGAAAATTTACATATTTACATTATTTTTATTACTTTCGACTAAAATTTGTCGTTAATCAAACCATAAAGACGGTGACTCAGTGCTTTAAGCACTTGTCTTCTACAGGTCTTGGGTTCAAATCCCGCCATGCACTAATGAGATTTTCGATTTTTTTTTCGATTCATATCAAAATAATTTACCCGACGTTCTTACGGTGAAGAAAAACATCGTGATGCAACCTGCACATATCGGCAAAGAAATTCAAAGATATAAAGTCAACTAACTCGCACTGGGCCAGCGTGGTTGACTATGGCCTAGTCAGCCTAGGGTAGGATCCGAATCCCTCGGTGGGGACATATAGTGATCTGATGATGACGAAACTATAATAAAGTAAATATCAAAGAGTGTATAAAATGAAACAATTCTATTGACACAGTAATACAAATTAATTTGTCCAAACTCTAGTCACGTTGTTTTTGAAATACGAGAATTCATTAAAAATATTGTAACACAATATCTACAACTGGAGAGTTCAAATAAACAAACTACAATGGAAAGGGACTTTCTCTTTAATCAAATAAACCCAACTTTCTGTATTATATTCGTAATATTTGTGGAGATAGCATTTGCTTGTTATAAATATTTGAAAACCAGTCTAAAAACGCAAACACACAATAAGTCCATTAAGAATGAAGTAATTTTCAACATTAAGGTACTGAAAACTTAACCTTCGTACCTTAAATTTAAAGGTCACTTTAGCATATCACCTAGTACTCATTTGTATATAATTAACATTCAGGTGTCGCCTAAGTTTACAATTTTGCTTTAGAATTATAAAAAACTAATCAAAGAGACTATCAAAGAATACTTTAGAGGCTAGTTTGAAATTTCCCTAAGTATAACTTACTGTACCCTTGTAAAAAATCCTCCTAAATACGTATAATCTTAGTAAACAACTTATATGAATCAAAGATGTGACGTCACAAACGAATAGTCAAAGCGCGGGGTAATTTAAGACCCACCTGGAACAATAAACCGTGTAACCGTGACAGATCGGTACGTGACCGGACTTAAGACACCCGAGAATACAATAAAAACCCACCCTTATAGTTACAAAGTGATTTGTCCCAATTGCACATTTCATTAATAAAGATTTACATGGGAATCTCAAGTATTTTAATCAAAATAAAAAAAAAAACTAATAAAAAAACAAAACCGACTTGGAAACAAAATACACTAAAAACAAAACATTCTCAAAAAAACAATACACTAAAGAGTAACGAAATATTTCCTTAAAAATAGTAAACCTCCCTTATTGTAGCTGTTATGTCTATATTGTACAATTATTATAACTTTAAAGTCGGTGTCAGCCGAGGTATGCAGTGTATTCTACGTAAGGCTTTCTACATTTTTACCATAACAATTAATAATTGAAAGAATAGTAACGTTTAAGTAATGTATCTACATTGACTGAATAAAAAGAATGATCAAATTCGGTCTACTAGCGGCGGAGTTATGCCGTAACACACATAAATAAAAACATACAGACGAATTGAGTACCTCCTTCTTTTGGGAAGTCGGTCAAAAAATGTCAACCAACATTTGGGATCTTAAAATTTGGCACGTAAGATGAATTCATCTATTATTACTAGTTAAGTTTTAATTTAAAAATATTGTCTATACTAATATTTAAAGAAAGAAGATTAGTATTTTTGTACGTATCAAAATGAATCACTGGCCTTTCAAAAAACTCTTTCACCAATAAATAGCTAAGTTATCACTGAGTAACATAGATTATATATGTTTTCGTTAATATAACTCAAGTAAGAACAGTATAAAATAAAAATTAATGTACAAAATAATTATAAATAAACCAAAAAGCGTTCGTTATTAAAATGCTAATACGAGTTCTCTAATCCGTGTCGCGTTTCGTTTCGTCCACTTTTACGTATAAAGTGACGCAAATCATAACAGCGTGCATTTGCATTTCAAAGTGACAATGTGGCGCATTATTTTGTTATAACGTTTAACAGACTAATTATTATTATGGTAATAAACAACGAATTAATCTTTGTTTATGTGTTATAAAGCAAATTGCTAATAAAAAATAGTTGTATATCTCATCACTAGATGGCGCTGTACTATTTAAGTGCCCACTATAGTTTTGCCGCGTTGTAATGATGCGCTTGCGACAAGCGACGAATAAAATTACATGCGCAATAATGATCTTCACATAGACTTGGACTTACCCA
>NW_013528526.1:1982421-1986554 GCF_000836215.1 Papilio polytes
AGCGCCATCTGCGCTCGGCCACCTCAAGCCCGGTGAATCTGTAAATGCCTCTGTAAGGCAAACAGTGACAACTCAGTCACAAAAAAAAAAAGAATAAAGTTGGCTCACCCGATACTGAAGTTATATCTTACCACATCGGACTGTTCAGGGTTTTTTGGGATTCTGTACATGAAATAGGTTAACATTTTTTGAGATAACTATCAAAGTATTAAAAGTCGTAATGAAACTAGAGATTGTAATCAACAAAATCAACTCGTATTGGGCCAGCGTTGTTAACTAAGAACTAGTCTCCTAACTTAGTAAGCTACCTCTTAGCGGGGACGTAAAGTAAACTGATGAATTTAAATTCCGAGGAATATGACTGAATTAAATTTACCATATAAAAGACCATAATGGTAGAGCAAATACAATCGTTCAGAAATATAAATAATTATTATACCTCTAATTAAGTAAATTTTAACGTCAGAATTCAGAAATGCGTTGTTTACTAATTTCCTACAAGTTATTAATAATAAAACATAGCCTATGTTATTCACAGATAAATTACCTTTATAATGGTGAAAGAATTTTTAAAATCGGCCCAGTAGTTTTTACGTGAATTAAATATATAAAAAATACAAAAACCCAAATCGTTCCTCTTTATAATATTAATATAGATACAGATTTCACTTTATTTTAAATTTTAAACAGAGCTTTGAATTATTAAAGGTAACTACTACATAGAAAACAAAAACAAATGCAGGCTAAACAATCTTTTTAACCTCTGTTGTGACATAATTGGATTTCTTTAGTCTGGGTCTGTAGGCACATTCTAGTGGATTCCGGATATATCTCGCACAAGATGTCCATTGTTATTACATCTTGATTGTCAAGACCCTGACATACCAATTTGACCTCAAACAACGTAATAATCCACTCAAGATATCCTATAGCTAGCTGGCTATGAAAATCTACTCTTATTGCTTTGCCCCCAGCTTCGCCTGAGTGGCAAAGAATAAACATCTTTTCTGTCATATCCATATCCATCCCGTTAATGTAAAATACACCCTATATTACTCAGTTGTAAAGTAACTTCTAATGGTGAAAGAATTTTATAAATCGTTTTACTTTTCAAGCTTATACAAAGCAAAGAATCTAATCGTTTCTCTTTACAAAATTATTATAGATAAAAACAAATAAAAATCGCAAAAACATAGGCAGATTGTAAAGTAAATTCGAACTCGAATCATTGTTTAAAATATAATAAAAATTGTATGTTAAATCATTCAGAAAACAAAACACGTAAAATGAAATTTAAACATGCGCGATTCTGTTAAAATTCCATTACTTAATGGCCGGTTCCAGAGCGATCTTATTTGGAATGATTTCCATATTTATTCCCGGGCTAAGTAATTACCGGACTGGTTAATTAACGCGGCTGAACGTGCTCGTGCTGTTGCATAAAACCGGCCAACAAACTATTCATCATGGCGTCGCGTCAACTGTCAGCTGTCAGTTTTTGGGTTTGCGCGCGAAATGACTTTTAACAACGTTTTAGGTTAGGGATACCAAACTTGTTGACCTTTTAAATGGTATATTAATTAAGTTTATTGTTATCTTATAAAATTTACTTTTAATACTATTATTGTAATTGATTTTACAAATTTATTACATTTAGCGAGAGCAACAACACTTTTTTATAGAATTCGGGATATTTTCCTAATTATATTCACAGTTTATTGTCATTGTTTTGGCAATTTATTTTATGGTATCTCAAAATCTTGTAAGAGGCGGTCCACCATTACATCACAAAGTTATATAAGCTGTAATGACTTCAGTTTTCATTAACTTGTAGAATCACCAAATTACAAGGAAAACTATTAACATGAACCCAAAACACGTCGTTAAACGCTTTGAAGCTTGTCAACAAACTATTCTACATTAACATTGATGTAAGTTTAAATTTTTTTTGTCAGTTATAAATATTGTATTCTTTTAATTATATCTAAAAGGAATCCAATAAAACATGAAACCTTATCAGCGCGTAAAAAAGAGACAAATAAAATCTTTTCAATTCTGCGAATGTAAAAACAAAAGACAAAATTGACAAATAAAGAAAAACAATGAACAACATAGATATTTTGAATCATTGAAATAAAAGGAGAATAAGATTTCTAGTTAATCTAATTTTGTACTGTTTTCTAGCAATATTTAGCCTTTGTTAATAGCCTTTGTTTGTTAAATCTATACTATTATAATGAAGCGTAAACACACACTTCTTTGTTGCCTAAGATGTCAGCAATCACAGCATATTTTTGAATATTTATCTTTTTAATAAAAAGCCCTAAACTTACGTCCCGCTTTAGGCTATATATTTTCACGCCATTAAACTTAGGGGGTAATATTTTGGATAAAATACCTAATGTGGGAAAGAGACCATAAGTTGCTGCCAAAATCAAGGAAGCAAGATTGCTAAGGTTTGTCATGTCATGTCAGTTTGCCATATGCTATTGATAATTTGAGAAATGAAAACAATGAAATAAAATTTTCATAATTTGATGCGGATGAAGCCGCACGGGAACAGCTAGTATTTGTATAATGTTGGAGTAATTGATAACAACAATAAAACCTCTAGAATACACATAAGAAATCAATCAATGGTAAGATTTCCTCGGGGAGTCCCCGGCGATAGGGCACGGCAAATATTCGAGAAATTTCTCAATTGACATTTTCTACGTTAAAATATCGTTTCACGGTCCACTTGTTTGTAAGAGAGGTTCATTGTGGGAAGAGTTCATGGTATCCCAGTGGAATGAAATAACCGTTATTACATTTGTTAACGTGGGTTTTCACTAACGATCTCACGGTAACATAATATAACAGTGCGCATACCTTTAAAACTATCGCACAATGGTTGTGCGATTGTCGATTGTTGTACAGCCAATACAGCTATTTAGTTGCACAACTGGTAACAGTGGTAACAGTGGTAGAGCCCGCTTTAACATCTTCGCACGAATGGGCCGGCTCGCCCGGTGTAATACCACGACCACACAGAAAACAGGCGTGAAGTGGAAGCAATTCCGCGTTTCGTCTGATGAGTGTGGTGCCGGAGGCCTAATACTAGTCCCTTTTCCATTCTACCCTTTTCTTAAGCGGAAAGGATGGGAGGGAAAAGTGGATTTGACAGTGGAGGAGACGCATAGGAAGGGGAAATGTCCTCTTTATGTGCGTCTCCTTCTCCGTCAATTAGGGTAGGCAACGCATCTGCAATTGCGGATGTTTATGGGCAGCGGTCGCATTCCATTTCGGTGGATTCAGGTGGCCGCTTGCTCGTTTGCCACCTCGTATTATAAAAAAAAAACAACTAAAAATCGAATGTGCGCACCTCTATAAGGTCAAAGGAATCAAAGCGAGACAAAACAGTTGTGCGATAGTTTAGGAAAGGTATGCGAACGCTCTGAAGATTCTTAAACTATAGAAATCTGGTGAAAAAGGTTTTCCTTTTAATAACGTTACTCTGTAATTAAACATTCCATTGAATAATTCATACAGAAAAAATCTAATCACTAAATTGAAATTTTAAAATTATTTACAAATCGTTATTTTAACAAAAAAATGCTATTACAGCTAAGATAATTTTTTAACCATATTGAATACTTCAAATTAATTAAAATTAATAAATCTTTCAAACCTATATAAATCTACAATAGTTTGTAAACTACAACATTTTTTCTTTGTATATTAGAGGAAATTTGAGAGTAGCCCCAGTGGTTGAGAAAATAAGGAGTAAATGGTTAGAGTGGTATGGGCATGTTATGAGGAGGGATGAATCGCATGTAACAAGACGGACGTTAGTTATGAATGTGGAGGGGTACATCGGTAGAGGTAGACCTAGAAAGAGATGGATGGATTGCGTGAAAGGTGACATGATAAAGAAGGGAGTGATGACTGAGATGACGGATGATAGAATGCTTTGGAGGACGAAAACCCGGTGCGCCGACCCTACGGGAGTAGGATAAGGCAGGGGAGTTGATGTTGAAGTATAAAAAATACGTGTAGAATAAAAAACAAAATACACGAAAAACAAAACAAAATGCACTAAAAACAAAACAAAATATTCTCAAAAAAACAGTACACTAAAAAGTAACGAAATA
>NW_013528526.1:1988224-2001575 GCF_000836215.1 Papilio polytes
TCGGATAAAAAAAGAATTATCCAAATCGGTCCACTAGCGGCGGAGTTATGCCGTAACACACATAAAAAAAAAATAAAAAAAAAAAAATATATACCGTCGAATTGAATACCTCCTTCTTTTGGGAAGTCGGTCAAAAAAGAAGATAATGAAATAATTCTATTTTTGTTATCATTTTAGATGAAGGAATTTCGTATATTATTTCTAAAATAATTACAACGCAAGCTTGAATCATTTTCGCTTTAATGTTTAAACACAAAGATGTTCTTCGTTCTTTTAGGGTTAAAAAAACCGGCGGGAGTTTCGCTAATTAGAATATTCCGAATAACATTAACACAAGTTACAAAATTTTCTGTTTTTAATTTCAAAATGCAAATACTGAGACCCTTGATGTTAAGTATTAAAATTATATTTAGATTGTTTTGTAAAAAAAAAAACATCATGTAAATTATGTACTTTTTTAATCTATGCTCGGCTGGATTTTTTTTTTTTGTGACAAGAAAAAGTGGCAAAAGCAAAGCGATCGCTGCCCATAGACATCTGTAATTGCAGATGCGTTGTCTACCCTTTATTGACGGAAAGAATATTTTGCCCTTGCTATGCGCTTCTTAAATCATCAAGTTCACGTTCCCTTACTATCTTTTTCTTGTATAGAAGAGACGGGAAAGGGACTAAAATTTGAATGTTATTATTTTAAAAATTATATACAATTACATTTACATTTCGTAAATACTTTAAAAGCTTTATTCATGGTCATAATAATATTATTGGTACTAACAGAATTAAAAATAAAATTAATAATGCTGTCATTTTAAATTATTGCAAGAAATATTTCGATTCAGTACCATCTCCAGATTTACACGTACAAATCTCTCTATTAAATTATTCACATGACATTTTATTAAGAAATAAATCATGCATTTGAAAGGTTACATTGACCCATGTCATATTTATTTGCAAATGACAACACCATGTATCACGTTTTAACTGATCAATTCGATTGCTCAGTTAGAACTGAATGGAATGGAAGAGTTTATTGAAAACATTGGGTTACACATAATGTTATTCAAGTGGAAATATAAATGTTAAGTTATTGTGAAAAGTGAGAAAACTTCAAGTTATTAGTCCTCTATAATTTATAGACAAGAATTGCCTTTAGCCTGTTAATTATTCATTGAATTATTGATTCAAATAAGTCCATTCATATATGTTACAAGAAACGTAAAGGTCTCTAGTTAAGTATATTTATAACAGTGACGTCAGCACCTAATTAAACTGAAGTTAAAGGTTATCGTAAGTTAAGGAGGGTTGTTGTCTCATATTTAATGTCAAAATTAACTATCTTATAGAATACGTCAATACGTAATTTAGATATATATTACACTCTATAAATATGTCTTGTTGAAATACAAAGAACCAGTAATAAAAAGTCACGTTTTGTATCTTTCTATTTGAATAGAAACTTCTTGCTTAGACTATTTATAGACTCAGACTAAGCCAGCAGCACTTCAAGTCGAAATTCCAAGTCTATCTATTTTTTCAGGACTGTCTGTTTGTCAAATCGGCTGCCAGGACCTTAGCGTTTATAGCGACCACAGTTGTAAGCACTGAGAGTCTACTGTAGGTTTAAGCAACGCAATATTAAATCATCATCCACTTGGCCTTATCCCTTACGGAGGGTCGGCACAGTATGTGCTGCTCTTCCATACATCTCTATCAGTCGTCATATCTGAATCCACTCCTTTCTTAAGTATATCCTATTTCACACAATCCATCCATACTTTTTTTCGGTCTTCCTCTTCCTTTGTAGCCATCCAACCTTAGCACTTTCTGGTCTTTCAACGCAATATTAAATAGGATTTAAAAATCTCGAATAACAAGGTTTAATCGAAAGTATTTCACAGCGACGAAATTGTAACAGTTTGACAGATGAAAGGGTCTAAGGTATGTAAAGTATGCAATAACGACCTCCATCAAAGCGCCGTAAAAATTCCTAAAGCCTAAGTTGTTAAGATAAGATTTTACATCTCAAAAGTAGTTCACTCTTTAGTTATTTTTAAATTTAACTTAACAAAATATTTTTTTGTTATATAAAAATTTGACTATACTTTCATTAGTTCATCAACATAGTTAACTTAAGGATACATTTGAGGTTATGAACGAAATCTTTACGTAATGTTAGATCGTAATTAAACTTTGAAATTACTTTAACTCTAAATGTTATTTTACTGTCGTGTTTGAAACTATAATAAATTTAGTTGAAGTAGCTTTTGATATATTACGATAAATAAAATTTGTCAACATTCAGCGGGTAGTTTCAGTATGTCAGACCCGTGCGGCGACAACACTGTAAATCACTATTTCTTCGCAATACAAGCAACAGGTATACTGTAGCTAGGGTTGACAAAACATCTTATGGGTTTCCGAAGTTTCGATTTATTTTATAATTATCTAGCGATTTGTTAGAGTTACGTTGACGTAAATTGCAACGGAGTGAAACTCAAGTTAGGTAATTCGGAAACGCATTTAATGTATTTTTCGAATCGAAAACACTAACGAATCGTTAAATGTAGCTGGGAAACCGGCCATTAATTTGTTTTATTTAAATGTAGTGTACACAGAATAATTAAATAAGAAACTTAGGATAGACGAAAATAGATAATTGACAAGCTTTCGCTCACGACATCTTCCGCGTGGAATCAAAAAATAATACTTAGTTGCTTATGTGTTCTCCCAAACTATGTTATACATCTCGGCTAAATTTCATTAAGATCCATATAATAGTTAAGCCTTAAACCCTTACAAATGTCGTCATCTAAACTTCCGCATTTATTACATTAGTAAGTTTTTTTTAAATCATTTAAAATTATTGTAATTTTTCTTTCAGAGGTGTTTTTTTCGTAACATTTAGAAGTTTTTTCATATTTTATTCCTTTTCTGTGTATAAGTTGTAACTATTATCTCGCATACTGATGAGGTTAATCTAAATTTTAATTATTTGATACAGACCGGAGCAACAGCAACTTGTAATAAAACTGAACGAGTGAAATTTTTAAAAAGAAAACTTGAAAACTGCAAACTTATGATGAAATTCTTATTCCGAAACAAACAAATGATTTTAATTTATAAAATACAAATTCAATTATAAATTTATTTTACAGAAAATCTTAAATGTTTCCAACTAATGCCAAAACTGCACATTTAAAAAAATCATTTTCAATTACTTTTTCTCATATATATGTTTTGGTTAACGAATTCAAAACTACAAACACATTTCGGTTTTAGCATAAAAAACTCCGTACGTAATTGGTTTATAAATTTGTCTGTCATTTAAATCAGTTTAGTTAACCCTTGTTAACAATAAAATAACATCTCATCGTTTCCGCTGCCGCCTTTTGAAGCTTCTCTACAAAATTTAGGTGTTCAATTGAATATGATACATTTTTTTTTAGTAGACAAAAACGCTTCTGAATTTATAAAAATACATGCATACAGAGACGGTTGGTTCTAACACTTAGGAATTTTTAAGTCTAGCTATCGCCTGCGACTCCATCCGCGTGGAAAAAAATAAACAAGAGATGAACCTATATGTTCTTCCCGATACTACATCTATGCCGAATTTCATCGAGATCCGAACAGTTTAGAATACAAACTCTAACAAACATCCATCCATCTAAACTTTCACTTTTATAATATTAGTAGGATTATTCTAGAAATACAACAAAACCGGAGATTGCGGGTTAAGAAGCCTTTGTAAATAACTTAGTTTAAAATTGTGCATCTCACGTAACTTTAACTTTCATCTTTACTTTACACAGAATTATCTTTCAGAATGTCGCATAAATATTATAATAAAGTGAAAAAGTTTACCCATCTAAGTCTTTGGCCAATATGTTGCTTTATTAAACTAGCTTTCGCTCGCTACTCCGTCCGCGCGGGATTAAAAAAACAATAGTAAGTATCCTATGCGTTCTTCCAGACTATATTCTACATTTCTATCAAATTTAATATAGATCCGTTCAGGAGTTATGTCTCAGCAATTTAATATATAACTAGCATTTCCTTGCGACTCCGTCCGCGTGATTAACACAAAAGTAAGTAGCCTATGCATTCTTCCAGACTATCCTCTACATCTATGCGACATCCGTTCAGTAGTTTAGGCTAAAAACAGCCATCCATCTTAACTTTCGCATTTCTTATTTTAGTATGATAAGATAAACTACAGAATTATGTACAGTGCACCTAAAGTTTTCTACTTTCTAGTTTGTCTAATGGTCTATTGTAATTGATATCCCACTATCAAATACCAAAATATTGTACAATTCGTTGATTCTGATAAAAAGTTTTTGTTAAAGATATCGAGGAAGTTACGAAAACTTTTTGAATATCAATTTCATAGCTTCCATTTATAAGAAAAATATAACTGAATAAGAAATGGTAAAAAATATTAAACATTGGGTTGCATACGAGATAATTACGTTAATTTTTATCTAATTTTTTCACTATCTAATTATCAGTAAAAATGAAAATTATAAAAAATCATAGTTTCGAAGTTATTAGTACAAAATCTTTTTACTGTGAATAATTTTCCCTAAAAAATAAAATAAAAACTTACCGAAAAGCCATTGCTGATAGTTGCTGGTGCTACGGTGCTACGTTGCTACGAAGACTGGCTACGAAGCTCTGAATGCCGTAGAGGACGCGCGGCCGGCTTTATATTTGGGCGGCGCGTAACCACCCCGCCCTACGCCCAGTGCATACAACCTTCTTGTAAGCATGCCTTGATTAAAATTTATTGTTTTAGTTTCGTCAATCACTTCTTAACCAAAATATAGTTACTCTTCGATGGTGTTTTTAAAAAATGTGGTGTTATTTTTTTTTTATTGTTAAGAATGTTTTCTAAGAATTCACAACAATTATATAAAAACAGTAACGTTGTAAAAATTTCTAAGATGAAATTTCTTTCCAAATTAAAGCTTTTAATAATCAATTACAACTGATTTTTATACATTTTTAATATTTCATAAAACATGTGTTACTTTTTTTTTCAACATATAGAATTATACACACCCACACACATTTTCAGTACATTGCAGGGGTGGATATTCTGAGTGTAGGCGTTTTTGTTTCATATGCATTTAAATCACACTGGCAAGTATGAATTAATGAGGTAACAGGCTTTTTAGAAGAAAAAAGTTTTGGCGAATTTTTTTTTTTATTTTTAGTAACTAACTAAAGAAAAGAAACTGGCAATTAAAGATTCCATACAAACTTTTACCATAGACAGAAAGGTACAGTTTTTACTACTACATGAAGGTCTTTAAGAGCAAATAGGCATTGACTAAACTAGGGCTTATCATCTTTCGACCATAATTAACATCAGGTGGGACGGTGTCCAAGTACTAATTCATTTATTTCTACATTTATTTCAAAAAATTGGCATGTCTGTATGTAACATTAAAAAAAAATGAACATGATGTATTTGCATTGAAATACGAATTTTAATATATTAGTTTTTCCGCAAGGCCGCGTTTGTTTCCTGTAATCACCGGAACCGCTGGCCCAATATTGATAGAACTTTGACGATAAGCTAGCTGATGCACGCGAGAATGTCATACGGTACTGTTTTCAATTCTACGCTAACAAATTCGCATACGATCAATTGTTTATAAAAAGAGGAGGTTATAAATTTAAGATACAATTAAATCATTTTAAAATGTACTACCATTGAACTTTGTAAACCTTATTATAAAAGCGCGACAAACATCCGGGTTTCCCTAACGATGGAAACTGATATTTTGGCCGCAATACGCCAGAGAATTTGATACCGTGCTTTGTTCACTAAGGAGTTCCTGCGATGTAATATAAATTCGTAGGCGAAGCGACTCTACCTTTGCGCTCGTAACATAATGCCCTAAAATATATATACGCCAAAATAAAGATGTTTATTTAGAATTGAAACTATGTCTGAATTTTGTAGAGCTTATGCCTGATACTTATAATCTCGAAAAAACGAAGAAAAATCTTCTTACAGCAAAGAGAAACTAACTCTTAGTAAGCCCTTATCGTTTAAATTAGGCTCCAGCTCTGTTAACCTAGTCATAACCCTAAATCACATTGAATCATAACAGACATGCATGTTTTTGTACGTGTTTCGGCAATGTAAACTCAAGGTTAACTAAATATTGTGTTATTCTTTATAAGCGCAGTATGTATTAATAAATATCACATTAGATCAATTGTTTATTGATGAGGTGTGGTCAAATCGTTTTTCTAACAAAATCCATACAAATGGCAGACATCACTGTATTGAATTGCTCTTAATAGTAAACATATGAGAATTGCTATAATCAGTTCTAGTATAGTTGTGTTGTGGGGCGAAATGCAGTGTCGTGTGGTAGCTTATATCTTTATAAGAATACTAGCTATTGCTTGCGACTTTACCCGTGTCAAATTAAAAAAATAATAAATAACAAAACCCATGTTACTCACTGATAACGTAGCATTTTAATGGTGAAGATTTTTTTTAAATAGGCCCAGTAGTTTTTGATTTATTTCATTACATACAAAAATACAAATCTTTCCTCTTTATAATATTAGTATAGATATTAAAGTTGGTTTATATCTTTAGGAGGATCACTGGGACGCGGCTAACTGCAAAAACATACGAAAAATGGCGCCCGTAGAGTCAATTTGTACGCCTGTGGCACCCCCTATATGTCCGGTGTCCTGTGCCGCTCCTCGCCATACATTTAGGCTAGTAGTAGGTGACAAAGTAGGGTATGATTTCACAGATAGTCATTTCATTATCTTTCTCCTTATCCTACTCCCGTATGACTCTCCTCTTTCTAGGTCTAACTTACCAGTCTCTCTCTCTCTCTCTCTCTCTCTCTCCCACTCTCTCTCTCACTATCTCTCCCTCTCTCTCTATGATTTCATAGTCATTATGATTAATATTTAATTTCTTAGAGTAAGAGTTGGCATAGCAACAATTCCGTTCGATAGAATGTGCATCAAGTATTCATGGTAGCGCGAGTCGCGGAAGATTCCGGCCGAAACAAATCGCATTTGATGAAAACAAACGAACCCCAACGTAACCCGCGCTAAGCCTGTGGCACACTGAGGTTTCAGTTTCCGTAAATACGGTTTTATTTAAATTTTAGGTATAAAAACTCATTAAAGCAAACATTTTATAATGTCATTTATGGTAAAACACTAGTATCGTCATTCCTTACTTTGTATTTTCCGTCTTTTCATCTTTCTCATTATTAAATTTTGTCTAAATGAAGACAAAGATATCGGAGTTAACTTATCGATTGTTTTATTTAATTTATAAGTTTACTAGCTTTCGCTCGCGACACTATCCGCGTAGAATGAAAAAAAAAAAACAAAAGTGAGTAGCCTATGTGTTCTTCCATACTATCCTCTACATCTATGCTAAAATCAATAGCGATTTGTTCAGCCGTTTAGGCTACAAACTCTAACAAACATCCATCCATCTAAACTTTCGCATTTATAATATTAGTAAGTTTATTGTATCACAAGTTTTAACTGCAGCAATGTGACGTACGCAGCGATCTCTTAAGGAGTAAAAATAGACTTGGCAGGTATTTCGACTGTTTAAGGACTAATGGACAAACTATGACGTATAGAAAATTGATAGGTACTTTTTATGATTTAGTATGGAAAATTTACAATAATCTTGTTAAAATCCGTTAGATTTTAAGAAGACTATGTTAGCTGGTTAAGTTAATTTACTTAACTTCATGCATTATGTTAACTTTGGACAATAATTAAATAGTGCATTTCTCTTAGTTATTATGGTCTAAACATATCGTTTTAAGAAACACAAAGTTTTTTTTAAAAAAAGGAATATAAGATGTTGAAATAAATACGAGCTTATAACGTTTTTTCCTTGTAAATTTAACAATAAAAATTAATTACAAAATCACAAACTTTCACCCACTAGAAGCCATACCGCTTGCAATCTCATCAGGCACAAAATTATTTTCTTTTTACCATAAAAAAACTGCTCAAGTTCTAACAAGTTTTAGCTAATTATAAGTTTTCGACTTTGTCGTGATTACTATTATTATTATTTGGACGAGGACGAAATTAATTAAAAATAAACACAATAGTTATTCAATGATACTAGTAAATAACAGGAATTAAGTTTTTTTATTGTGTTGCCATATTTTTTTAATTAATAATGTTTGTAGATTTTTGTCAATTTACTAATATTTCCTTTAACCATCCTAAGCTCTAGGCTTGTGCTAGGATATGGTTCACGACGATAATCGATTGACGGGATTCGAACCCTCGACCGCAAGATCGGTACTCCGTACCCCAAACAAAGGCGGAAGGCGGAAGGCGGCTTCGGAATTACGAAACTTAAAATATATATTTTTTTTACTATTACAAATATGATAAAATAAACGAAGACGCGTGTTTATACTCGTTTTGTCGATAAAAAGTAGGCGCCTTTTTTCTCTACATCCCTAAATGTTAAAGATTAAGATGGTAGAGACGTTTTTTGGCTATTACCTGCTTGCTTAAGAATCCTGCTGTGATTTTTATTAGATGTCGGAGATTGGTCGTTTGTATGTTAATATGTCACAAATTGAGGTGTGTCCTGTATTTGATAGTTTTTTAACATATTAAACGAGTTTATGATGTTTGTAATACGTTTCATATATGTTGATTAGTTTAAGATTGATTTCGATTATGTTTTAATCTTAAGATATTTTTGTATTTCAAAAAACATTAAAATGAATCAAACCTCATACTAATATTATAAATGTTAAAGTTTAGATAGATGGATGTTTGAAATTTAGTCATTATAAAATTGAGGTTATCATTCAGGTATTTTTTTTTAAATTTAATATGGATATTTGTGGTAGTAATCAAACTTCATACTAATATTATAAATATGAAAGTTTAGATGGATGGATGGATAGATGTTTGTTAGAGTTCGGAGCCTGTACTGCTGAACGGATCTAGATGACGTGGGGGCCTTCAAAAGGAGAGTGAACAGCTACCTATTAAGCTAGCTCGTACCATCTTTCGACTGCATTGTCACCTCCTTCAGGTGGGATCGTGGTCAAGCGCTAGCTTAACAAATAATAATAATAAAAAGATGAAATTTGGCATAGAATTAGATGATAGTCTGGAAAAACACATAGGCTACTTACTTTTGTTTTTTTCTTAATTTCACGCAGACGGAGTCGCGGGCCAAAGCTAGTAGGTTTAATGAAATAGTTAATTATTTTCTATACATATTAGACATTAATTGAGGCATTTTCTTAAAAATCTACATTTAACAGCTCATTAAGTTACCATTAGGTACTTAAATTAATCACAGACTTTTCACCTTGTATGTTTTTGAGATGACAATAATACAAAGAGATTAAAAGTACATATAGAGGAAGCATAGTTGACATTCCAGTTGAGATATTTTCCAAATAATCTACTAACGCTATCTATTAATAGATCCTCAAAACCACGTGTTATTATAATTTATTGTATTTAAATGTTTTTTTTTGACCTTACAAAACTTGACAACTAACAATGTACCATTCAAAGAAGTTACCGGTGAAAAAATGTTCACTATGTCTAGTCTATACATGTCTTGAATATCTCTGCAATCATGACACCTTACGTCACGTAAGGCTTAGTGCAGACGGGATTACTCGCATTGCGTTACGCTTTTAACCTGTCATCATTTCCATTAACTGCGGACATTATCACGTAATTGAATGAACATACTTTAATGGAAGCGTCACAAATATGACGTCATCGATAACTGAGGATTATATTGTCCTAAATATTACGCAAACATGACACTTAAATCTGTATAAAAGATTAGATTTCCCGCGACTCTCTACGCGGAACTAAAACAAAATACATACCTATGTGTTCTTCCAGGCTATCCTTATATCTATGTAAAATAATCGAGATCTATTCAGCAGTTTCGACCAACTCTAACAAACATCCATCCATCTAAACTTTTACATACATTAATAAGATTCCTACGCTGTTTATTTTTAACTAGCTGTTCCCGTGCGGTATCATCCGCATGAAATTATGAAAATTTTATTTTAATGTTTACATTTGTCAAATTATCAATAGCAAATGTCAAAATAACATGACAAACCCTAGCAATCTTTGTTTCTTGTTGTTGGCAGCAACTTATGGTCTCTTTCCCACATTAGGGTTTTTATCCAAAAGTTACCCCCTAAGTTTAATGGCGTGAAAATATATAGCCTAAAGTGTGACGTCAGTGTAGGGCTTTTTATTAAAAAAAGGATTATTAAAAAATATGCTGTAATTGCTGACATCTTAGGCAACAAAGAAGTGTGTGTTTACGCTTTATTATAATAGTATATATAATTTCAGTACAGTTTCTTTAGAGGATGTAAGCAGGTGTTATACACCTCTCTAAAGCATAGTAAAAATGTTTATGATTATACAAGGAATTATGTATACTTAAATAGTGAACAAATTGGAAATAGTTCTCTAAATATACAGTACTATTTAGTACATATTTCAATAAGAAATAGCAATATATGTTAAATGCAGACTATGTTAGTATGTGCTATATAAGGCAATATCAGAGTTACTTGATACTGAAGCATTTACGGATATGAAATTCATACATGCATTGGAAAAGATTTTATTCGACAAAACCTTTACTGGTATAAAGGTTGACGCACAATATGCAAGAAATAAATTTAAAAATATGTGATAAAATGTGCATCTTAAATCTTGCATTAAGTTGAAAATTTTAAGTTTCTTAAGTGGCTTTTGAATAACAAATTCATTTCTAAGCCACATAATAATGTCTACTTGTTTGTTCTGGGGACAGTTGAGCAAGGGATCCCATAAATATCTTTCAGCGGTAATAATCGCGAAGTGGACGCGACTCGCATACAAAGAGGCGAGTGTTTGCTGAATTATGGCGTAATAATTGCTTTTATGAACAAACATTTACATATCGCGAGAGTAGAACTCCATTGGTGGTACACTTTTATTCCCATCTCTTTTCTTCTCTGTGACAAAAAAGAAACGATATGTTTAAATATCGAACAAGTCTAATGCTATGGTAGTGTTGTGGTGGATAAGTTAAAATGTCTTAATAATGATTTAATTCATTTCTTAGTCTTAAAAAAACTGGCCAAATTATTAATTTAAGAAAACATCGTTAAAGTAAACCGAAAGAATAGATACAATCGAATTAATGGTTCTGGACTTATAGAATCGTGATGTAGGAATCCTCCGTATAGCACGGTTTTGATCAGGATAGAGCCGTGAATCGCGTTACAGAGGGATAATCTATAAATTGTTTGGAACTTTTTCGTCATAGAGGGAATTGTCGCGTTATATGTGAGTACAGACGCGTTGTAGGGCGGTTTTTATTTTATAACGTTATGATATATGCGTTACTAGCTAGTGATCTTACCATATATGCCCTTAGTCGTAGTTATAGTATATTTTACACTTTTATTTCTCTAGGCTTGAAGTTGCCCATTGTCAATGTTTATGGTTTATTTCATGTCACTTTTTTAAATTAGCAAATAATTAAAATATGTAACTACTTGCATTAAATGTTAGTAAAGAGTGAAAGAGTTAAATGTTTATGTTTAATAGCTTCTGAGACCCTCAGGTCTTGTGTTAATTGGAAAGTTAATGAAGCAACTCTAAAGGTCCCGTTTGAGGTTATTATATGCAAAAGGTTATGCAAATTTTTACTACGATAATTGCTTCATCTTATCGTATTTGAAATTAACTTCTCCAATAAGTAATATTTTAACTATAATATCTTTTTCAAGTAGGCTTTGGAAACAAAAATAATACATATAGTGTAAGAAAACTTGTAATTATAAGAAAAATGTTAGTTTTCAATCGATGACTGTTGCCTCTTTCTATCCAGTCTTTATAAGCAGATACTCGGGTATATATTGTAGTCCTATCCACGTCTTTACCGCTGACTATCCCCACTAGAAGGTCCCTATCCGATCTCTCCGCAGGATCCAAGGTCCCTTTGCAGACTAGAGGCCCTCCCGAATCACCTCTAGCGACATCTGCCGACTGCGCATCGGAACAAATGAAATTACTCATATCTGATAACCAGCGGTTAGAACACATCCATTTAGATAATAAATCGATTTTAGCAACTAATAACACGTGGGACGCTTCGTTTGACATATCATGACCAGTCTTCCCGAACCCTGCGGCCATACATAGTCTAGCGTAATCCATATCAGCTGTGGCTGGTGTTGCATATGTCACGAAAGGTGTGAAAGTAAAATTATTAACGAATACTAAAGCAATATCGTTCGCTGGAAATTTAAATGATGCGTGGATAATGACTTTTTTTATTCTACGCCATTGGTTGTAATTGCTTGTTTCTTCTTCGCCTGAATGCATCATGTAGTTCCTAATACTGCCGGCGACTACACGGAGAAGATGTGGGTTTTGGTAATATTTATAATTGTTAACTTCGAAGCAATGTGCAGCGGTTAATACTTTGTTGGCAGCGATAATGGTACTACCACAGAAGCTTTTCCATAATGCGCTGTTCATCTTATACCAACGTAATGCTTCTTTGATTGATGCGAAGTATGGTATTTGTCCGGCAGTTGCCGGGTCTCCGTTCACGACTACGGGCTGGACGCCATAACTCGACTCCAGGAATCTAGTGATCACACGCTTATCTCTGATACATGATACAAATGAGATTATTGTAAATAATATTAATTGGATTTTCATTAAAATTTTGATAGCAAGAAAGTCGAAACATATTTTGACATTGACAGAACTTTGGCTTATTTCTAAAAATACAGACCTCTACAGATAGGTCGTTCGGAAATGACCACTTTTCCTTTGTTATCCTACTTCCTTAGTGGTAAGAGGTTTTTGTCCTTAACATAACTCTTTCATCCGTCATCTTCATTCATTTCTTGATCATGTCACCTTACACGCAATCCATCCATCTCTTTCCACCTAGATCTACCTGTACCGTTGTACCTCCACAATCATAACTCACGTTGTTCTTGTTATATGCGATTTATTCTTTGTTCTATCTTTATTACTAGTTCAATTTCTCTCTAGCCTCAACCTCTACCATTACCACAAAGGCAACAGCTAGTAATTTATAGACAAAAGTTAAATATTTTAGGTTATAATTAAATCAATAATAAACCTGTAATCGCAGCAACAGCGCTTTGACCGCGGAGCGAGTGCTTCTCAATTATCAACGCAATTTAAATAATTATGTACCAAAAGATTCAACCAACAATGTAATTAAAGCGACAAATTGCTTGTTTTGTTCGTTATAGTAAAAAGGCTAAAGAAA
>NW_013528526.1:2001737-2010827 GCF_000836215.1 Papilio polytes
TTATAATTAAATCAATAATAAACCTGTAATCGCAGCAACAGCTTTGACCGCGGAGCGAGTGCTTTCCAATTATCAACGCAATTTAAATAATTATGTACCAAAAGATTCAACCAACAATGTAATTAAAGCGACAAATTGCTTGTTTTGTTCGTTGTAGTAAAAAGGCTAAAGAAAATTAATATAATTGACTAATTTCTAATCACAGACTACGTTATGTTCTTTATAGTTGAGTGTAGTTTCACACGAGGGTATAGCACATACAATAGGGTTTTTCACACCAGGGTAGAGTACCTTTTTATAACATAAGGTGGCCAACGAGCAGCCAATATGGTGAAGCGACCGCTGCCCATAGACATCCGCAATTGCAGATGCGTTGCCTACCCTTAACCGACGGAGAAGACGCACTTAAAGAGGACACTTCCCCTTCGTATGCATCTCCTCCACCCTCAAATCCACTTCCCCTTTTCATCCTCTCTTTTTAAAAAAAGGGTAGTGAAGAGAAAGGAACTTTAATTAGGCCTCGGGCACCACACTCATCAGACGAAACAGAAAATTGCTTCCATTTCACGCCTGTCTTCTGTGTGGTCGTGGTATTACACCGGGCGTGCCGGCCCATTCGTGCTAAGATGTTAAAGCGGGCACTACCACTGTAAAAACCTGCAGTACCCTGCATGTACCTACTCGACTAACTCTTTTACTAAAATTAATTTAAAAAAACAGCTACTGCTGTTGCTATGCAAAAAATAGGCTAATTTAGTTAAAATTTAATATAAAAAATAAAACACGGTCTCATTTTAAAATGTTTAATAATTCATAACTTTGACACGTAAAAAATATATTAAAATACAAGTAAGACATAATTAACATAATTGTTCGATTTTAAATTATTATTAAATAATAATAAATAATTAAAAAATACTTTTATTTTTAAAATACTCGTCCATTTAACTTCGAATGAAATATTAAAAAAATAATACAATTAAACGATTTTTATTCCATTGAAATCTTGTATTTTTAATCAATTCCGATATATTAGGGAATAATTAAAAATTAAATGACAATCTATAAAATTCTATGTTACACTAAGCGTGGATTTCCATTGCCCAAACACATTAAAAATTATCTTTAGTATAGACGTTAACAAATATGTCGTCGGCTCGGAGCTTAGTTGGAGTGGTACAAAAAATATAAGTGAATTAACAAATATCCACTAACAAAAAAAATACCTTCATAATCTGAAAACTAATCCAAAGACTAATGGCATTTTCATCTGAAATTGGTTAGTATAATTTCTCATTTGAATTTACTTCGACAAGTACACAGAGCCGTCGAGATATTTGATACTGTCTATACTATTTTTACGCTTGTGTTTCGAAAATTGAAACTCACATCTAAAAGCTAACTATAAAGCCTTCGTTTCGATGTGGCTTACGATTCACTAAAACAAAACTATGTATAAAAAACAGTGCTACAAACTTATATGACCTGGCACTACTATCGAAGTTAGTTCAGTAAGAAAATGTAGAATATGTAAGAATTCGTTGACACAAACAAAGATTATCGCAAATAAAATTGAGCTTTATTCTATAGGAATAAGGTTTAATTTTACTTTACACGTGTATTTTACGCTCTAATTAAAGACGTGCAAATGAAATTCAACCCTATTCCTATGACATAAAGATCCATTTTATTTACGATACAAATAAGCTATACTTCAGTCTGTCAAATTGGTGACACTTTTGAAACTACCTGCCGGGTCAAATAAGCCGCACTATATCAAATTCCTTAGAACACGCACACCTTTGACTAAACTATCGCACAACTGTTATGCGATTATGCGATTGTTTTTGCCTTCAACTGGTTAGTTGCACAATTAAAAATCCAGTTGTACACCTCCATAGCTAATAGGAATCGAAGCGAGACAACAGTCGTGCGATAGTTTAATCAAGTGTGCGCGCTCTATAGAAGTCATGTCATTTCAAATCTATTGTGCAAAGATATAAAATATATTGTCAAATATTTATTACTCGCTTACTATAATAAATGGAAACATTCTTAAATTAATTCTAAATTATGTGTTTAAAATATATCAGTATATATAGAATATTTGACTCTGGGAGTTATAACAAGTTTTTGGCTGTCCTAAATTGGGGTAATTTTCTTTTATTCTTAAGTCATAGCCCCTATATGTTAGACCCCGAGTCATTAATTGATTATTAAGCTCCCTTAGTGTAGATTCACCTTTAGTAAGAAAATCTGTACTAAGGGACGCTTAAAGACTATTAAATTGTGATTGAGGTGACGATAAATTCCTCAATAAATTCCCCAAAGTGTTTTTTTCTTACTGTCTATACTTTTACTTAATTATTCTAGATTAGGCATAGACTGTATAATTCCTGGATTGAGGTTACACGATATAAGTACTTTAACACAAACAGCCTTAAAAATAAACGCGGTATAAAATTATACCTAGGAATAAACTGAGTAGAAGAAAATTTGTACATTTGTTTATTCCAAGTTAAACTATATACCGATTTTATTTGTAAAGCTGTAAAATTCAACATTTATTAAAAATCTTCATATTTACAATCTATTTTGTCACATATTTTCTAATCATAAAATACTAATAAACTAGTCTTTATGTAGTTCTGATACAATTGCCGTCTCTTTCTTTTTCTATGAATAGAACAGAGACACATTTTTTCAAATTTCGAACAGTTTTGATATAAAAAAATAAAATCGATCGAGAATGTTCCATTCTGTATTCTAAAGGAAGCCTTATTCTATACGACGTAAGGTTCAAAGTTCATTGTCATTTGGAATGTGTGAGTTATTTGTCCTGCAGTTGCACGTAGTTGGCGGGGAAGAGGCCGTACGCGCCTTTACACAGACCCTGCCACCAGCCCTCGTCGATCTGTATCAAGATCATTCAATCATTCGTTCAATCATTCACTTGTGAGTATGTAGTTCAAATCATTCAACGCTTGTTATTAGACATAAATCTACAGACTGAATAGTGTTCAATTAAGAAAGTAATCATTCCTTTAAAGTACAGCCGCGGAAACCTGCGGTGATTTACTTAGAAAAAAAACAAGGCGTTTTTGTTTTTTTTTTGTAGTTTGAAGGAACGATTTTCTTGCAAAGACAAATTCGGTCTCTTACAGAAAACTAATAAAAAAGTAATAAGGCCTGTCCCACCACTGGCTGATAGAGACTCAGATAGCTTAAAAATGATGCCACTGTCAGATAAGGGAACAAAATCCGATATTTCCATCACATTTTTTACACGTTCGATTGTTATCATCATCATCACCAACTCTCTATACGTCCCCACCGATGGGCTCGGAGCCTACCCTAAGTTAGGGTGATCAAGTAAGCGATTGTTAACAGACAATTTACAATTTGGTGGGACAGGCCCTTAATCTTCTTGTGTGTGTGTGTGTGTGTGTGAGGTGTTACCATGACGATGTTGGTGATGAGGTCGTCGGGGTCGAAGGAGATCTCGTCGGGCGCGCCGGCCTGGTAGTCGTAGAGCGCGCGCGCCGTGTAGCCGTCCTCCTCCTCGCCGCCCTCGCCCTCCGCCTCGCCGCCCTCGCCGCCCTCCCACCCCACCGGCGACACCACGATCGTGGGCTGCCGGCTCTGACGTCACAACTCACTATGTACTTCGTGTCCAATGTGTCAGTTTTGCTAACCATACATATTTATTCAATCTATCTGACAAAAATAACTATATACAAACACTAGTTGTTGCTCTCGACTTCGCCTAAAAACATAGGCTATATTACTTAGTGATAACATAGCTTTTTAATGGTGTGAGTTTTTGAAATCGGTGCAGTAGATATTTCAATACATACAAAAATCCAAATCTTTTATATATTATGTGATTTTAAAAAATCTATTACCATTAAAAAACTACAATATCACTGAGATAAATAGGCTATAATTATATAACTATATTTTAATTTCACGGGGACGAAATCGCAAGCAACGATTTGTAAAATACAAGTTTAAAAGACGGTGAAAGAGCCTGCTTTAACATGTTCCCAGTGTAGAGCTACAAGACTGGCGGCTAGTAGGAGCAATACCGCTTTATCTGATAGATGTGTCCCGGAGGCCCAATTTTGGTGCCTTTCTAAAGTAAAGGATGGCAGTCATTCGCTTTTTCGGCGAATTTAGATGGTCATTCACTTGTTTGCAACCTTACCATATACAAAAAGATTTACAATTTCAAGTTTTAAAGGCTAAGAAATAACTCCCTAGTCAAAATTATATTCGATAAAGTATTTTTGATGAAAAAGTAAAAACGTATCTTTTTCTTACCTCTTCTTTTTCTTTATGTTCTTTGGGTTCTTTAGGTTCTCCTACTAATGTAACATCAGGTAAGTTCGTTAGTTTTACTTCTTCTTGGCTCTGTTTCACTTCCGTCTCAATTTCTACCTTCTCTTCTGCTTGCTTCACTGCTTCTGGTTCACGCTGTATTTGTTTGGGAACTATAATTTTCGGTTCTTCTTTTTGTATCGGTGTCTGCGGTTCCTCGTCTTTATCTACGATTACTTTGTCTTTTTCCTGTAAGCATATAACGGTTTGATATTTTTGGAAACAAAACGAAAGTCACTTTTATGGGCGTCACAGCCATGTTATGCTTTAATAAAATGTAGTCTTCATTACCTCTTATGTTTTCTTCCAATTTGCACAGAATAACCTTACCAATATGGCTGTCGTGTCGTCGAGCAACACCCTTATTTTTGACATCCGACTACTATCCGATTATTAACATAACAAGCAGAATTACGACATTTTAAAAACATGACATAAATATTTTAAATAATGTTTTGGATCACAATTACAAAGCTTATATTGTTATTTCAAATTATGACAAATGGTATTGATTTATAGCACAGACTAAATAACCTTCAAGAATACAGAATACATCAAAATAGTTAAAAAGCTAAAACTTTGTTATCTTCTCTTACCTTCTGTGTTAACTCTTTGTCCATCATCTGTCTCTCTTGTCGTATCTTCTGCACGGACTGCAGAGCTTCCTGTATTTATTTAATTTTTTTACAATACTATTTAAATTAGTACAAAATTGCTTTTACTCCAATTTAAATAATGATAAGGCTATTCGAACACAAGGCAACTTAAATTTAGGAAACGCAATATAATGTCATATAAAATCGTATAGTTAAAATAAAGGGAAATTATAATAAAAACATTAAAACAGTTTTTTTTTACATTTAAGCACTAAAACTTTGCAAAACCAATCCATAAACAATAACATTATCTCCATATATATAAATACTATTTCTCATTTCAATAATAATTTGCAAGTTTCCGTGTACGAGGGGCCTTATTTGATCAGTTAGAGTTACCTGTTCCTTCTCTTTGGCCATGTTTTCAAACTTGGCACGTATAGAGGAAGGCTTAGCGCCGCCAATGTCGGGCTTCTGTCTGCTGTAGCCGGAGCCCTGCACGTCCGCAGCGCCCATGTCCTCAAATCTATGTGCACATTTGTCCACTCTGTCCGTCTCCACACCGAACTTGCCGCCGAAACCCTACAAAATTACTTATAAATACAATATGTTAGCTAGCTACCGTGACTCCGTCCGAGTAGAATTAAAAAAAATTAAAATAGCCTATGTGTTCTTCCAGACTATCCTCTACGTCTATGACACGTCGAGATCCGTTCAGCAGTTTAGATTACAAACTAACAAACATCCATCTTCTAAACTTTCGCATTTATTATATTCGCATTTATTATTATACATCCCCACTGAGACTCGGAGCCTACCCTAATAAGGGGTGACTAGGCCATAGTCAATTTGCACTGCGTGTTGGTTGACTTCACACATATCTTTGAATTTCTTCGCCGATATATACAGGCATCGCCATGTTTTCCTTCACCGTAAGAAGGTCGGGTAAATAATGTACATAGTAGTTTTCGCCCGCGACTCTGTTCGCGTGGAATTAAAAAAAAACTAAGTAGCCTATGTGTTCCTCCAAACCATATTCTACGTGTGTGCCAAATTACATCAAGATCCGTTCAGCCGTTTAGGCTACAAACTCTAACAAACATCCATCCATCTAAACTTTCGAATTTATAAAAATATACTACGACATACAAAGGTATAACAGACATACATATATATTTATTTTTTGATATTTTTTTCCATTATTTTATTAGGGGCCGTCCATATATTACGTCCATAAATTAGGGGGGGGGGGTTGGTCTGCGGATTACGGTAAATGATAGATAGGAGGGGGGTTTTGAAATTGACGTCATTCTTATTTATTTATAATTTACGACCTGTTGCCCGCGACTTCGTACGCGTGGTATTAGAAAACATACAAATTATGAAAATTACAAAAAGCTACGTATCCCTCGGAAACCGGACATTTCTCGGGGATGAAGCTTATCCCATGTGTACTCCACACTTTGTTTTATATCTGTGCCAAATTTCAATAAGATATGTTGAACCGTTGCAGAATGATCGAGTGAACATTAAAAAACTAAATTAATGAATCCCACGGGAACCGTAACTATTCCAGGGATAAAAAGTAGCCTATGTGTTCTTCCAGACTATGCTCTAGGCTACAAACGCTAACAAACATCCATCCATCCATCCATTTAAACTTTCGCATTTATAATATTAGTAAGAAGTAAGATTGTTCACGTACAAAAAGATTATTTGTAAAAAGAAATTTCTTCCAGCACACTTAGTAAGTGAGACTGCAAATGTGAGGCGGCTAAGGCGCGTACAATACTAAAATAACTCATAATATACAAGTAAAAATAAAGGTGATTCTTAACCAAGTGTTTTAATCATATAATACATTATTTTTCTCAAATCTGCAATAAGTAATGACGTCAATTTTGGGAAAGGGGGGGTCATTAAGAAATGACGATAGGATGATTGTAGGGGGGAGGTTTAAAGTGTGAAAAAATCGATGACGTAATTTATGGACGGCCTATTACATTTTGCATCATTTTTTGTGTTATATTTGAAGAGATGTACACATGGTGAGGCTTATCAGGGCAAGCGCGACCTTCAGCAATGAAGAAACGAAGAAGAAGAAAAAGAAACATGGTCTGTGTACCCTCTTGTGGTCGGTCTGGCTGGCGTGCGCGGGCGCGCGCTGCACGTGCTCCCAGCCGAGCGCGCAGGCGTCCTGCCGGTCGCGCTGCACGCCGAACTTGCCGCCGAAACCTATCGCGTGGTCTACACAACAAAACACACATAAAAATGACAAAAAAAAACAAACTTAAAACTGAATTCAAAAATTGCTTGCCCTTTTTAACTATCGCAGTGGCAATACTATCCTGGAAGTGTTGGAAAGCTTGCACAGCCCCGTCTAATAAAATGTAATTAACTAGCTTACGCCCACAACTCCGTCTGCATGGGATTTAAAGAAAACGAAAGTGGATAGCCTATTCAAACTATCCTCTACATCAGTACCAAATTTCATCGAAATCCGTTCAGCCGTTGAGGCTACAAACTCTGACAAACATCCATCAAAACTTTCGCATTTATAATATTAGTATGATTTAATTTACATGTAGAATGCTAACTTAGACTAAGTAAAATTTACTAACAAAATAATGAATGTATATCTCTAAACATTATAATAAATAAAAAATAACCACTGCTATTCAGTTTTTTTAATTTTGTTACAAGTTTTGATTTTTTTGTTGTTAGTGATCATGCGAAATTGTCTCAAGCGAAATGTTAACTATGCTTCCTCTGTTCTATATTACTATAGTAAAGCGTAAACACACACTTCTTTGTTGCCTAAGATGTCAGCAATTACAGCACATTTTTGAATAATTCTGTTCTTTAGGCTATATATTTTCATGCCATTAAGCTTAGAGGGTAAAATTTTTGGATAAAGACCGTAATGTGGGAAGAGACCATAAGTTGCTGCCAACATCAAGGCAGGAAGGTTGTCATCATATCATGTCATTTTGACATTTGCAATTGATAATTTGACAAATGTAAACAAGAAAATAAAACTTTCATAATTTCATGCGGACGAAGTCGCACGGGAAATATTATGTATTATTATTATGTCGTATTGTATGGATCTGAATGCTGGGCCACCAAAGTTGCGGATGAAAGGAGATTGCATGTGGCTGAGATGCGTATGTTAAGATGGATGTGTGGTGTGACAAGATTGGATAAAGTTAAGAATGTGTACATTAGAGGAAGTTTGAAAGTAGCGCCAGTGGTGGAGAAATTGAGAAGCAAAAAGTTAGCGTGGTATGGACATATTATGCGACAAAATGATGGGGACATAAACCAGAAAGTGTTGAGATTGAATGTGGATGGCTACAAAGGAAGAGGAAGACCGAAGAAAGTATGGATGAATTGTGTGAAAGAGGATATGCTTAAGAAAGGAGTGGATTTAGATATGACGGCTGATAGAGATGTATGGAAGAGCAGCACATACTGTGCCGACCCTCCATAAGGGACAAGGGCAAGTGGATGATGATGATGAAGTCCCACGGGAAAAGCTAGTTTTGAATATATTTGATTGCTGTAGTGTAGTTGTGAGACCTGTCTGCGAGCGGTGCTGCTGCGGGGCCTCGTGGTGGTCCCAGCCGAGCGCGGCGGCGTCCTTGCGGTCGCTCTGCACGCCGAATTTGCCGCCGAACCCCACCGCGTAGTCCTTCTGGGAGGGGTGCTTCGCCACCTCCTCCTTGTGCTCCCACCCTGCCGCACTCTGGGACAATTCGTTTAATTAATTTAAAAAAAAACTTAATTTGTACCCAATATTCTTTAAGGTTTTTTTTTTATATTAATGTCAAATTTTATCAAAATCTAAGCTATTTTAGAGACTAGTTAATTCACATTTGTAACATTAAAAAGAGATTTTGTATCTTAAACAAAGAACATTCTACAGAATAAAAGTGTTTTAGACTATTTAGGTAATAACCAATAAACTCAAAACACTCAAACTATGTTTGTGGTAAGATTAAATATTTTACAGAAGCAAAGTATAAGGGCCTGTCCCACCGGTGGTAGATAGAGGCCCTGATAGTGTAAATATGACGTCACGTCAGATAAAATACAAAATTTCTGTCCCACC
>NW_013528526.1:2012067-2020178 GCF_000836215.1 Papilio polytes
GAAACAAAAAATCCTATATTTCCGTCACGTATTTTATCTGTTTGATTATTATCAGGCAATTTACGAGAATTTGGTAGTACTGCCCCTAAGTATCAAAATTATACTGACATATCAAATATACTCAAAATACCTTAAAACCTATTACATCTTAAACATAAACAACTTTTTATAGGATATATGTGTTTCAGACTATGTCACTGAACAACCAATAAACTCAAAAGACTCAAACTATGGTGGTAAGATTAAATAATTTACACAAGCTAAATACAAATATAAAAATAATACTAACGATTTTTAATGACTTAAAACATCCTAAAATCTACAACAAACAAAAACAACTTCGTATACGATAACCTTTCACAGTACTACTGAACAACCAATAAACTCAAAACACTCAAAATATGGTGATAAGATTAAATAATTTACATAACCTAGTTTTAAATATTAAAATTGTACCGACAGTTCATAATAACTCATAACATCCTAAAATCTATAACAAACAAAAGCAACTTCTTATAGGATAGCCTTTCAGAGTACTGAACATCCAACAAACTCAATAAACTCAAAAGACTCAAAGTGGTGTCAGACCTTGTCGACTCTGTCAGTCTGCAGGCCATACTTGCCGCCGAAGCCCTGCGCGTAGTCAGTCTGCGAGACGTGCTTCTCCACTTTGCCCACGTAGTCGTGGCCCACCGCGCACTTGTCCATCCTGTCTGACTGTACACCGAACTTGCCACCGAAACCTGGAATTTACGTAATTCCATATCTATACTAATATTGTAAAGAAGATTTGTATTATTGTGTTTGTTGAAGTAACTCAAAAACTACTCGGTCAATTTTAAAAATTTGTATTTGTGTATGTATTGAAGTAACTTAAAAACTACTGGGCCAATTTTAAAACTTTGTATTTGTGTATATGTTGAAGTAACTTAAAAACTACTGGGCCAATTTTAAAACTTTGTATTTGTGTATATGTTGAAGTAACTTTAAAACTACTGGGCCAATTTTAAAACTTTGTATTTGTGTATATGTTGAAGTAACTTAAAAAATACTGGGCCAATTTTAAAACTTTGTATTTGTGTATATGTTGAAGTAACTTAAAAACTACTGGGCCAATTTTAAAACTTTGTATTTGTGTATATGTTGAAGTAACTTAAAAACTACTGGGCCAATTTTAAAAATTATTTCACAAGTTAGAAAGGTAATTTATCTGTAACATAGAATTTTTCTAAAATTTCATGCGGAAAAATGGCAAGCAACAGCTAGTAACAACACAAAGAGGTAAAAATATTGTTTTTGTATGAAATCGAAATAACTCAAAAACTAACCGATTTTAATTCTTTCGCCATTAAAAAGCCACTTTATGAATGACATAGGCCGTTTTTCATTATTTTTTTTAATTCCACGCAGGCGAAGTCGCAAGCAACAGCTAGAATATTATAAAACAGTTTCCATGAATTTAAAACTATTTTACTCAGCTCAGCCCAGTAGTTTTTGAGTTATTCCAATACATACAAAAAAATATTAATCTTTTCTAAATATTAATAATAAATATTAAATAAAAAAAAATATTAATCTTTATAAAGAGAATAATTTAATATGAGTATAAAAACACTAGCTTTCGCCCACGACTATATCCGCGTGGAATTAAAAAACAAAGGTATGTGTTTTTCAGACTACCCTCTAAAATTTAAATGCATAAATGACAAAAACCTTTGCTATTGCCTAATAATTACTGTTACTAAGACAATCTTGCTTCTTTGCTTTAGCTTTTAGTTTTGTCCCTTACTCGTATGACTTTTTTTGGAATTCCATCACTCTCTAAATTAAATAGCGTGAAAATACGTGACATAAACTGTAGGACTTTCAACTTAAAGTTGTCTCCAATAACTTACCTTGAGCATAATCCTTCTGTGAGACATGTTTCTCAGTCTTTCCGACATAGTCGTGTCCAACCGCTGATTTGTCCATTCTGTCTTCTTGAACACCGAATTTTCCGCCATATCTAAGAAAAAGGGTAACATTGTGACAAAAAATTATAATTGAAACTCAGCAAAATAAGTATGTCATAACATTATGCTGACTTGTGTTGATATTTCTACATATTATTGTCAATCTTACAAGAAACATTACCTACCGTTTATATTTGAATTAAATACCTTAGTTTTCAAAAAACATTATGGAATTTGAAATTTAGCATAATAATTATAAAATTGAGGTTATCATTTAGATGTTTTTTATTATTAAACATGGACATTTATGGTAGTAATCAAACATCATACTAATATTATAAATGTGAAAGATGGATGGATGGATGTTTGTTAGAGTTTAAAGCCTAAATAGGTGAACAGATCCTGATGAAATTTCATATAGATATAGAGGATACTCTGGAAGACTTTCTCTTTACCACCCTTTTCTTGTAAAGAAAGGTTGGGAAGAGGAAGTTGATTTGACAGTGGAGGAGATGCATAGGAAGGGGAAATATCCTCTTTATGTGCGTCTCCTCCTCCGTCGGATAAGGGTAGGCAACGCATCCGCAATTGCGGATGTCTATGGGCAGCGGTCGCTTCGCCACTTTGGCGATTTCAGGTGACCGTTTGCTCGTTTGCCACCTTATGTTATAAAAAAAAAGAACACATAGGCTACTTACTTTTGATTTTTTTTAATTCTGTGGACGGAGTTTCGGATAAAAGCTAGTGATTTATTCATCATTAAAAACTTACCCAAAAGATGGTTTAGGTCCTTGTTCATACTGTTTCTTCTTTATCTGATTGTCTTCCTGAAGCACTTCCTCTCTTAGCCTCGCCATACTGTGAAATAACATAATTATAATATTACTTAAGGCAAAAGCTTGCATGGATGGATGTTTCTAGGTAACTCTGAAAGACACAACAGATTTCGATGCCTGTCACAGATGCAGAACATAGTTTGGAAGAACGTAAGCTACTTAATTTTTATTAATTGCGAACAGACGAAGTCGGCGGCAAAAGTTTGCATATAACAAATGTTACTAAAATTATAAATGCGAGAGTTTACATGTTTTGATTTATGGATGTTTGTTAGAGTTTGTAGCCTAAACAACTGAATGTATCTCGATGGAATTTGGCATAGATGTAGAGTATAGCCTAGAAGAACATATAGGCTACTTGCTTTTGTTTTTTTTTAATTCGACGCGGAGGGAGTCGCGGAAAGCTATCATAATTTAATATTTACCTAGATTAGTGTTCTCATGTCTTTTGTTTATGAAAAGTTTTGTTTTAACAGGTTATATGTCATTATATTTAGTTGTAGTTCTCACAACTGTATAGAAAGAGCATGTAAATAAAGCATGTTTACATTTAAATAAATGATTCATTGTGTCAATGTGATTCACAGGTTTCCTGCCGTAGAGTAAATACAGACAGTTCATATGAGTTCAAATGGGGACCTATAGGAGGTCTGATAACTCATTTCCACTTAACACTTTTATGTACAGTGAAAGCACCAGTGGAAATAGGACTTAAACAAAGCGAGATAGATACATAAACAGAATGCAATAAATTGCGTTTGTAAATGTGTACGGGAAGCGTTCATTTTGCTTTTTTGGCGAAGTTTGTGACTTGTTCATTTGTCACTTTATGATATAAATAATACAGTTATCATTACAAATAAAATTATTTTCCTTGTAATAGCTTTCTGAATATCCTGTTAATGCCGGTTTTTTACTATTGAGTCTTTTATTTATGTTATATTTACTTTAAAAATAAATAACAAACTCACTTATAATATTATTTAAAAAAATATATTAATGATAAATTTTAAGATAAAACAATAATTATCTTTCCTCTAAAGTTCCTGGCATTTATATACTTGTCAAGTATATAAATAAATTACAGTAATCAGATTCGATTTGGCACATCAGCCAAAACATTTAGTTCTGTCGGAAGTGCCAAGTCAATATGTAGTTGCATCAAAGTTTGTCCAAAGTACTTACTCAATAGCTTCTACATTTCTCCCGCCAGGTCCCCATCTCTGTTCATGTTCACTGACATCATTAACAAAGTCAGGGTCTGTCTCCCAATCGTCAGCCTCCGCTGGTGCGGGAGCTGTCACATCTGTTGCTGCTTTCCACATCTACTAACAGTTTAATGTTGTAAGATTCTATTATAAAAGTACAGTCATGGAATTAGGAGATGTTCCACTTACAGAAAAATTGTTCTTCGCAACAAGATTAACTCCAATTCTTATGAATAATCAATTATATAAGTGAGTTGTGCAAAAATGGGATACTAAAAATCAAATGTATGTACCATTTACCATTTACCATGCATCCATCATAAGCTCACTACATGTCGCCACCGAGGGGCTCGGAGCCTACCCTCATAATGGGTGACGAGGCCATAGTCAACCACACTGGCTAAGTGCGGGTTGGTGCATGCATGATGAATTGTATCATCTCAAATGTTCAACCAATTGTAGCATTTAAGGTAGAACACTGAGATTCCCCGATTGTACAAAATATAGTTGTTTCCATTTTTTAAATAGGAAAAAAGAGATGGCAATATGTTTTACAAGTTTCAGCAGTGGACCTTCATTTAAAGTACATACAACACTAGTAGTAATGATTATTTTGTAATAATTATATGATCAAAACAAGTACTACTAAAAAATATTTATATATCTGATAAATCACATTTATTAAATAAAACATTAACTATGTATTAGAATTATTAAATGATTTTTTAAACATATAGCACAATTATATGACGTTATCTTGTCAAAAAGATTATATTACGTGCGTAATATAAATCAGTTAATATACTAACCAAAGTTAAAGACTTTAAAAATAATCTTATGCTTGTGTTTTAAACATCAACAAAATAAAAATCGTTTAATTTACCTTAAAAGCCGGTTCTGGAGAGAAAACAACAGGTGGACTCCCGTAGAGTACGTAAATTTATATGAATATCATTAACTTCAAACCACAGAGAAATTTTATATCAAATTTCTTGGTAAAACGGTTGAACTTTATTCACTTATTTATATAAGGGAGGAGAAAGTTATATGTTATCAAAGGAAATAAATGATTCCTCAATCGCTATGCGTCATTGAATAAGTCCAAACGTCAATGTCAAACCGTCAATGAACTGTCAAATCGCAAATGACATTTAAAAGTCCAAAGAAATTATTCCGTTATACTTACTTCTTTTACTACAATTATAAAACAAATAATCAATTATAAAATTAAAATGTTATTTCAAAATCAAAATAACTATTAATAATGCAATAGTATGACTTTAGAAATACTGATCATCTGTAAAAGTCAAAGCTTAAAATTCAATAAATTTGGAGTGTCTATATACAATACCAGCTGTGCTCGCGACTTCGCCCGCGTGAAACATAGCCTACGTAACGTTACTTACTGATAACGTAGCTTTTTAATGATGAAATCATTTTTGAAATCGGCCCAAAAGTTTTTGAGGTACTTCTTACAAAAAATATAATTCTTCACTAAATGGTAGGATGGTAGTCAAGGTGCACTTCACTGGATGGTAGGGGAAGATGTATTTGGGGGGTTAACTGGGGCTATTTTTTTTTAATTCCTTGCTGACGAAGATAGTAACACTATCTCTGATCTCTAGAAATTAAAACACAAAAAAAAAGGATTTTATTTAATGATTTATTTACATCTACAATTTGGTTTGACATTAAGCTAAGTGTAATCAATTATTTTAGTGGAATAAAATTCCGTCTGTTGCATGTAAAGGTATTATAAGTTACAAGCATGCACACATGGCTCATAAACGTGTACATTCCGTAAAACAAGATATTTGCAAAAACGTCGTCGCTAGAAAGGACAACATTGATGCTTGATGCGAATTCAGTGCCACAAATTAATGTGGAATTGTTCAATCGACCTATTTCCAGGAGTTATGGTTGTGTTCATTTACATTAAATTAAATTTTAACACATAACAGCGCCTAATCCCATTTTAAACTAATATCGACCCCAGAAATAGTTATTCTCCTGCTTGGCAGAATTTATGAAACTATCCCAAAAAAAAAAAACTAATTAAAAAAGTTATACCGACTATCTATCATGACAATTAGAAATGTTTTTTTTTGTATTCCTTTTCGTTTAATACATTGCCGTTACAATAAAGTTCTTTTGAATAATTCATTAAGCTGACCTGTATGAAATACATGACTTAATGCAATATGCGACTTAAATATAACAATGAGCATACAATTATAAAGTACGAATGAGGTTAAAGAATGTCTGGTTTCCATGACACTATGTCACAATAAATATTTTTAAATAAATTTTATTTAAACTAAAATTATGTTTATGTTGTTAACAATATTTCTGCGTAAACGTACAATAGAATTTAATTATTAACAGATTAAAATAAATACTTTGATTTGTTCTCAATCGATTGGTATACAATATTTATTTGACTAATCAAATGAGAGACAAAAGTTAGTACCTAAAAAAAATTAATTGTTATTAGAAAAATTGATAAGTACAATGGGGATGTTTCCTAGTGTTACAAATTCAAATAAAGTTATGTTTAATATTTTAAAGACAGTATTTTAATACCTATAATAACATTTGGAGACCTTAAATGTTTGTCTCCATTGAAATATAAATTAAAAACGCTGCAATATTTTTTACCCTCCATTACTCTATCTCAAACACCAATCAGAGCTCGGTGACGTAACTTCTTCGCAAACAACATGCCAGTGTGACCAGCTTCAGTGAATGTCAGTGCATTTTGTAGTTATAATTTTTTTAATGATTATAATAATTGAGTTTGCGTGTGTTATATTATGAGGACTCCATTATTAACTGTTTTTATATTTACGACATATTTTACGACCAAATTTTTCGATCACTATGACGAAAAAAAAATAGTAAAAGTTATTTGAATAGCTAATTCAATTTACGTCTGGTCACTTTGAATGACTTTGATAGACCGCGACGCGAGGTTTGTTAGCAAATAAGTGACGTCATGTCATGAGGCGTTTTCGCGGTCTTTCGAGAAGTTGTTTTTGTAATTAAATGTTGCGTGTATGGTTTTATTAATTTTTTTCTTTTTTAGATTAAAAGCAATTACAAAATTAGGAAACATCCCCATTACTGCAAGTCAAAATTTTGTAGGTTATTTAAGTTTTTACAAGAAATAACTATAAAATCTTCGCATATGCAAAAATATATAAATATTTAATAATCGATGTACAAAAGGATTTCGTCTTTAAGCCAGTAACTGGTCAATGTATATTTTCAGTTCCTGTACAAAGACGCAACACATATTGACATTTTAAGAACATTAATAAATGTCATAAAAAAATGAAATTAATTTGACGTTTTCAGACAATCTATTAAGTACTAATTTCTGGATCAGGCGCGTCGATCGCATAACCAAACTTCTGCAACGCTGTTTTAATTTCTTTAAAGACTGAAGGATCTTCGATAGTCGGTGGCAGTCTAACCAGCTGGGACCTGGCAAGCTTGGCGATGGCACCTCGTAGTGCCTTACCGGACCTGGTGCGAGGGAGAGCGGGAACCGCAACCGCTTTGCGGAATGCTGCGATAGGTCCTATCAGATGTCGCACCAAAGCTATCAACTCTTGCGTCACAGCACTTTCTTCTACCATCTCCTCATCTGATGAAAGAGGAAAAAGATGTATCTAATTACGAGTTCTGCGGCTTCATCCGCATGATATTACATTTTTTTTAATTTTATTATTTACATTTTTGAAATTTTCAATAGCAAATGTCCAAAATTCAAATGCACAAGTGACAACGATGGCCTTTGACATTGGACAACGATTATCTTTACCATGGCAACTCAGCTTGTCGTTATTGTACCTTTCCCGAATGACGGATTGTTCCAAATTATTTACTCCCTAAGTAATAGCGTGAAAATAGCCTAAAGCGTGTAAGTGAAGGGCTTTATATTAAAAAAAAATCAAAATATAGTGTGATTACTGACATCCTATATAATTAAGTAGTGTGTATTTACGCTTTACTATATTAGTAAAGAAGTATAGATAGCTATATATTAAAACGTCAGTAATTTAAATTGGTTGAATGCTTACCATCTTGCGGCGGCCTCATCACATACAGGC